>NC_136072.1:118381889-118736889 GCF_964261635.1 Lissotriton helveticus
TGAATGATATTCAATCACACTATGGCCAATGTACTCCAAATGTGTTTTTACAGCACCGCTCTATATATTCCCTTCCAGTACAAGTCAGTGGCAGCTCCTCCGCTAAGGCGGAGCAGCATCGCCCCACTGCTGTGCAGCAGCGAAATAAAGAAAAAATAAAATGATAATAACTCGAGGTTATGTCCTGCTGCGGCAGCTTGGCAGAGCGGGGCGGGGCTACTCTGACACTGGAGCAGAGGGTATTGTGATCACACTTTGCAAGTGCACATGAATGTTTGGCCGGCCGGCTGGAGCTGGCAAAACATTCATGCACGCTTAGCATGTTTTCCACCCAGGCTGCATCACAGCCTGGGTGGAGAACATGCCAAGGCTCCAAATCCCTGGCTGAGCGCCCAATTGCGGGCACTAAGACCAATCACAACGCTGCATTGGAGCGGTGTGATTGGCTTAGGGGAGCCTGGGTGCTTACCAATCACAACACTGCATTGCAGCATTGTGATTGGGGTAGGGACCCTGTGTGTGCTTCCTGTTCTGTTCTGGTGGTGCAGAGGGAACGAGGAGGAGAGACGCAGCGGTACGATAAGTTTTATTTTTGCAATTATTTTTTTTTTAAATTTCATTCTCCTTAACACCCTCCCCCCCTATCCCGCCCTACCACCTTCAATCATTGCCAGCTGCTACTGGTACAAGTTACTATTTGGCAAAAGACCAGCTAGAGCACATTGTGTTACTTCACACGCAGACTTGTCCACAATAAAAGAATGTATCCTCTCGAAATAAATGTGAAGTCAGATTCAGTGCTTAATTTGTGCCAGTCATTGCCGGTCACAGGCACTCTTTTTTGGGGAGTGTGACTTCTTTTTCATCATTTTGATCCAGAGGAAGAGCGAGTGAGGCTAGAGAGGGAGAAAAAAAGAAGAGAAAGATAGGATAACACTGAAAAAGGGAAAAAGTATGGATGAAAATAAAACCACAAGAGTGACTTAAAGAGGCAGAAAGCATATGGTAGTAAGTGCTGTAGATTAGAGCATGTTGGGGTTATACTTATATTGGGTTTGCACATAAATTACAAGGGACACCTATTTTTGGCATTACTCTATCAGTGTATAACACATCAATCTTGTAAATTTAGTAAATGTGAAATCATCTCATCTATAAAAATGGGATCTCTACTGCTTTTGTAGGTGAATAGGACAATACTTGCTACTAAGGTCTATGATACATTAAGGTACATGGTCTCCAGTTGCATTTTACCAATTGAAATAACTACATGTGACATAACGATGATACCATAACTGAATTTTGTATAGTACTAGGAGCCAGATGCACAAAGCATTTTCACAGTTAGAAACACTTTGATATGGGATTTGGAACTACAAAAAAGCTTATGTTAATGTATTAATGTCATTTTTGGAGTCAGTAAGATTTTACTGACTCCTAAAATAGTACTGAGACCCCATACTGATTTGGTATTTGAAAGGGGTGTGTTCCAGGGGTCTCTTCCAAATACCGAATTTGTATGGTGTCTATCACTGTTTTGCAACTTTAACATAGATGCAAAACATTGAAAAGTTACTAGACTCTCAAATTGAAGTGGTAAACCACTCGCAAAAGTCAGGGTGTCCCATTGGGACCCCTTTTTCTTTGTGAATGATAAAAAAAAAGTTTGTTGGGGAGGAGGCATTGGTTCAGGTGACCACTGCCAACTCTGAAAAAAAGATTAAAAAAAGTGAATAAAAAAAGTGTTCAGAACCCATTTCCTTTATGGAAAACAGACTCCACGAATATTCATGAAGTAGGTAAGATTACAACCCACCCTAATCGGAATTTTAAGAACTAGCTTATTAAGAGATCGGTTTGAAAAATTATTTACTGGTCAAGAAAAAACTGGTCATAAATTGCAATCAACTTTCTGCGACCATTAAATAGTACTTCTGATCCTAAGCACATTGTGGTTTCATCTTCTTGGTGCTGAAGTCATGACAAATTCTGGTTTAGATTTCAAAAGCGTTTTTGTGGAAAGGAAAAACCTAGCGATCGATTTACAAAAGTTTATGCTATGACCTGCTGAAATTAGCTTGGCATGTACTTGAAGTCCAGCAGTAAGCACGGGGCACTACAAGAGTAAGTTACGCCTACAAATTATTGTTTAATCTGGCTCCTCAGCTTTGGACTATGTTAGATGGAGCCCTCATCTTGTCTCACCTTCTTCAGTTTTTCTTCCACTCAGAAATGAGTAACCACGGAAGGCGTCCGACAGGGGTGCATTTTAGCTTCTTTTCTTTTCCTGATTCACACTAATGGCTTAGAGGCATTTTTATTAGGTAAGAAAATTGATTTCCTCAGTATTGGGGGATATTTGTCCCACTACTATTGTATGCAAATTACACCATGCTAATGGCTTTGACGGCAAACAGCCTACAAAAATCACTCAATGCTTTTATGGATTTTTTGTCAGCACTTGACCTAAAAGTTAATTTTACAAAATCATACATTATGGTGTGTGGCCCCAAAATGAGAAAAACTAGAAATGTTATTGTAAGGGGCAAGAGTATTGAGAAGCTGAATAACTTTACTTATTTGGGGAAAGTGTTTAACAACAAGATGAAGTGTGAACCACTTGTCACTGCAAGAGTTCAGCAGACATGCAGGGTTGTGAAGAGGCTTTTCCGCTTTGCCTGCAAGCTATGCCAGAAGTCGGTGACCGAGTTAGTTACCCTACACAAAGCAAAATGCTTATCTGTTGTTTCTTATGGGGCAGGGGTTTGGGGCTACCATAAAACTCGTATTCTACAAGTTATGGGAAACAAGCTTATAAAAGGCTACTGATGACCCCAAATAGTTCCCCCTCACTTTTTTAATGATCGAGAACTGGGGCTGGAATATGTAGAGGACTGCATTGACATTGCCCCTTTGCTGGTATGGGCAAAATTCTAGTTGTTCCTGAAATTATAGTTTTCTAGGGAGGTGATTGAAGATTGTATTAACGTAGACAGTGCACTGTCGATCCCCTGGCTTCGATTTGTAAGGGAAAGGCTTTTTGAGATAGGCCTGGGAGACTACTTTGACAATCCAGCGAGTATTCATACAAACGCAAAGGCCCATGATAAAAGAGGCACACAATTCCTGGGCAACCATGCACCATATGCAATTTCAGGTGACAGGTCCCTCTTGCTCGTTTCTTGCCCAACAGCAATTTTATTTAACCTTCACTATTAACGCACAATGTTTTTTTAAAGCAGACTCAGTATAGGCACTGTGCACATTTTGTGTCATTTCCAAGACAATCTGGGTGGGTCGACAAATTTACTCCCTGCCCATGTGATAATATGACAACTCAGAGCACGCTGCACTTCATGTTATTTTGCCCCCGTTACAAAGAACCAAGGGAAAAATGTTTAGCACCACTCCTAAGGGATATCCGGCCTTGTACCTACATTGATGGCTTTCATTATTTGCAATCATTGGCTACTTCTGTTATCTGTATTGTGGTTTCCAACTATATCAAAGGTGCAATGGCCATTAGAAAGCGATACGAGCAATAGCAAATACATAGGAAGGTTGAACTTTTTTACTGTGCAATTTTAATCCCTATGAATTTTATGATTGATGATATTTTTAAACTATGTGATTTTACAAATAATGATATGTAAATTTTAACTTATAATGTCTGCTTGCCAAACTTTTATGGTCTTTGCACCGAATACAGTTATTTTGACTTGACTTGAGTACCCAAGTAAGGAAAATACTTTTCAGAATTAACCAAGCAAAGGAAATGTTCTTGTTTATAATGGTATGTCAACAGACTTAAATACAGGTGTGCTGTGTGGGACATGGATATATTCAAGAATATCAGAAGTTGAATCCTACAAATGACGGATAAGGATAAGTGGCAAGCATAAGAAGTGATCATTTACACAATGGTTATCAATTATGCATCCAGGAGGACAAGATCTATGCCACATTTTCAAAATAACTGACAATTCCATTTTTAATAATTGTATGTAAATCTATCTATTGTGGCTCTTATGGAATTCCGAAATGTATCCAGCCCTTCTGGAAAATCTTTTGACAACCCTAGTTTAAATGGTGTACTTTTAGGAGAACAGAGGCAAAGATGGTTTTAAAGGAAGAAAAGGTAACATATGTTTAAATACTCTAAGAAATCTTGCTTTGATCACTCCCACTTCTTGGGGTAAGAAAAAAGTCCAGAGTCAAAGAGTACCATTCGATTCTTCACTATGGGCTCTCAAGGTTTATATGTTTCTAGGGCTATGCCATTCTCAAGGTTTGCACTCTGCAGAAACACAAGAGTCAAAAGTGGTAGAGGTGGAAATGTATAGTTCATGGGTATAAAAGATTAGATGGTTCCTCGTTTTTTTGGACAAAAAAAACGAGGAACCATCTAATCTTTTATACCCATGAACTATTTATATGATTGAAAATATGCATATGTTTGAATGCTATAAACCTTTTTATCTTTTGTGTAAAATTATGTATCAGTTTTAATGAATATCATGTTATTAAATTTGTATCTTGATATGTACATGCAATAGTGTATTTCCATTTTTTAATATGTATTGAGGTACTTTTCATGTGCTAGTTGGTGCATTAATTTGCCTGGGTAATTTACCTACATCTGGCCGGCTGTGATTCCACGGATTTTAGACTAACTCAATATTTTACCACCCTGTTACACACAGACCAAACAGATGATACTCACTCTACCAATTTTCGGAAGATGCACATAGTCACCAAAATCTATTTGTCATTATTGTAGGGGGTTGTCTTGCTATTGGAATGTGTACATATGTGTTTCCCATTGCCTAAAACCTCTTAGTTCCCAGTTACCAGACTGGGCAGGTGTGTGGAAAAAGTGAGAAATGACCATATGCTCGCGTCTTGCCTCTAACGTTCATACTCCGGCAGACGCTTGGAGGGGGTAGGTGGATAGGAGTCAATACCCGGATGAAATTGTAAGTAGATCATGGTGGCATTGATTAGGGACATGGTGAGTGCATGCCCATCTGAGCATGCGCCGGGTTCCTGTTGCTAAACGTTTCTGTTTATACGATTTTTCTTTTTTCAACAGCCCAGTAATGTACGGGCGTCCCTTGCTCTCGCCGGTGGAAGTGTTTTAATAACATGGCGAGGTAAGCACCTTTTAGAGCTAACCATCTTTTAGAGCCAACTACCTATTGGCACTGGTATAGGGTGGTATAAGATTCACATATATTTCAAATTGTTGAAACTTTATGGACACTTGTCGTAGTTTAGACGAAGGGAGGTCACGATTGATACAAACAGTTTTTACAAAGAGTAATTAACTTGGCGTGCTTTGAATATTGCACAAGTCAGGCCCCCTTGATGATGCTGATGTGTCTCCTGTGCCTGTTTCTTTAAATAATGTTGCTTGATTTTAATTGATGTGCACACATGTGTGGCACATTATAAGGCATTACGTTGTTACTGATGCACTTATAAGGCATCAAGTTGTTACTGATGCGCTCAGCTGTCATTTACTTTTTTCTGTTTCCTAGGACTCCATCAGGAGCGATCTACCATCATGCAGCTGTAACCTTACAACAGGTATACAGGGCGCTGCCTCGCCCTGTATGTTTTTAGAGGGTAATTACTTTTTTCACGTGCACTTTATACATTATTATCCTGGTCCTGAAGAAGCGCCAACGACCCTTATGGCGACACAGGCGCGAAACATGTTGACCTATGATCTCATGACACCTGGGCATAGTGTGCCTTAGGGACAAGATTTTAGCTAGCAGTTTATCTGCTAAGGGTTTACAATTCATACATTTGCTGCATGTTTACCCTTCTTTTAACATTGATTCTCTCACCACGTAGCACGCACATCACTCTCCTAAGCCTCACTAGACCCATACCCCACATACCCGCATGCACCTTCCGGCAGTCCTTAAAAGATCTCCGACAAAGAGACCCTTCGGGGGACCCATAGGGGATTGCAGCGCCGGCCCTACGAGGAGCAACTGCCCGATGATGAAGCATGACACTCTTCGGGGTGTGTGAGGGCAACAGAGGACAATAGTGTTTGTTCCACTTCACTAATGGGTCCCATCAACCTAGGATGTCTTTTTCTCTTATTTTTCTCTTTTTTCACATTTTCTTTGGTTGTGCACGGGTGACTATTTGCACCCCTATGCGAGGGTGACATTGTTGAACCCCGCTACAGGAACAGTGTCTTCTTTTTGATAACATATGTTGAAATGAGGAGCATGGACACTGGACCTTAATCGCTCCTTGGCCCCCCCTCTCTCTTTTGCTAAATAATTTTGTACGGCGGACTAGCCGTGGGCCATTACTATGTTCTTCTTTCCGTTCCTTTCTTACAGGCTCACGAGACATTATCACACACAGTAGGGCCACGTTTTTGGACCATTCATTTTGAAAAAAACGGAGTGGGGAACTCTATTGTTTTTACCCCCACCTATTTCCCTTGCAAATGAGCTTGAGGAGGTAGAATTCTGAGGGCATGCAAGGGTCTCCTTTCCCTCGATATTATCCTCAAGGCTCTCTAGTAGACAAGGTTTGAGTAATCTATCTAGCAGGAACAGCCACCAACAACAATGACTATCAGCTCATCACGGGGATATTGTCCCGATATAACTCTATGGAATCTGCGCATATGAGAAACGGTATTTAACATGAGATACTTAGCGATGAAGTTGAACTCTGTGGACTATATATAAAAAGTATGGGGAGTTCTACTAACCTTGTGATACGACCACATATTGCCCACCTCAGCATGTTTCCAACTACTATGCCGTTCTGCATACACTGGGGAGTATGTTCCCTGGCAATGCGTATCCGTATACACTGGGGAGTAAGTTCCCTGCCTATGCGCATGCGCTGGTGATTCCCGTCTTTAGCGCATGCGCACTACATTGGATATTGTGAGGACAACCCGGAAAGGGGTACCGCCCACACCTGACCACGCTCTTTAATTTGACTCGCGTCTTGCCTCTAACGTTCATACTCCGGCAGACGCTTGGAGGGGGTAGGTGGATAGGAGTCAATACCCGGATGAAATTGTAAGTAGATCATGGTGGCATTGATTAGGGACATGGTGAGTGCATGCCCATCTGAGCATGTGCCGGGTTCCTGTTGCTAAACGTTTCTGTTTATACGATTTTTCTTTTTTCAACAGCCCAGTAATGTTCGGGCGTCCCTTGCTCTCGCCGGTGGAAGTGTTTTAATAACATGGCGAGGTAAGCACCTTTTAGAGCTAACCATCTTTTAGAGCCAACTACCTATTGGCACTGGTATAGGGTGGTATAAGATTCACATATATTTCAAATTGTTGAAACTTTATGGACACTTGTCGTAGTTTAGACGAAGGGAGGTCACGATTGATACAAACAGTTTTTACAAAGAGTAATTAACTTGGCGTGCTTTGAATATTGCACAAGTCAGGCCCCCTTGATGATGCTGATGTGTCTCCTGTGCCTGTTTCTTTAAATAATGTTGCTTGATTTTAATTGATGTGCACACATGTGTGGCACATTATAAGGCATTAAGTTGTTACTGATGCACTTATAAGGCATCAAGTTGTTACTGATGCGCTCAGCTGTCATTTACTTTTTTCTGTTTCCTAGGACTCCATCAGGAGCGATCTACCATCATGCAGCTGTAACCTTACAACAGGTATACAGGGCGCTGCCTCGCCCTGTATGTTTTTAGAGGGTTAATTACTTTTTTCACGTGCACTTTATACATTATTATCCTGGTCCTGAAGAAGCGCCAACGACCCTTATGGCGACACAGGCGCGAAACATGTTGACCTATGATCTCATGACACCTGGGCATAGTGTGCCTTAGGGACAAGATTTTAGCTAGCAGTTTATCTGCTAAGGGTTTACAATTCATACATTTGCTGCATGTTTACCCTTCTTTTAACATTGATTCTCTCACCACGTAGCACGCACATCACTCTCCTAACCCTCACTAGACCCATACCCCACATACCCGCATGCACCTTCCGGCAGTCCTTAAAAGATCTCCGACAAAGAGACCCTTCGGGGGACCCGTAGGGGATTGCAGCGCCGGCCCTACGAGGAGCAACTGCCCGATGATGAAGCATGACACTCTTCGGGGTGTGTGAGGGCAACAGAGGACAATAGTGTTTGTTCCACTTCACTAATGGGTCACATCAACCTAGGATGTCTTTTTCTCTTATTTTTCTCTTTTTTCACATTTTCTTTGGTTGTGCACGGGTGACTATTTGCACCCCTATGCGAGGGTGACATTGTTGAACCCCGCTACAGGAACAGTGTCTTCTTTTTGATAACATATTTGGGCCTGTCTGCCCAAAAGTTAAACATTGAATCTCCCACCTCAGGGTGAAATAATTCTTGTGATCAAGGTAACTTTGCTACATTTCCTTATGTTAAGAGCTCCATTGAGAACTAGACACTGATTACCTATTTAATTTGCTCACTACCATTAGTTTCCGTACATGCCTTATATTTTGTTGTTACATTAATTCTACCTTAGTATTAATATCATTAGTACGTTGATTAGGGATGATTCTAGCAAACAAGGAGTGACAGTAAAGCCAGCAGTTCCTAAAAGAGGTGGTTAGGCGCAAGGCACCAGAAATGCAGCCTGAATGGGCCTATATAGTCCCTGTACTGTCATTCTACTGATTATGCTGCCTGTTTTATTGATACCTTAACTTCCTGGCAATCATGACCTCCCAGCTAGTACTACAGGTATTTAGAAGGTTGAGAAAGTTGCTGCAGGTTTCAGTGAAAGTGACTGTCAGATGATTTGATCTGGGTGATGCTTAAGGTTTGAAGATCAACTGTGTTATGTTGCACACTGTTGGATTTGTTTCATTTTCTTTCATATGCTATACATGTTTTTTAATTCGAGATATTTCATTTTGAGACAACTTCATATTTGAAAGTATTTTAGTTTGAGATAAAAAGTATGTCAGGAGCATTACAAAAATATTGTTATAGAATAAGTCAATTTGTTTGTCCAGCATGGATAAGTAACATTGGGAGGTGGCAGAATGGTAGAACCTGAGTGAAGGGTTTAGTGATTTCATTTATAGAAGTTCCAGTATAGCTGGAAAGAGAAGAGTCTATTATTTTCAAGAAGTTGTAGGAGAAAGTTGGGAAATACCTACTAGAGCTAGAAATTACATGGCCAATGTGGATGACTGAAACAATCAATCAATCAATCAATCAAGGGATTTGTAGAGCGCGCTACTCACCCGTTAGGGTCTCAAGGCGTTGGGGGGGAAGGGGGGGGGAATTCGCTACTGCTCGAAGAGCCAGGTCTTGAGTTGCTTCCTGAAGGCGAGATGGTCCTGTGTCAGCCGGAGGTGGGTGGGGAGGGAGTTCCATGTCTTGGCTGCCAGGTAGGAGAAGGATCTTCCTCCGGCGGTGGCTTTGCAAATACGTGGGATGGTGGCAAGGGCGAGGCTGGTGGAGCGGAGCTGGCGGGTTGGCGTGTAGAATTTAAGTCGGTTGTTGAGGTACATGGGGCCCGCGTCGTGGAGAGCCTTGTGTGCGTGGGTGAGCAGTCGGAATGTGATTCTCTTGCTGACGGGGAGCCAGTGCAGATTCTTCAGATGGGCAGAGGTGTGGCTGTGGCGGGGGATGTCCAGGGTGAGTCTTGCCGAGGCGTTCTGAATGCGCTGTAGTCTTTTCTGGAGCTTGGCTGTGGTTCCGGCGTAGAGGGTGTTCCCGTAGTCTAGGCGGCTGGTGACGAGGGCCTGGGTGACCGTCTTCCTGGTTGTGGTGGGGATCCAATGGAAGATTTTCCGGAGCATGCGCAGGGTGTTGAAACAGGACGATGATACGGCGTTGACTTGCTTGGTCATCGTGAGGGAGGAGTCCAGGATGAAGCCCAGTTTGCGCGCGTGGTCTGTGGGTTTGGGGGCGGTGCCCAGGGCAGGTGGCCACCAGGAGTCGTCCCAGGCAGAGGGGGATGGTCCGAGGATGAGGACTTCCGTCTTGTCTGAGTTCAGCTTCAGACGGCTGAGCTTCATCCATTCGGCGACGTCCTTCATTCCTTCCTGGAGGCTGGCCTTGGCGGTGGCGGGGTCGTTGGTGAGGAAGAGGATCAGCTGTGTGTCGTCGGTGTAGGAGATGATGTTGAGGTTGTGTTTGCGTGCGATGGCCGCGAGGGGGCTCATGTAGACATTGAAGAGGGTGGGGCTGAGCGAGGAGCCTTGTGGGACGCCGTAGATGACTTCGGTAGCCGCGGACTGGAACGGGGGAGGCGGACTCTCTGGTTTCTACTGGCGAGGAACGAGGTGATCCATTCTAAGGCCGTGCCTTGGATTCCAGTGTCGTTGAGGCGTTGTATCAGGGTGCGGTGGCATACTGTGTCGAAGGCTGCTGAGAGATCCAGGAGGATGAGTGCGGTGGTTTCCTCATGTCGAGCATAGACCTGATGTCGTCGGTGGCTGCGATGAGGGCGGTCTCAGTGCTGTGGTTTGCTCGGAAGCCGGACTGTGACGGGTCGAGGGATCCGTTTGTCTCGAGGAAGGTGGAGAGTTGTTTGTTGACCGTCTTCTCGATGACCTTGGCAGGAAACGGGAGGAGCGAGATGGGTCGAAAGTTCTTGAGGTCCGTGGGGTCCGCAGTGGGTTTTTTCAGGAGGGCGCTGAGTTTGGCGTGCTTCCAGCTCTCTGGGAATGTAGCTGATGCGAAGGAGCTGTTGATGATGTCGCGGAGTTGGGGTGCGATGATGGATTCGGCTTTGTTAAAGATGTGGTGTGGGCATGGGTCGGTGGGAGAGCCGGAGTGGATGGTGCTCATGGTGCCGGCGGTGTCTTCGGTGCTGACCGGGTTCCCGGTGCAGAGGGTGGCGGTTGGGTTTGCTGGTTCGGTGGTTGGGCTGTGCGCCGAAGCTGTTGTGTATGTCGGCGATCTTGCGGTGAAAGAACGAGGCGAGGGAGTCGCAGAGGTCTTGCGAGGGTGTGATGTCGTGATTGCAGGCGCTGGGGTTGGAGAGCTCTTTGACGATGCTGAAGAGTTCCTTGCTGTTGTGGGTATTGTTGTCCAGGTGCTGTTTGTACGTAGTTCTCTTGGTGGTACGGATCAGTTGGTGGTGCTTCCGGGTGGCGTACTTGAGGGCTGTCATGTTCTCTGGTGTTTGGTTCTGGCGCCAGGTTTTCTCCAGGGAGCAGCAGGTTTTCTTTGAGTTGATGAGGTCGTCCGTGAACCATGAGTCTTTCTTGCTGTGGGGTCTGCTGGGTGGTTTCTTCAGGGGTGCGAGTTCGTCGGCGCAGTTGGTGAGCCACTGTGCGAGGTTGTGGGCTGCTTCGTTGGGGTCCGTCGTGATGGTGGGAGGGTTCTGGCTGAGGGAGGTGTTGAGCTGGTTGGCGGTGATCTTGATCCAGCTTCTGCGTGGGGCCAGTTGGGGGTGGTGGTGGGTTGTGGTTTTCTTGAAGGAGAAGTGGACGCAGCTGTGGTCTGTCCAGTGGAGTTCGGTGGAGTGGCTGAAGGAGATGTGCTTGCTGGAGGAGACGGGGTCAAGCGTGTGGCCGGCGTAGTGGGTGGGGGTGTTCACCAGTTGCTTGGGTCCGAGGTTGGCGAGGTTGTCCAGTAGGGTGGTGGTGTTGCTGTCATTGTTGTTCTCCAGGTGGAAGTTGAGGTCCACTAGGAGGATGTGGTCTCGGGAGGTGAGGGCGTGTAGGCTTATGAAGTCTGCGATGGTTTCATTGAATTGGGTGCGTGATCCCGGGGGTCTGTAGATTAGGTTGCCCCCGAGGGTGGTCCTGGGGTCGGTGTGTATCTGGAAGTGCAGGTGTTCGGCGGCTGTGAGGGTGTCTTCCAAGTTGGTCGTAATGCGGATGGTGTTTCTGTGGACGATGGCGATGCCTCCTCCAGTTTGGTTGGTGCGGTCCTTCCGGGTGATCTTGTAGCCGTCCGGGATTGCTATGGCGATGTCGGGGGCTGAGGAGGCGTTCATCCAGGTTTCCGTGAGGAAGGCGACGTCTGGTGCAGTTGTGCCTAGGAGGTTCCAGAGTTCGACTGCGTGTCTGTGGACGGAGCGGGTGTTGAGCAGGATACACTTGAGGTGATTCTTGCTGGTGGTAGGCTTGGCGGGCGCTGGTCCTGGGCGGATGCAGGTGAATTTGCATTCTTGGCAGGTGAAGGGTCCGTAGGTGCGTGTCGGGGTGGCCAGGTGGCAGGCTGGATTCCGGCCGGAGTGCGCGAAGGATGGCAGTGTCGTAGGTTCGTCGGGTGCGTTGGCC
The DNA here is from genome assembly GCF_964261635.1 of Lissotriton helveticus. Lineage (NCBI taxonomy): Eukaryota > Metazoa > Chordata > Amphibia > Caudata > Salamandridae > Lissotriton > Lissotriton helveticus. The sequence goes on from NC_136072.1 coordinate 118,394,143, forward strand.
TCGTCAGGATCCAGTGTTTCTTGCGCTGGGCGCGGTCCAGGTGCGGACGGGCATAGACGGGCTTGCCTTTGGCGTGCCTTCGGCGCACAATCAGCCCGCCCGCTGCGCGTGACCGCTGCGCTTACGCGGGAGGAGCAGCTGGGAGGCGGGAGCGGGGTGGCGAATGGGAAGGGGAGAGGGCAGCAGGAGCAGAAGGGGGGGCGCAGGTGAGCAGCAGCAGGGAGCGGGGTCAGACCGGCGGGAAGAAACGGCGCAAGAGCGAGCAGGAAGACCAGACAGCAGGGGCACAATAAAAAACACTAGCGGGCAGAGATAGGCAAAGGGGGAAACGGAAGCAACAAAGAGCGGAGCCTCAGCTTGGAGCGCAGCGGCGAGCACGCGGAAGAAGAGCGAGCAGGAAAACTAGACAACACGGGCACAAAACAACAATAACGGGCAGAGATAGGCAAAGGGGGGAGCGGAAGCAACAAGGAGTGGAGCCTCAGCCTCGAGGGCAGCGGCGAGCAGGCCGAGTCAGCAGGGGGCACCGGGCGCACTCAGGGGGGAGCCGCGCGGCGGGTGGAGCGACCGTCACTGGCCAAGGACAGGTCAGGTCACCAAATCAGCACACAAAGTGTTCAAGTACTGAGTAAAGACCACGTAGGTGTATGCCTAGTTTTATGATCTTTTGGTTTCCAATCCAGAGATTAAAATCTCTATTTAAGATGAGTTTGTTTTACACATTGGTTAGGCAAATCACTATGACCAGTAGTTGAGCAGCAACCAGTTGACTCATAGATAGCTAAGGTGACCAAAGCTTGGCATCTGTTGCAAAGAAATTTGAATGCAATTAATTTAAATGAAACAAATGATGGAGTGCTAGGCTTTTTTTTTTTACAGCAGATGGATAATTTGTGGATAAGGGCTATCCCTATCCGTTTGTGATATCCCTTGTTGAGGAATGATATATTGAAGCTTTCAGATAACACAGATTTAGTTATAAGACCTCTTCCTATGACAGCCACGTCTTGGTGGCACATAATATGTGTGGAGACAATTGCCTAACTAATTGTCCACATTTATATATTGTACCTATTGTCTCATGCAGTCTCTTGGCACTGGCCATATTTGCTGCCTAACCAAGCAAACATGTCTTTCAGTTTACTTCTGAAGTGAAGAAAGCACTTTAGGGTGAGAGGTAGGGTAGTGCACTAATCTGAGTGAGCAAGAAAATCATGAATTCCTTCACCCTGTTTACATAGTCTTGTGGTATCTATGTACACTTCTTAACCCCTTAAGTTCTCCCGTTGGCCATTAGCCGTCGCAAGCACTACCTGGCTGGTGCTGCGAACGGCCAACGGCTGACGCGGCCCCACCCGTTTCTTCGAGCGTTCCGCACTGGCGCGGAACGTTCGAAGCAGCTATAGTGTTAAGGGATTTTCCATCTGCTGAGGAATCATAGTGCTATCATTTAATACTTTGTAGTACATTGAGTTAGAAAAAGCCATTGTTTATATTTTTTGAACCAGGATTTGATTACGTGCCCCATTCTCTTGGTATCATCCTGAGTGAAAATCAGCAACCATAGCACAGCCCAAATATATTTTATGTGGTGATTTTAACACCAAACTTAATGCTGTTTTAGAGGTACTGGGTGGTAACGGCCATGTTATTTCCAAGGATGTGGTTGGGGGTTGAGGGGCAAAGCTACGTTTTTATTTAGCAGAACATGATTTGGAAGACCTGGCTGGGTTTTTAGGATTCATCCTGTCTCTTACCATCTTGTCAAAAGCTCCTGCTGTAGGTGGTCTGACAAAGTGAGCAGGCCTCTCAAGTGAATCACTAGTGCATGCAGGACTATGTGGCATGCATAAGCAATGCTAAGCCTAAAGCAGGTAATAGCAGTGTGGAGCAGCAGTGGGAGGCCCCAGTCTCTAATACCACTCCATCTTGAATCTGTGACAATGTAAACTATGTCTCATTCAGGTGGTGTCCAGCCATACATAAGGCTATCCATTGCAACAAATTCTCTAAATATCCACCTCAGTATAACCAATGGCAAATTAGTGAAGCACTCTAAAAGTGTGGGGATTATCACCATCTTAGCTATTCATAAACGACCCATTGCCGTTAGCGGTAGCATGACTGGGAAGGTGGTCTGTCATCTGAGGGATCAAGCAACCGCCTCCAGATTACCCTCTAGTAGATCTATTTTGTTATGATATGCATTGATCCCCCAAATTTCCTAATGTGTGTGCCACAATGTAATGTATCCTCTCATAAATCGGACTCTCGCTGAGAAAAATTTGCAGAGAGGGAAAGCACTGGATTTTCCCTGATTGACTTTTAGTGCTGAGACACTGTTGACATATTTTGAAGTATTCACATTTTGGAATTGTCAGCATCAATATCCCAAATATAAGAGGAGCATATTATCAGCATATAGGGATATAATATGTGTTTCTCCACGCTTTTCAATGCCCCTGTCTACTCCCTTAGAATGGCCGCCAAGGGCTCAATCACCAGTGAAAACCACAGAAGCGAGAGAAAACATTCCTGCCTCATATCCCTAGTTATTTTCTATAAGATTCGTATTTGTACCTTTCTGTTCTGTCTCACACTGTTGGTTTGACATAGAGAAGTGACACCGAGTGCAGTAACTGGCATCCAAAACCATACCTTTTCAGGAGCCTTGGCAAATATTTACAATTAAGTGCATCAAAGGCATGCTCATGGTCTAAAGCCAGATAGGTAGAATGGGGTCTCTATGTAGGTCATTTTCTAAAACATGGTACAGTCTTTTGATATTTTAAGAGGTATTCCTTCTTGAGAATGTCTTTCGGAATGAGGTTTGGCATTTGGCAAGGAGTCTCTCAGTATACATTTTCATGTGAATTTTTTAATCCTTATTTAGAATTGATAGCACCCTGTATGAGGCCATATTAGAGAGTGGTGTCTGGGTTTGAGTATGAATGTCACTAAAGCTTCTTATGTTGTAATGGGGTAATATGCACAACAAAAGGAGGAGTACCCCCTGTAGGTATAACAGAGAAAGGCTCTGTAACTAAAGCTTAAAGCTCAATAAAGCACAGTGTGCCCAACCTTTTTATAGGACATAGCATGTCCTTTTAGAAGACCCCTCACTCACCAACCTAGTTGGTGACATGCTTCATCATCAGGGTCCCACCCCGAAGGCCGAGTGCCAACCGGGTATGCTTCGACACCTGATTACAGTGGAAGGGTCTTTTTTCTCTTTTATTATATGTGCAGTGATGTTAAAAAATGGTAAGTGATTTAAAAAGGGGCCAATGCTACTCACTACAAGACTTTATTCCTGAGTGATTGGACACCCTGGGATAGAACTGTGACACCTATGCCTAATTAGGTAGACTCCGGTGTTCAAGACGTGTGGTGTATTAAAATAGCGACGTGTGCTATGTGATTAAAATACAGGCCTACATGTTTCAACCATCTTGCGAATGTGGGTTTTCATCAGGACCAATGTAACAGACCTGGGTGGTGCGTACTCGCTAAGGTGTGCCCTCCCCTAGATCATGAAAAAATGGGACCACAAACTTATGGCCCTTAACAAAATCGTGTTGTCTTCTCCCTGGTCTGGAAGAAAAACTCAGAGGGCGGTATAGTGCCGCTTCATGGGCGTCCGGGTTCCAAGAACACTGTGCTCACATAACTAGTGGCTTCTGCTCATCGGACAGGAAACCTACTTGGTTCCTGATGCGGTACGCCCCGTGGAGCCTTTCTCTGTTATACCTACAGGGGGTACTCCTCCTTTTGTTGTGTAAATTACTTAGAAGGGGACCAGGAGTTCCCGCCTTACACCCTTGTAGAGCACCCTTACTCTCCCTTTTGTTTTGAAACAGTAATGGGGTAATATCCAATTTCAATTCTGCTGTGTCTAATTTTACCAGTCTAGGTGTCAGCAGGGCTTCTAAGTCACATAAAAGTCAATGGCCAGGCCATTTGACTCCCGCACTTTACCACTCGCCAGTGTACAGATAGCGGAGAGAAACTTCACAAAAATTCACAAAGGTAAACTGAAACGAAAGTCTAACTTTGCGACTTTAAGGCATTTACCCCTAGTAAAGTTAGACTTTTGTCTCAGTTAAACTTACATTTTGGTCTTCAGTTTAACTGAGACAAAAGTCTAACTTTACTACTCGTGAATGCCCTTAGTGAATACCGAAAGTCATAAAGCTAGTCATTCGTCTCAGTTTACCTTTGTGAATCAGGCCCTTGGTTTATAATTGGGTATTCCATTCCCATACTACTTTACCAGGGTGTTGGAACTGGCCCTTATTGCAGGGTCATCCTCAAACTTTTTGCTTCTTCCTCCCTTATTTTTCGTGACCCGTGGCTGTTGGCAATAGGACTCTGTGCACTTTACCACTGCTGATCAGTGCTAAAGTGCATATGCTCTCTGTGTAAATTGTTATTATGATTGGATATACATGATTAGCATATTTGTATCACCAAGAAGTCCCTAGTAAAGTGCACTGGGTGTGCCAGGGCTGGTGATGACAAATGCTACTAGTGGGCCTGCAGTACTGATTGTGCCACCCAGATGAGTAGCCCTAAAATGGTGTCTCAGGCCTGCCACCGCAGTGCCTGTGTGCAGTCTGTGAACTGCCATGTCCTCCTTGTTAGTGTCCCCACTGACCAGGCCTAACCCTTCCCTTTTTGTGCACATTAGTCACCCCTATGGAAGGCCCAAGGTACCCCCCTGGGCAGGGTGCAGTGTATGTGAAAGGTAGAGCATGTACTGGTGCAGGTGACATGCTCTGGTAGTGAATGGCAGCCATTTTCGTTTTTCACTATTGTAAGGCTATCTTGCTCCATAGATTAACATGGGGGATGCTGGCTACAGTGGCTACCAGCATTTCTTCTCCTAGGAACAAGATAGGACATAAGAGTCTTGTATCCCTGAACTCAGTATTTAATAACACATCTTTTAGGAAAGGTTGTTTTTAAATCCTGTGTTTGAGAACAGCACTTTTAGAAAGTTGCTGTTCTCTTGTCTGACCTTTCTGTGTGCCTTGGCCTGTTTGTGGATTGACTGTCTGGTTTGAGAGTCACAGGGGCTGGGGATTCCCCAGGAGGCTGGCTGAGTCAGCCCTAGGCTGAATGACTACATTTTCAACTTGAGTGGTGGGAGGAGTTAGCACCTGGGCCTGAATAGGACTGTGCCCGTCCCCCACAGTGCTGGCTCCACCCCCTGTGGTGCGTCTGATGTCTCTGCCCTGCACTGTGAAAGGAGAGCAGGAATCATGTCAACAAAGTGCTCCAGGGCTGTGCCTGCCTTCCACAATGCTGGCTCCACCTCCTGCTGGGCGGCTGACGACCCTGCCCCTCACTCTGAAAGGAAAGGAGAAGCCAGGAAAACAAAGTGCTCAGGAGACACCCAGAAATGGTTCAGACCGGGCTCAGGGCCCACTTGCACAAAGAGAACAAAGACTTTTAGGGGTATAAGTACAGGACCACTGACAACAGAAAATTAGATCATCCTGGGATCAAGAAGGAACCTCTGCCAAGGAGAAAGCTGAAACTGAAGAAGGAAGACTGTCCTGCTGTTGCTCTGCTGGACTGACCTGTTGCTTTGCTGCCAAGGAGAGGGGAAGGACTTTGCTGGTGTGCTGTGTCCCCTGTCTTGAAGGAATCTCCAAGGGCCTAAGAAGAGCTGGCTCCCTGTTCTGAAGTCCCAGGAACAAAAGGACTTCACCCCCAGCTTCCCTGAACTCTGCTGAGAGAGTTCTGTCCTTCCTAGAGTGCTTGATCCAGTTGTGGGGCCTCTGGAAGTTGTACCTGTGCTGGGAAGCTTGAAACTAAGCTTGAGAGACTTTTGCAATTGAAAAGTTATCGCATCGCACGCTGCGGAGCGCATCCCCGACAGTGCGAGGAAATTCCCGCCGCTACGAAGGCCGAGATCGTCGCAGCGCCGGTGCGGGAAAGTCTAACATCGCTGCGAGTGTCGTCGCAGAGCCTGTCGTCGCTGGGTGAGATCGCCGCACCGCTTGCTTGCGGACCGCATCACGTCGCTGCGAGTGTCGTCGCAGAAACCATCGCATCGAGGGGCTGTGAGAGAGAAGATCACCACTGGTCTGCGCATCGTCGCCCCGGAGATCGTCGCAACTCCAAAGATTGTCGCATCGGACCTTTGCGAGAACAAACTTCCTACGGAACCTACGCACCGGAATCCATACAAGTGGCCTTCCTCCCCATACAGACCGGATTCGTTGCAACACGCCCGCTGCTGCAGCGGGGCTGTCGCAAACGCCTCCCCAGGGTCTCAGGAGCAACGCATTGCTTGTTTTCCACCGCACCAGCTTCTGCTTTTTGGAACTTTGTCGCAACTAAAAGGTACTGTGAGTAAACGTGACACAACTGTGAACTTTTCACGCTCTGTGGATTATTTTATCGCAACCTGAAGAATTTTATCGCAAGCCTTAAGAACTCTTTTGAAACCATAGTCTTGAACTGTGTATGTTGGATTTTTGTCGTTTTGGACTTGTGTAGTTTAGATTAAAATACCTTTATTTTTCTACACTGCTGTGGAGTCAGTTTGTGGTGTTTTGACTGTGTTACTGTGAGTGTTGGTACAAATACTTTACACACTGCCTCTGGTTAGCCTAGACTGCTCGTGCCAAGCTACCTAGAGGGTGAGCAGGGGTTATCTCAGGGGGTTTCCTCCTTACCCTGACTAGGAGCAAGGGTCCCTATTTGGACAGTGGTACCTACCCCTGCCAACTAGAGACCCCCATTTCTAACACAGGGCATTCAGGGGAGCTGCACAGCATGCAAAAACTTGACTAGGAGCAAGGGTCCCTATTTGGACAGTGGTACCTACCCCTGCCAACTAGAGACCCCCATTTCTAACACAGGGCATTCAGGGGAGCTGCACAGCATGCAAAAACTTGTCTAGGGTCCTGTCATCTGGGTTGCTCTTCTAAAGATATAAATCCCTACAGTATTGCTTGAAGGATTTTAGCTTACTAGATTCTTTGGCCAATCATCATCAGGCAGTTCTGGATGGTAATCCTTAATATATCCCAACGTGCAGCGGCATTACACCATCTTTAACAACTCTCCTGGCTGCTAGTTCAAAAGAGGATACGTTTTAAAGCTTTTTTTTTTTACTCACAGAGCATCCTACAGCTCCGGTCCTAAATATCTCTCAGCACAGTTTCAGCACTCTGTTCCCTCTAGAACATTGAGATCATATGATGGTCAAATATTTTGGATACCAAGGATTAGATGTTTCCAGGAGAAGGTAGTTCCTTTTCCTTCCTGGTGGCCTAGGGCTGGAACCATCCTCCCTTGCCTCCGTGGGTGGGCTATCCCCTAGGGCTGGAACCACCTATTGTGGGCACTCCACCATACCTCCAATGAGTTGCATTTTTATAAAACTGAGAAAAACCTGACTTTTTTCGCCATGTTAACCTGTCACTGTGTGGTACTTCCCTTGTTCTGCCAGGGCCAGGATGCTCCTTGTAACAGCTGTCACACTTTAAAATAGCCACATTTATCAATTCAATCAAGGCTGTATTTATTGCACCTTGCGGTAGATATGATTCCCAGCCCTTTTGTTAATATGAAGTCTAAGAGAATACTGGCATATGACTAAATGAACCATGCTAATAATGCGCCTGCCCTATTAACTGTACAAGCTTGTTCTAGCTGTGTGTGCAGTAAAGTTAAGACACCACAATCTCTATAAAGGATCAGTCTATGGTCGCTTGCAGATGCTGTACGCGATCTGCACCAGTGGCAGTTCATCTTTCCAGATGTTGAGAAAAAGCTCCAGGTTCAGCTGGTGTGGAGCAATCATATTCAATATGGGTAGCAGACCCTGGCTTCAGCAAGGTGATGAAAAGGCATGATGCTACATTGGCACTGAAGAAAGATTAACCACAATTAAATTTGATGTGGATTATCTTATCTCATCAATGGGCGACCAAAAACTTCCAGAAGTATAGTAATGATCATGATAAAACTGTCATGACAAAGATAGTGCTCTAGTGGATGAGTGGCACAGAAATATCTCTTTAACCAAGAAAAATCACAGCATGATTGGGGGAGGCAAGATTGTCAAACATAAGCGCTTCAGTTTGCTTGCAGAAAACGACCAGCAATGGCATTGGACCTAAAGTAAATAGTGAAACATCGGCAGTGAGAATGACTTCAAGAGTCTTCATAAGTCTCTAGATCAGCATTCGTCATGTTCTGCTATCCAACAGTGAAGATGCATTAATGACTTTCCTTCTTCTATTGACAAGGTAACAAATAGATAAAACGTGATGCCTTTAGTTCTATAACTTATTCTTGAAGAACGGATCCACCAAAACAATTGATTGGCCAGATGAAGTGACCTGTTCTCTGACACTTCATTCTTTCTTTTGTTCTTTTTGTAATCTATGTTCAATTAAAAGTGCTAAATAAATCGGTCCCTAAAATGAAGCAGGGCCTTGCACACAAACCACATAGTCCTTAATCTCTTCTTCATTGGAACTCATCTGAGTTCTTCCAATCAAGCAGTTTCAGGTGATAATTAATTAAACCACGTCACACAAGTCAATGTACCCATTCCACTTCTTTGAGTATCGCACTATGCTTCCTCAATTCAATTCTCCACATCAAGATGTTCAAACATCTTCTTAAAGCGGTCAGCCTCGAAGCTGGGGAACCGGGTTCGAGTCTCAGCAAGGACGCTCAAACTCCTGTGATTCTGGGCAAATCACCTAATCTCCCTGTGCTTAAAATAATGAATGTGTCCCTCTGTACTGTAACTGGTGCTCATGTAAAGAGCTCTGATACCTGATATCTTTGGGTCACGTTTGTGCTATATAAAACTACCAAAAAATTTAAAAGAAATAAAATAAGGTATCATGTCTCTAAACAGACATCAGCTGTCTTTCCTAGAGGAGTTGCACAGGCCAAAGCCAGACTAATAAGACAATCAATCTAGTAGCCAACCTTAATTCAAGAGAATCCAACAATTTTCTTTATTTCACAGATTTGGCAGACAAACATGGGACACCCAAAGAAACTACTTGGACATCTGTAGCCCTCAATACCAAAGTCTGTCTAGTCCAAAAAATAGAATAAAACATTTTGTGAGTGCAACAAATTGAATTTTTTTATCTCTAGCAGGTCAAAGACAAGTGTACGGTGAGCAGAGCCAAGAGAGCATCCTCCTGCTAAAGTTGAGAGCATTTATATTGAAGTGAAGAAGGAGTGAGGACTAGTAAGCAGTTTTAGGATTTAGGAAACTAGTGTTAAGGGTCTACTAAGAGGTTGGTAGGGTTTAAGGACTAGTCGGGTAAAGCGGTATTTCTAGGCTTTTTGGGTTCGGGAAGGGTAGTTTTAAGGTGTAGTGAGGGTTTTGCAGAGTTCAATGAATGGTAGGATTATTTGGTAGCATTTTGTGGTGGTACAGGGATTTTATGGTTCAGGGATGGGTGGCATAAAAAGATAGTAAGGGTGAATAGGATTTAGGAAATGGTAGTGTTAACAGGTGGGAAGTACTTTGTTTTATTTAGGGATGTGTACCATTAAGAGAAACTAAGAGGTTTCTGGGTTTCAGGGAAGGGTAGTGTTAAGGGATGGTGTGGCGCTTTTAGGGCTCAGGGAAGGGTTTAACTAAGAGTTATTTTAGGGTTTTTAGGGTTCAGGGATGGGTAGCGTAAAAGTGCATTAATGGGTTTTTGCAGATCTGGGAAGGGTAGCAATTAAGACTGGGTGATATTTTAATTACGCCAGAGTAATCGGAGTAATTTCAGTAATTATGAACTACTCTTGTGATGTGAAATTACAGAATTACACAATGACTCCAGTTTGAGCAATTAAGAGTAATTTGGGTCAAAAATCCTTCTGCAGGAGCACAGGAACAAGGAACTAAGGGCCCGATTCACAAAGGTAAACTGAGACGAAAGTCTAACTTTACAGCTTTTGTAATTCACAAAGGGCATTTACGAGTAGTAAAATTAGACTTTTCTCTCAGTTAAACTTAAGACCAAAACGTAAGTTTAACTGAGACAAAAGTCTAATTTTACTACTCGTAAATGGCCTTTGTGAATACCAAAAGCTATAAAGTTCGACTTTGATCTCAGTTTACCTTTGTGATTCGGACCCTACAAGAGTACAAGCAGCAGCTGGCTACTGCTGTTTGTGTCCTGTAGCATTTAGTTCTAAGTGCAAAATGCATCCTCTGGCCCATTTTCGCTGAAAGGGTGCATTTTGCACTAGGAAAGTAGGGCTAAATGCTGGATTACACTTCTCACATAATTGTGCATAATTACAAGTAATTTTGCAGTAATTACGACTATTTATGCTACTGAAAATTACGCCAGTTACGCCACCCCTAATAGCTCCGAGGGAAAGTATTGTTTTTTTACGTTCAGGAAGGGATAGTATAAGGGGCAGTTAGGGGTCTGGGTATGGTAGGGTTAAGTGGTTTTTAGGGGTCAAGGAAGGGTAGCATTAACCCGTTGACCGTGGCGTGAACTCTGCCGCGGTGCGGGCGAAATAATGAGTGTGTGGGGTTTGGGCGGCCCATGTCCATCCTCCGCACATGCATGCAAGGGGTTAAAGGATTGTTTTTTAGGGTTCAGGAAAGTGTCCATAAAGGGGTAGTAAGGAACGTTAGGGTCCAAGGATTAGTAGAGCATAGGGTTAATGATGGGTAGGTAGGTTTCAGGGATTGATAGTGTTAAAGGATAGTTAAGGCAATTAGGGTTTTGAGAAGGATAGAGTAAAGGGATAGGACACTTTTTTAGGGTTCAGGGAATGGTAGCGGTACAAGTAATTTAGGGTTTTAGGAGTTATGGAATGGGCAGTTTTTAGGGATATTAAGATAAATTAAAGAATGCATGTAATAAACGTCAACCTTTTTATAATTGTCATAGGTATTTACCTCGAAAATGTCAACTTGACTTTAATGCAGTAAACATTTTAAAATTCAACTTTATCACAAACAACCATTCTGATTGGGCCAGGGATATAACTGGTTTGCATGTGACTCCTCTTTCTGGAGTAGCGCAGGGGTAAAAAGCTTTTGAACCCACTCCACCCATCAAGCTTAATTGCCTTATTCTGGTACCTTAGATGCAATGTTTATGTCCAGACCTGGGTCTTGCGATTGCTGAGCCATTGGATCGAAGTTGCCCCTCTGCGATGAGGTTTCTTAAGGCTGAAACTGCTCTGGGGTTGCATGTATACATATTTGGAGAATATACAGCCTGGTAGTTTGGCCTGGACATTTTCTGTTTGCGTTGGTGTTCCTTTGTCTGCAAAAACAATGGACTGGAATGAGGCCTGAGTGACTAACTGTGGCTGAGACGTTTCCAAGCATTTACGTAGCCTGACCTGTTGTTTTACTCTGATGCAATGAGTGTGACTAAGTTCTGTGCTTGCTGTTTCATTGAATCCAAGCTGCTCTTTACTGATGGAGTCTAACAAGGTTGTGACCAGCCTGCTTATTGCACTGTTCAGAGGGAATGTAACCTAGCAGTTTAGGATGCGCCCCAAGCATCCTAGAACAAGGCAGAGACTAACTTACATATTGTAGTTCTCTATCTGGAGTGATGCAGTGGGTGAAGAAAGAATGGGCTGGAAAGCAGCCTGAGAAATTTCCACTGTGTAGCACTTTTACAAATATTTTATGCATCACCTGCTGCTATTTCTGTGTCAAGATGCTGTTCATCAAGAGAGAAGGGGTGGGACCGGGAGCCGTTGTTTAAACAGGTCCTGCACACAAGACTCCTACTGAACGTGCTACAAGAGGTGTGCAGTTCCTAAGGGGGGCAGGGGAAAGACAGGTCTTTCTTCGTGTTGCCCTCACACCCCCCAAAGGATGTCTTGCTTCATCATAGGTTGTTGCTCCTAGTCGGGCTGGCACTGCAATGCCCGACGGGATCACCGTAAACGGGGCTCTTTGCCAGAGATCTTTTAGAAGAAGCTGTGGGGTGCGTGCTGGTAAGAGGGCAAGGATAGTGTAGTGCACAGGAAGTGGATATTAAAATAAATCTGGATCAGTCCTATTCAGAAACAATTTTTAATGGTTTCTGAGCACCAGCAGGTGGACCCTAGCAGTGACAAGTGTGGGTTAACTTTCAAGGTTTGTCCACCACAATCCATACTGAAGTTCACCTCCAGTCTTCCCGGCAGGCATATGAAGCAGCACACCCTAGAACAACAGTGACTCTGTCACTGTGGTCATAGGACCCTTGAGACGGGCCCGCTCTTGGGCAGTGCAACCGGTGTGACCCCACTGGGTGCTGACTTTGGGTGGAGGCATTATGTTTGCAAGTATATTAAGGTTTTAAAAGCAAGTGCTTGCTGCCTCCTTCCTGGCCTCCAGCAATTTCCAGCAACAATAAACATGTCATGATAGTGTTTAATGTTCTTCCTAGAGAGAGATCATTTTGTCTATTGGAAGTTTTGATTCATGGAAAGGTAGCTCAGATGGTTAATGTGCCTGCTGCCAAGAACATGTTCCATGCAGATCACAAAGTGCACATAATGTAAATAGGTCAGTGGGCTACTGCTTTTGTCAGAGAGATCCTTTTGTTACTTGCAGTTTATAAGGTAAAATCCTAACTAAGACAGTGAGCTAATAACTTTCATCTAAGAGCTGCATACAAACTGCAGGGTATAAATTAGAGCGTTATGGTTTTTCCCCCAGTCTTTGATTATCCTAACGTTGCAAAAAGTGTTTAATTGCACAGAAATCAATTATGATTATTAAAGAGAACCCCCAACCATGGTATTACGTTTTAAATTCTGAGTTTGTGTTTCTCCAGACCAATCAATATTAAACTATACGACCTACTAGTATGGTTGTCATGTGGCTCCTACACCTTGTAGTCCTTAGTCTTATGTAACATTTTCTATACAGTGATTTACACACATATTGATTGTCTCTGAGTAATGTGTGTGATGTAAAGTGCTCTGACACCCTACACTGGTATGAGTGGCGCTGTAAATCAAATTAAATGCATCTGAGAGAGAGTGTGGTTATGGAGACTTGAGGGGCACTGTTAAAAGGTGGTAATGAGGGAATCTATAGCAGAGGTGGTCATTGGGGTGCAATAAAAAACATTAATACACAGGGTCCCACCAGTGCTAAGTCTGGCCCCGCCCTTGAGGCCAGTCTGCCTCACCGATAGGTACCTCCATTGACCTTGTTTCAGAAGTAGTAGCTGCAACTCACCAGGGATTGGCAAAGCAGGATTTGCACGCACACCAAACTAAGGGGTAGATTAGGATCGCGGTTTTCCCGCATCCTCCGGGCCGGCGGAAGCCACCGCCGGCCCGGAGGATGCGGGAAAACCGCTGCGGAGCCCAAAAGACCCACCGCCATATTAGGATGGCGGTGAGTCTTGAAATCTGTCCGCAGCTTTTCCGCCATGGTCGCCTTCCGACCGCGGCGGAAAAGCTCTAACATGGCTGGCGGTGTCTATCAGACACCGCCAGCCATATTAGGATGGAGTAAATCATATGCTTTTCCACAGCGGCTTTTCCGCCGTGGAAAAGCATGCGGACATTCACTTCGGGGGCCCTTTGCGGGCCCCCTTGGTGAAGGGAGGGTGAGGGGTGCACATGGGGGGTACTTATGGTACCCCCCTGCATTTGCTTGCACAAAGCAGCAGGCACCGCACGGTGCCTGCCGCTTTGTGCACGCAAATGCGATGCATGGATTTTTAACATTGCGGCGGGTGCAGCTTCAAATGTTAAAAATAGAGGATGTGACTGCCACCTTGGCGGTCACATCCTAATCTGAATGGAGGGAACGCCGCAGCCCATGCGGACGTTCCCTCCTCCTCTGGGGTCGCGGACGGACTAAAGTCCGTCCGCGATCCTAATCTACCCCTAAGTTCGCAAACTTCACCACAGTCTCTCTGCTTCATTCACAAGCAAGTTTAACATGCGATGCTTGCTGTGGACCCACTGGAATTAATTATGCAGCAAAGGAGGACAAAATTGTGCCGCAGTGTTGACTAAATTATGCATTAAAAAAGTCTGCAGCGTAATGCAGTATATTTTCATATATATATATATATATTTTTTTTTTCTTTAAACAAATTTTATTCGTCAAATGACCAATATATTGCAGAGCACTGTAACCCAGCAACTCATTCTGATATTTAATTATTTTGACATGTGTACACATGCTAACAGTCTCTGGAAAGATTTTGCCTTATTAGTACCAGTGTAACATACAAATGCAACAGTGAGAAAGGTGATCAATCAACCTTGGATGGATGGATGGGTTTTTATATAGCGCAATATCACCACCAGGTCTCAAAGCGCTTTGCATTGGGAACCCGTCCTAGTTTTTCCCTGTGAGATAGCCCCTACTGGGTATCCCCAAGGTGAAAGCCAGGCATCCCGCCGCGGGGGGCCGTAGTGGAGATTAAGCAAGCTATTGCTCAGAGTTGCAGAGTGTGAACCTGTGATTCGAGTAGGCACCGAAGCGAGAATTACTGAGTCCGTGGACATTTTGGGCTCAGGACCCTGCCGCGTCGGGAATTGAACCCTGGTCCCGGGTCTGATCTCAGCGTCCGGGTCTGCCTCCTCTAACCAGTGAGCCACACTTCTCCATTTACAATAAGCCATCCACTCCGCAGCAAAACAAGTTACATTTTTTTATTAACTTTTGATACGTTTGAGCTATAAACAATTTATTAGTTTAAATGGTCAGATCATGCAGCAGATTTTGCATTATGAGGCAAATATGGCAGAGCCATAATTATATAGAAAACATTTGAACAAATTTGATATTTTGCCATTCATGTTTGAACTGCTGTTGTGGAAAAAGGGAGAAGTGCTAATGACAAACTCCATGGCTCTGCGACAAATGGCTTGTGCTTCCACATTTTATTGTATTTGGGACTTTCTGTGATTAGAAGCATATCCCACTTTGTGAATGTGTTTTAAGGTCAATAACTCATTACGACCTCAAATAATCTTGTGCATCCATTGGTTGATTAAACTGGGCAGTGAAATGCCACACAAAAATATTAAAAATTGGGATGCTTGCGCTTTCTGGCCACATCTCTGGCTCCTCCCACTGATCCAATCCTTGGGTTATTCCTGCCCTCTGATTCTCCGCCCACAGTTCCCCTACTTTTTTTTCCCCCACTTCGACCACTTCCCCAACCCTCCTTTCTCCCACCTACCCCAAACAAAAAGAGAGGAGCATGCCACAGCATGTACATTTCAATAGTAGAATGTGCATGGCATCCGGAAAGTATAAACAACATATCATGTGTTATCATAGCATATCACATCATATCTGCACCATTTACATGTCTGGTAGTTAATCATCTGCAGATTCTGCATCCTGCCCCACTGCAAGGTCCTCCATTTCCCAATCCATTTTCACCCTGCTGACCTGCCCCATTGTTGACCAATCTGTGCCGCACCCGACATTCAGCTTCTGACCATCTCGCAAATTCGTACAGCCACTTGGGAAGAGGTGTGGCGCCGAGGCCAGGGCGACTGACGCTGGACGGTTGGGATCACGGTTTGATCCCTGGTTCCGGCCGCAGGGGTCTGCCCTGCACCATGCAACTCTGGGTGCACAGGGACTCTAAAGGCTTGTGGGGGGCAACGTGCTCCCTCCCGTTTAATTGAAACATGGCCCTTTATATGGGAACTTGTGGACAGACTGGAGATGTTCCGTATTAAAAAAAAGTCCTGCACCTATTTGCCGTTCTATGTATTTTGTGCCATCATTAGCTTGCGAAAAGTATTTATTTTTAGATGTCTGAAGTGTAGTGTGAATTTTTTTAATGATTTTTTGTGTGGGTGTATGTGCGCATTTGATTGTGTGTTCCATGTGTATGTTTATTTTGGGCATTGTGATTTTGATGGATATGTGCCTGGATCAGTGGATGGATCATTGGATAAATGGGTAAGTTGGTTGGGTTGATGAATGGATTAGTAAAAGTTTATCTGTGCTTAGATAGATGGATAGACAGATGAATACATGTTCTTTCTGGTGAGGGCATGAAAGAGTGACTGAGTCAGGATAGAGTTGGTGAATTAGTAAGTGAGCTAATGAAGAGTGAGTTAGTGTCTGGAAAATGTGTATAGGCATAGTTACATGAATGGCAGATGGGTGAATGGATAGATGATTGGTGAATAGCTAGGGTTTTTGAATTAAGGTTTGAGTAAATGTATGGGAAATTTGCCTGTTAAAAAAAATGAAAGGTTTGCTTGGGTGAGTAGGTAGATAGATGGCTATGCAGTATGCATGGATGTAGACTTTAGGTACACTCACAATGTGTATAGCTGAATGGATCAGCAAGAATTTGGTTGAAGATGGAGCATGGTCATTTTGGGAATGCAAGGATTGATGGGTCGAAGGATGGATGGGTGGGTGGGTGGGTGGATGGATGGATGGATGAATGGATGGATAGATGGATGGATGGAAGGACAGATGGATGGGATGGACAGACGGACGAATGCATGGTTGGATCGATGGGCGGATGGATGGATTAAGGGATGGGATGGATGGATGAATGGGTGGATGGATGGATGGTCGACAGACGGACGGATGGATGGATGGATGGATGGATGGATGGATGGATAGACAGACGTTTGGGTGGATGGATGGATGGATGGATGGATGGATGGATAGATGGATGAATGGATGTATGGATGGATGGATGGATGGATAGACGGTTGGGTGGATGGCTGGATGGATAGATGGATGCATGGATGGATGGATGGATGGATGGATGGATGGATGGATGGATGGATGGATGGATGGATGGATGGACGGTCAGATGGATGGGGTGGATGGATGGATGGCTGGATGGATGGAGAGCATGTTTGTAGTTCTTGAATGTGGGTGATTGGAAGGATGACTGCAACATTGTAATCAGAGGGAGAGCATAAGCAGCAGTACAGGAAGAGCAAATGGCACAGCACATAAAAAGATAAACATGACTTAGTAAACTTACATTTAACTCGTAGTTTGTGAATATCCAAAAAATGTAAACCTACACTTAAGTATCAGTTTACATTTGTGATTCAGTCCCTCAGACTTCAAGCTGCTTCTATTAAGCATATGATCCTCCTAGTCTTGCTGATTGATACAAGTCATTTGATTTGGTATTTCTCCGTTGCACTTTTCCTAAACTGGAGGAAATCTTTCGTCTCCTATTGGTTACGTTTCCCCACATTCGCCTTTCACATTTACCATTCCTCTCATTACCTTTTGCCTGTGCCTACAAGTCACATTACTGTAAGAGCGTTTCTATTTCAATAAACCGTATTGATTTAGCTCAGGAGCCTCCTTTGTTTGAAGGGATATTTATATCAGACCTCCTGCTCCAACTGCTAACTCACTTTGAAAAATTATGAGTAATTGGTGAGTCACGTTTCTTAATATGTAAACATTTAAATGTGTATTTTCTTTATTTTTAATGATTGACATTTGTTATTGATTACCCCCTTGTTCAAAACAACCTGTAACATAAAGTGTTTTAAATTAATGCAAACTCTCTACACCTGCATTAATGTGATGACTAGATTGACTACACAAAAGTTATAATAGATTAATATGATATAATCTGTCCAGTTTCTAAACTCACTTTGAGCGGAAACATCATTAAAGAATATTAGGTTCTCTCTGTTTCAAGTTGCACACATTTTTAATGCTCCAATTTGGAAATGTAGACGTTTAAACACACAACATGTGACAAAAATACAAGATAAGATTCACCAAATTTTCATGAGAATTGGAAATCCTTCATGTGAGCAACAAGATGATCTGATGCAGGTCTTTAAGAACACTTAATTGCGGCTGCAATCACAAAAGCTGTAATGTATTCAGTTATTGGAAATTATCTATAACCTTTAGTTCATAAACATTTTGACGTAGAGTCGAAATAATTGAATTAGGATAGCATAACTTTAAT
Source organism: Lissotriton helveticus (assembly GCF_964261635.1). NCBI lineage: Eukaryota > Metazoa > Chordata > Amphibia > Caudata > Salamandridae > Lissotriton > Lissotriton helveticus. Next base: position 118,412,067 of record NC_136072.1, read on the forward strand.
AAAAATGTAATTATAATGGAACCATACATCCTGATCTCCTTAACTGTGTTGAATTATATGCATACATTTGAGATGTGCGATCAAAATCCTGAATGCAATGATTTGATGTATATGATCTATTGCATGCGGACTCATCTAAGCAAAGAATGCATTTCATTCCCTGTGATACATATTACTCAAGTCTCCTTTGTCTTTTGTAATGCACACATTATGAACTTAGTGAACATGGAAAACAGCAACCAATGTTAATGCAGAAACAGGTGCACACCTGGATCAGGACGTCATTTTGAATGGCAGGTGTTGGGCGGCTCTTCACCACTCAGTTTTAAGGCCATACAGATGTGCACTGTCCCTTCTCGTGTGGAGACTGCCAGATGTAAAGGCGACTCATTCTGAACCATAGTGTTGCTTATTTCCGAATAAACGCAAATGGGGGGGCTGTTCCCATGGTGGGGGGGATGGATAGGCGCACAAAGGTGAATCCTGGGAGCTGGACAGAAGGTCCCAGGGAGGGAATCTCAATGATCAGATCTAATGGCTCTCACACACCCAGGCGGGTGTCGTGCTTCATCGTAGGGAGCTCCTCGTCGAGCTGACACTGCACTGCTTGAAGGGTCCCTCAATGGGGGCTCTTTAGCATAGATCTATTGATCTAGCCATATGGTGAACGCAAGTGAGAGGGTATGAGTGTAGGGTGGTGCTCCAGTGATTTAAAAGAGACTAAGGGGGACCAGGGAAGGATTTAATCTGCTGGTCCCCATGACGCAAAAAAAACCTTGGGTCCGATTCACAAAAGTAATCTGAGACAAAATCCTAACTTTATGGCTTTCAGTTTTCACAGAAGGCATTTAGGAGTACTAAAGTTAGGATTTTGTTTCAGTTAAACTTAAGTTTTGACCTTAAGTTAAACTTAAGACAAACTTAAGTTTAACTGAGACAAAATCCTAGTCGAACATGTTGTGATTTTGTCTCAGTTAAACTTAAGTTTGTCATAAGTTTAACTTAAGACCAAAATTTAAGATTAACTGAGACAAATCCTAACTTCAGTACTCCTAATTGCTTTCTGTGAATACCAAAAGTCGTAAAGTTTGGATTTTGTCTCAGATTACTTTTGTGAATCGAGCCCCTTGGCACTATTTGTTGTAATAATGTACTGAGATAGCTCAAAAGGTTAACATATGTCATGCCTAGATGCCAAGAGGGTCAGTGTTTGTGATGATAGAATTAGGTTTATTCTCATCAAGTTAGATTCAACACATGGAAACGTCGATCCACTTCTGAGAGCACCAAACTCCTTCTAACTCCTCCTTTCACAGGATGCACATTCTAGATCCCTCGTCAGCTCTCCAATGACACGATATAGAGTCCTTAAATCATAAAACTATACTTACAACTCTACTACACATCTTCCCCATCTTAATAAAAAAAAATACAATAAAACAAAGTTACACTAGAATATGAAGCATTATGTCCCTCATGTAACTAAGTTTCTGTTTCTTAGTCCCTCAGACTTTTCTGAACCTTTTCCTCCTTACTAACTTCATTCTTTACCCCATCCTTCTTAATACTCCTCTCATCACCCCCACACTGTTGAAACACCATTATCCTACTTAAGTTCCAAATTCGATTGTCCTCCAACTTTACTGCATTTAGAGATAATTTGACCACTCGAAGAGGACACGAAAACTTCACTTTATTGCCTACTTGAGGTGTTTTCACTCTAATAAGATCACCCACTGTTACTGCATTTGGGCTCCCAGAATGTTTGAAATCAAACCATTCTTTCCTTCTTTGCACTCTCCCTTTCTGCTTCTTTTCCCACTCATCTTTTCCCGTTTTGACACCCTCATCTTTATTTATCATCAGAGTGGACACATCACAGAATTCTATACCACACCTTTTTTATAATTACTGTAATTGTACACTAAATCTACATGCACACAATAAATAAAATGTGCATTTAGTAACTGTAATAGTATCCTATGGAGATACTTTCTCTTCACCTTTTTCCTCACAGGGAGTTGGTGCAAACTGCACACTCTGAACTGTCTCCTTATCTCATCTCTTATAGTCAACCTGTGAAGTCTAATTTTGAGGACTATTTCAGATGTAACGAAGATTGACAGCTAGAAACCTTAAGATTGAGAGCTAAAAATCCTGCATGCCCAATCTGGAATTTCCATGCCCAAAGCTTCTGCTGCATCATTCTTATTTAAGAAGTGATAGGTTTTGCCTTCTTTCTCAAATTATATTCAGAAGGAGTAAGTCAATTTGTACTTGCTCTTTTTAACCATAACCCTAACTCCTGTAATTGGCCTGAAAAGCTGCCTCCACTGCAATTTATCTGATGATATATCATGCCATAGTTGGCAGTTATAACCTTGAAAAGAGATGTCACCATTGCTTCCGTCATTTTCACGATTTCTTCTTTGTTTTTGAAGTGATGCAGCTTAGATAATCTATTTCAGAGGCATTCATCACAGGCAGGTCTGAGTGGGCTCATCCTGTGCATCCTATTATTTTTCAGTGGATCTCTGTTTTCACCCAGAATGGTGGAGAATTGACCCATGACAAAGGCCTCTAGACCAGGGCCTTCTGCACCCTCTGCAATGCCTCGAATATGGATGCTCCTTTGTGAGAGTGATGTTGCAGTTCTTCACACCTCGCCAGGGTAAGGTCAGCAGTATTTTGCAATTTGTCGTGTTCATGTACTCTTTCATAGGTGGCTGTTCCCAGGTCATCATTTTGGTTTCAAGGTCCAACAATTCTGTTGCATAGTGAGTCAAGTTCTATTCTCGTGGGTATCTAGTTTAGGCACCAGATGATTATGCACCAGATGGAGACCTTTATCTAGTCATCCTTAAGATTCTTACGCGGCACCAGATCGCTCTCTTGCACTGTCGGCCAGATCCACCAAATGCTTCTTCTACACTGCACTCACCAATCAAAAACAGGAACACACTAGCTATCACAGTCGCCGAGTTTGGGGGCTTTTTTTGGTGATTGTACATCCAGAATCAATCAGTTCAGAGCAGCTCAAACCAGGACCGACATTTTTGCAGAGCAGCTGGATGCAGTCACCATATTACACATGGCCTTTCCGGGCCTCAATCTTAAAGTCGGGGCTACTGAGGCAGATCTTCAAGCAGCTGCCCTGGACAATTTGATTCTCTCTCAGGTTCATATCTTCAGCTGGGGATCAAATTAGGACTCATTAGGATGCTTAAAGGGTGCATGTTGGGCAGTCGGCAAGGCGCTGCGGGAGAAGCTTCTGCTCATGTGCGATCTTGTCCTGTTGTAGACTATTTCAAATGTATTTCGATTAGTGCCTGCCTTGTTCACAAGACAAGCACTAATCAGAAAGACAGAAAATAATTTCAGACCAGGACCTCATGGTGGATACTGATCAGTACAACATATTCAGGATGTTGCACAACATAGTCCATTGATGCGCCCCTGAATATCGAAGACTGTATAACGTGATATGGAACTATCGAGGGCAGAATACCAAAAACAAAATAGCGAAAGGTAAGTAAGAATAGATAGAGTGTAGTTGTGAAGTTAGGGATAGTAAATCTATACGTTCATGTTTTGCTTAAACCAGTTCTGACTTGTAGGTCCACTCCAGGGCTGCCTATGTGGAGTAAGGGAGGATGTTAAGCTGAGCATTGCCCCCATTCAGGTGGGAGAAGACAAAGATTTGCACTATTGATACAAAATTGGTAATGGGAAGGAAGTCTTTGACTTTTATCAGGGTGACCAGCTGGTTCTGTGGTTTCGTAGTATTCTTAGGAATGTGCTCTTTAACCCCTCCACTGCGGGGGTAATTCCCCCCACGGCGCGGGGGGGGGTCCGCGGCGCTGCTGTGCTCGTCATGACTCACAGTGGAGCTGTGCTCATGACGAGCTGGGCTCATCACAGACCCGCCCACTGATTAATTCTCCCGCACAGGCAGGGAATTAACCGCGTGTGGGTGGGCCGCGGCTGTTATGACGAGCTGAGCTCGTCATGAGCACAGCTCCACTGTGATTCATAACGAGCTGAGCTTGTCATGAGCATGGAGGGGGTTAAAGGGAAGGTCTGCATCAATGGGGAATCCAAGTCTCTTTGCATTTGGGGTCAGCTTGTTCAATGTGCGCTTATAGATGTTAGTGTACAGGAGAAATCTGTCTTGTCAAGTTGGGTTTAGGTAGGTGCTTTACATATAGGCCTGAATTTACTAAAATTTTACTTGGGGGCTTGCATAACACGAAGCTGAACAAGTGGAAACTCTAATCAGCTTTTGTGGGTGAATGGGTTTTGTGCTGTGAGTTGATGCAAGAGAAAAGTCAAGCTCATTTTGCATTGCAGGCCTCCAAACACTTGTAAAAGTGTGCAAAGACAACATAATAGGACAGAAAAGGCATAGACAACACTAGTATTGATTAACAAGCCAAATCTATTAAACTGGAATGACCTGGCTTGGCATGAAATCCTAGTACAAAATCAAACAATGTGCAAACAGTAGCTGAGTGGAGCACTGCATAAAATGTTGATGTATTATGTGTAGTTTATGCTAAATTACACATTTTATTATTGCCTGTTTGTCATTATCTATACATACATACATATTGTGGAGGGTGCACCTGTCGTACAACTATCCTGCAAGGCGCCACTGGCTTGCTTATGCGCCGTTGCGCAATATGGTTCTACAAATTTTCACGGAGCACTGCACTGTGGGCATATTAGTAAATCTGGACAGGAGTTCTGAATTAGTCTGAGGCAGGTTTTGTGACAGTGACCACGGTCAACTGGGGCAAGTTTTGAGGTAGGGTTCTGTCCTTTAAGAGCATATATTCCATTACAGTTCACTGGACAGGTTCTTTGACGTGGAACTTCAACAGCCAGGCTCCATAAACAACAGCACTAGAAGCAGCATTTAACTGGAGAGGCCCTATAACTAAAGATCAATGAATGAGAAGTTATGCTAAAATACAATAGCTCTAGCCTTCAGTTGCTCCAGCCCGACTCTAGCCTTCAGTTGCTCCAACCCGGCTCTAGCCTTTAGTTGCTCCAGCCCAGCTCTAGCCTTCAGTTGGTCCACCTCGGCTCTAGCCTTCAGTTGCTCCAGCCTGACTCTAGCCTTCAGTTGCTCCAGCCCAGCTCTAGCCTTCAGTTGCTCCAGCTCTAGCCTTCAGTTGCTCCAGCTCTAGCCTTCAGTTGCTCCCGCCCAGCTCCAGCCTTCAGTGGCTCCATCCCTGCTCTAGCCTTCAGTTGCTCCAGCCTGGCTCTAGCCTTCAGTTGCTCCAGCTCTAGCCTTCAGTTGCTACAGCCCAGCTCCAGTCTTCAATTGCTCCACCCTGGCTCTAGCCTTCAGTTGTTCCAACCCAGCTCTATCCTTCAGTTGCTCCAGCCCGGCTCTAGACTTTAGTTGCACAAGCCCTGCTCTAGCCTTCAGTTGCTCCAGCACGGTTCTAGCCTTCAGTTGCTCCAACCCGGCTCTAGCCTTCATTTGCTCCAGCCCAGCTCAAGCCTTCAGTTGCTCCAGCCTGGCTCTAGCCTTCAGTTGCTCCAGCCCAGCTCTAGCCTTCAGTTGCTCCAGCTCTAGCCTTCTGTTGCTCCATCTCTAGCCTTTAGTTGCTCCAGCCCGGCTCTAGCCTTCTGTTACTCCAGCTCTATCCTTCTGTTGCTCCAGCCCAGCTCTAGCCTTCAGTGGCTCCATCCTGGCTCTAGCCTTCAGTTGCTCCAGCCTGGGTCTATCCTTCAGTTGCTCCAACTCTAGTCTTCAGTTGCTCCAGCCCGGTTCTAGCCTTCAGTTGCTCCAGCCCAGTTCCAGTCTACAGTTGCTCCACCCTGGCTCTAGCCTCCAGTTGCACCAGCCCAGCTCTGGCCTTCAGTTGCTCCAGCCCGGCTCTAGACTTTAGTTGCTCCAGCTCTAGCCTTCAATTGCTCCAGCCCGACTCTTGCCTTCAGTTGCTCCAGCCCGGCTCTAGCCTGCAGTTGCTACAGCCCAGCTCTAACTTTCAGTTGCTCCAGCCCGGCTCTTGCCTTCAGTTGCTCCAGCCTGGCTCTTGTCTTCAGTTACTCCAGCACAGCTCTAGCCTTCAGTTGCTCCAGCCCGGCTCTTGCCTTCAGTTGCTCCAGCCTGGCTCTAGCCTGCAGTTGCTCCAGCCCGGCTCCGGCCTTCAGTTGCTCCAGCCCGGCTCTAGACTTCAGTTGTTCACCCACCTCTATGTGAGAAGAACATTCTTACATATTTTTTGTGTGACATTCTGTTGTGATGGTTATGTGTTCTGTTGTTTGTATGCAGCTGTGTTTTTACTGCATTATTGCAATGTAATTTTGTTGTTTTTTGCTGAACCTTATCTGCTGCATGTTCGTGTGACTGTTTCATTGTGATGTGTCCTATTATCTTTTAAATGTGTTGTTGTGTTGCTTTGTGCATGTTATCTTGTTAAATTCTGTTTTGTACTTTAGATATGCCAACAAATGCTTCTACTTTTCTAAACAAAAGCAGCAGGTCTTGAAAGTTTGTGTAAAAAGTGAGCATTTACCATTATCAAAGGTGGTAAAATAGAGCTTTACAGCTACTTAAGATACCAATCAAACCATAACTGTGGCAGAGACTGAGGGCCTGAATTTCAATTTGGAAGACAGGTACTCCGTCACAGATAGGGGAGAGGATGTGGAAATGCATTCGAATCTTGGCAAGGACGCTCAAAAGCCTGTGATTCTGGGCAAATCATTTAATCTCAAAAAAATTTTAAAACAGAATGTGTCCGTCTGTAATGCAACTGGGCTCATACAAAGCGCTCCGATACCTTCGGGTCTAGTCCGCACTATATAAAACTCCCCCCCCCCAAAAAAAAATGGCAGATATTCTGTCTGCATTATTTGTAATGGAGAACCCATTGGTTTATATGGGCCGGGTCTCACCGGGTCTGAGCACCCGCCGTTTTTTTAAGGGGGCCTCGAAATGGGTCTCTATCGGGCTCAGTTTTGTGCCTGGCACAGACTGTCCGGTTTTTTTTCCGGACTGCAGTGACAGCAGGCACATCGATGTGCGCATGGTGAGCGTTGTAGAGGAAGGGAAATCCTTTAAAGAGAGTCATTTTCTCTCTGGATTTCCCTTCTCTTTTTGAAACTCGGGAGCAGCAACATTGTCGTGGTGTCACCAGGGCTTTAAGTGGAAGTGTTTTCAATATTATATACAAGCCATAGTTGCTGCTTATGTATCTTATGCAACTAGCAACCTTTGACAAAGGCAATAATCCTGACTTGTTGGTATGATGTGACTTGTATCATATATCTGGACGCAATGACAGGAACAGCAAAATACAAGTCTGGCGGCACACTATGCTAAACACAGATTTTTAGTGTATGTGTTTTTAAGCCACGCCCTTAATTACATTGACCGCGCCCCTTTGAGAGACCCCCTCCAAAGGTGCTTTAATCCCACTTAAAGCCCTGGGAGTACCCCTCCGCCAAACTCCCATTCAGTCCTGAAGTCTAAACCTAGGCTCCCAGTGCTCACTTTACGTGATAAAGCCCCCAATGGTTTCTGGAAGGCAATTTCTTTATCTTAACTTAACAGTAAAAGTGGCGTCTGTCCTTTGGTTCACCCATTCGCACCTGGGACATCCTGCTCATTTTCCTGTAAATCTGTATATAACTTATCTAACTCCACTAAGGTCTTGTTCGTTTGTTACATATCTGTTGCTTATAAATCTTGCGTTAATTGTATATATCAGTTTTCCTCTGAGCTCGAGCCATGCGTCTGCGCCGCACGCTCCCACACAAGTGCACGCGCGCGCGCTCACACACAGATGCAATCAGTAACATGCGTCTCTTTTTTTAAATAATTTCCTTGTGGGTGGAACCGGGCAGGGGCAAAGACCGGCGGCATTTGACCTCTGTTAGCTTTTCCTTAATTAAACCAGATGACCTCAAACTATAATACATTTTGGCTCCCAGAAATCCCTACCTCGGGATAAAGATTCGCAACTGGTGACCATGGCGCCTAATCCTCTAAAATGGGAAAATCTTGATAAAAAGAACCGAGACGGGAAATAGGTCTGTCACGGATACGTTCAAGAACCCTTATCAGCCTCAGTGGGAGGGTGGTCAATTGAGCACGTCTCAGGTCGCTTCAGATTAATGTAATTAGACATTTCTGACATGATTTCAAAGAATCACCCCCTTGGCATTAGCTGAAGTGCCTACTGTGTATGAATTGCACATATTGTAGCCTCTGCTTTCACTTTGCAACTATCACCTCATTATTTGCAGAGTAATTTATTGTCAAGGTATTTGTACCGACTTTAAGCCTGTCCCTTCTTTATTTTCATTTTTAGTGATCAGTTTTTTTCTAGCAGTATTTCGATTTATTTTGTCTGTTGGTGCTAGGCGACGTTTGTGTGTCATTTACTCAACCAATGTAAACAGGAGCAGAGCATGAGGCAGTCATTGTTGCACTGATAAGAATATATCTTGCTAAAGTGTATGTCGCTTATTTTAAATTTTATAGCCAGCAACAGTGGTTTGAAACCCCAAACTACAATTTTTTCGTGGTGTAAACTTTGTAGATTAAGTATCCATATTGGTTTTGGCTGGATTAGCATGTTCTCCATCCCTAATTATTTTAATTCTAGTATTTATTTTGTCATGTAGATCCCAAGTGTAATATCAATGCGTGTTCTCACTAAAACAGCATGACACACAGTGCTTTAAATGGGCTGGTACTGTTTTTTGGGGCGGTGGTGTATCTAGGGTGGGCGATTCGCCCCAGGCGGCACTGTTTTTGGGGGCAGTGGAGGTGAGCAAGTCGTGTCTGTCAACGACTACCATCCACCCGTCCCCCGAGAACAAGTAGCCCATCGGCCCCCAGACAATTCCCCCCACCCCCCAACAAGTCGGCCGTCGGCTGCCACTATGTCTGGGTATAATTAAACTTTGCCAGAAGACATCGCCACTGGTTATTGCAAACTAACTTTGGGCCAGCTGAAGTGGAGAAATGGAGAAAGAGCCAAGTTCTAGGCACTTCCACAACGTGATATATTTCTAATAGGCATTGGAGACAGTAGGAGCTAAATCAAAGGGGTGGGGAGGACGACAAAACGGAAAATGCTCTTTCTTATCGCTTTTAAAGATTCATGGTGCCGGATTCACAGGAGGTTTGACTGCCATGCACAAGAAGCTTCTTGTGTGAGTACTTAGGAACTTTTTCAATTTGCTAAATTAATTTCTTAACCCAAAAAGGATATATTCACAAATGATTTAGTGTGAGTAAATTTCCTCCAGTGAGGTGGATGTGGGTATTCTAGGGTGAGAATGCCATGGAAATTGGAGAACAACAATAAACCTAGATGTTTATGAGTATTCAAAAGTTCTCTATGAGCCCTTGCCTACTGAACTTGGATAGACTTTTCATAAACAATAGTATATGTAAATCCATTTTAAGGGTGGGAAGGGAAAGAGAACACCCCCAAAATTGGTGGAAATGCAGTAGTTCCACCACAATTTGGACTCTTTAACCCCTTTGCTGCTGCCGTCGGCCGTTGGACGTCGCGCGAGCTACCTCCCTGGTGCTGCGCACGTCCAACGGCCGACACGGCTGCACCCGTTTCTTCGAACGTTCAGCACTGGCGCTGAACATTCGAAGCAGGTTAAACACGATCTGCAACAATATTGACTTGATCTATGGTAACAATGGTAAATATACACCTTCCTATGAAAGCTTACCTTGACGATGAAGCAGTAGTTGATATGTTCGAGTCAATAGTGTTGTGGGCCAGTATTAACGATCACAATATTCTGACAAACAACGAGGTGTGTATTGGATGGAATTTCTGTGGAGAAGAGAAAATAAAAAGTTACTACGTGTATTTACATTTGATCTTTTTTCTCTCCTGCGAAGATATCCACAGCTTTATTTAAACTTTACTAGAGATATGTTTGAAAAGCTTTGACTACCTCAGGTTTATAGACGTAACCTGGAGATGTTTTGCAAAATCTAAAATTCATAAATCTGCACCTATGCAATAGAGGTGGTATCAAAATATTCTCTTTTTCTCTAAAACAGGCTCAGTGTGTTTTACTCTTACCCTTGCTCACGTTGCCACTGGATTCAAGCTAGCATGGCTGATGAAGGGTGTTACCCAGAAACCGGCCCCAGGATGCTTGTTTCCGGTTCAGGGAAGACCTGGCTTGGCAGTTCGGGCTGGACTATTCCCATGAGGCACAGGGTCAGACTGATTTGCATATAGCCATGTCTGAACTGGGGTGGCAGAGTGGGCTAAAGAACGGTGATGGATTAAACTCAGATCTTTTGACTTAAGTGTGGCAGGGTATGCTCAGACGTGAGTCCCTTGCTCACTTTGCCACTGGATTCAAGCAAGCCGGGCTGAAGACGGCTGGAATGCCAGAAACCGGTCCTCGGAAGCTTGTTTACGGTCCAGGGAAGGCATGGCTTGGCAGTTCGGGCTGGACTGTTCCCATGAGGCACAGGGTCAGACTGATTTGCATATAGCCATGTCTGAACTGGGTGGCAGAGTGGGCTAAAGAATGGTGATGGATTAAACTCAGATCTTTTGACTGGGTGTGAGTGTTTGATTGATTCAGATGCTCCGTCCATCACCACCCCCCTTTTGTACCACTATTCCCATGAGGCACAGGGTCAAGACTGATTTGCATATAGCTGAGTCTGAACTGAGGGGGCGAAGTGAGCTAAAGAATGATGATGGATTCAACACAGATCTGTGACTGTGGGTGAGTGTTTGAAAAGTTTCAGCGCTCCATCCATCATCTTGTGTTTGCTTTGTGCGCCCTAAGTTGGCAAGGAATACCTAGACGTGGGTCCCTTGCTCACTTTGCCACTAGATTCTGGCTGATGAAGGGTGTTACTCAGAAACTGGTCCCAGGATGCTTGTTTCTGGTTCAGGGAAGACCTGGCCTGGCATTTCGGATGGACTGTTCCCATGAGGCACAGGGTCAAGACTGATTTGCATATAGCTAAGTCTGAACTGAGGTGGCGAAGTGAGCTAAAGAACGATGATGGATTCAACACAGATCTGTGACTGAGGGTGAGTGTCTGAAAAGTTTCAGCACTCCGTCCATCATCTCCTTGTGTTTGCATTGTTCGCCATACGTTTCAGGGTATGCCCAGACATTTGTCAGTTGCTCACTTTGCCACTGGATTCAAGCTAGTCTGGCTGATGAAGGGTGTTACCAAGAAACCGGTCCCAGTATACTTGTTTCCAGTTCAGGGAAGATCTGGCTTGGCAGTTCGGGTGGGACTGTTCCCATGAGGCACAGGGTCAAGACTGATTTGCATATAGCTGGGTCTGAACTGAGGTGGCGAAGTGAGCTAAAAAATTATGATGGATTCAACCCAGATCTGTGACTGGGGGTGAGTGTCTGAAAAGTTTCAGCGCTCTGTCTATCATATTGTGTTTGCTCAGAGTGTTTTATACTAGGAGGAGCACTGAGATACCCAGACTTATTAACTGGAGGCGAGCAATGTATGTTCTCCCACAGGTTTTGTAATAAAGTGCCTTGCTAGATAAAAACAGTGTTATTTCTCTTAGGCCAGATTTAGGAGCATGTCCTAAGACTCCTGCACCTGCCACTAAAGGGCAAACACAGTGCCCCTTTCAGGAAAATATTCCCAGTGAATCCTCACCCCTAGGTGAAGGGTTTACACCACTCTCCTCTTTACCTTGGGGGTATTTATACCATAATTGAACACCCCAAGGCATTGTGATCATAAAATCAAACGGATAAAAACGTACTGCCCCTATGCTTCTGATCAGAGGACCCTCCGGAAGTTAATTAGCCTTCATTATGCACTCTGGGTAGGAGTAATAATCTAAAACTGCAGGCCTCTCATTTCAGTCACACCTCTGTACCCTCATGGGTCACACCCTGAGGCTGGTACTTCAGCCCAGCATGGGGAGCCTATAACTGATATCTACCCTGGAGCTCAGAACTTCCAGTGGAAATGCACAGTCCACATTAAGGATGGCACATACGGTCTGTGCAGCAGGGGTCTACCTTGCCCCCTATTCCATCACCTCTCACTCTGACAAAACAAGCAGCACCTTCAAGGAATTTCTGATTTTAACATTGGCAGTCTAAGAATTCTCTCCTGATAGAGTATGTAACCCCTGTCCCACTGGTATGAACACTGATGGATGCAACCTCCTCACCGAATTCCTCATCAACCACCAACTCCTCGACACTACTTAATCTGGTTTCAGACGCCAACCGCAGCACCAAAACTGCCCTCATCACAGCCATGGATGACATTCGCATGACTGTGGACAAAGGAGACACGGCACCCCTCATCCTCCTGGACCTCTCTGCAGCATTTGACGCAGTCTTCCACCCCATCCTCATCCAACGCCTACACGACATCAGAATCCAAGGACACGCACTCCAATGGATCTGCTCCATCCTGACTAGAAGGACCCAGTCAGTCAGCCTGGCACCTTACACCACAGAAACCTGCAACATCATCTACTTAGCATCATCCACTCTCACAACTTCAATGTACTCTCCTACGCCGATGACACTCACCTCATTCTCTTCTTCACGGACAAGGCACCCAGTGCCTGGATCAAGTTCAATGCATGCATGACTGAAATTGCCCACTAGATGAAGATCAACTGTCTGAACGCTGACAAGACTGAAAGCATGATCTTCCAGAAGAGCACATCACCGTGGGACACCCAGCCCCACCACTCACACCAACAACATCGGGATCACCATCAACAGCAAACTTGACATGACTAGCCAAGTGAATGCAATTACCACATCATGATTCCATACCCTGAAGATACTGAGAAAGATTTTAAAATGGCTCTCAATTAGCACCCAGAAAGTAATCACTCACACGCCCTGGTCACAACCAAGCTGGACTTCGGGAACAGCCTCTGTGCCAGGATCAACAAAAAACTCACCAGAAAGCTGCAGACCATTCAGGACTTAGCAACCAGAATCACACTCAATCTCCCATGCCACACTCACATCACACCACACCTGAAGCAGCTCCCCTGTGACTTCATTCACAAACAACCACAATTCAGACTCCTCACCCACATTTTCAAGGCACTACAAACCACTGGAACAGAATACCTCAACGATTGCATCTGCTTTCACAAACCGTCCAGACACCTCCGCTCATCCAGACTCCTACTTGAACAAATCCAATGCATAAGGAAAACCAGAGCCGGCATCGAGCCTTCTCCTACATAGCTTGTAAATTATAGACAAACCTGCCGCTACACATTAGAGCTTCCTCCTCTGAATTCCGCAGGAAGCGGAAGCCCTGGCTTTTCAATTTATCCCACTAGACCCTAGCTGTGGCGAGATTCACACCTGCTCAGCGCCAGCATAACCTCCAGGGTGATAGTGCACTCTACAAATCTGCATAGCATAACGTAACATAAAAATACATAACATAACATAGAATAACATAACATGCTCTAAAAATCCCTGCTTAGTTCACATACTGCTACGTGGCTCCAGATTGAACTACCTGGCAATGCTTTTCCTTCTTTTCTAAAATTACAGAAGCCTGTAGTCCATCACTTTCATTAAAGCTAGTACTCTACTTAAAAAACATCATTTTGTTCATGGATTTTCTTGAGTGTGAGCAATAAGACTGACTTAAGCAAGTATCACTTTACCTCTTTCTCTCTCGCTACACTTCACTACCCTTGTTGAAACCTAGATTGAACTTAATGGCACTAACACACTTGATATTCATCACATCGTCTACACCAAATTGACACTGATATTAAAATTCACTTACTGTGACAGAAATACCTACTCAGTTCCCTTCTATTAATATTTTTTTTAGGGGATTAAACACTGCTTCCTGACATCTGGTGTAATCTGAATTTCTTGAATTTGAATTCCTGCCGAACTAATTCAGACTTTCATCCGTCTGATTTGTCTTGTGATTATGTGCCGTCAATGGTGTGATTGTGTGTTTCTGTGTTAAGTAAGTTCATTAAGGTAGCAGACAAGTTATTATTGCCCATATTGATCTACCCAACGCAAGAATGTCACCTCTCCAGAGCACACACTTGCAGTCCTCTCAGTATCTGAGATAGATATAGTGTTAATGTTATTTGCCAGAAGCAACAGTACCCTTCTTAAAAGACCTGAACGTATGACTAGTCTCTTTCCCCACAGCTCATCCACTCATTCAGCTAAACATGAATCAGCAAAAATCAACCCATACGCATTTACAAATTCTCACCAAATTCAAACCACTTCCAACCAATGTAGATCCACCCTTTCCACCATGCACATTGCCTTGGCACCTTCCCTAGGACACTTTTAATATCAGAATTCTATTGGTGTTTGATTCTATGTATCCCTTTTGCACCTTCCCTCCACTCCTGAGTGCCAGATCATTCCTAATACTTAAACTCTCAAGATACACAGGCACATTCATAAAAACATCTAGAGGTATGTAAGTAGGCCCTCAATATCGCCTGACCACCCTTGACGTAAGCATATCAGCGTGCTACTATGATCTTATCTTTTCCCTGTAGTCTCACTCAGGAGTCCCCCACATACACCTCTCTTCTTGCTTATCTTTGAACCACAGTAACACATTCCAACATTTTGGGTGGTGATTTTCTCTCCTACTTCTCCTTTAAAATAACTCTTGTCAGAAAAAGCATTGGCACTCTTCTTATTGATCTTCCTATGACTACTTACCATTGGTCGTGCGGCAGAATTTGTATACAGAACTATTGTCTGACATACACATCATGTTCTAAATATTGATTACAAAAAAACCATTCAATTGTTTTTACCTTTTCTGTTATTAACTGACAATGTGCTGACACTATATTATGGTCCTAAACTTTACTATTCCATCCACATATCTCCAACTGCTCTAATTTATGACCAGATTCCAGTTTGCTAACTCTAACGCCCCAACTGACTCGACAATCCCTCATAACGTGAAGACACCTAACATCAATCGTAAAGTACTATCATACCTCACCAAGCTACTTTCCAGTCTCTGCTTTCTGACACGTATCCTCAATGTTTGTCATCTAGATCTGTCAAACCTCTGTGATAGTACCCTACCAGCGACCCTTTCTCTCAGTAAAATTATTGTCCTGTCTCTCAACATTTTCTCTTACCTGATGCATGCACATGTGTCTTCCCAGCTTTCATCATCAAAGCAAACTGACAAATGTTCATTTCCATGCTGATACTAGTAGGGGGACAACCACCCAGGATTAGAACAGTGTTTGGCTAGTTCCATAGGTGTGATGTCTACCTATGAATCGCAGCTTGGCCTGAGGAGGTGCTTCTGCTAAACAATGCCAATCTGGCCTAATGTTCAACAGGAGTGTCAGGTAGAAGTAATGTGTGTGCATTTTAGTCAGTCTGCTTTCATATTAAGGCAGGCAGGCAAAAGAGAATCCTCCTCCACCTAGTATACCTAAAGGATAAAGTGGAAAACGTGCTGTCTGCAGAGCATATCAGAAGCCATTGGGTTGAAATGCTGTATTTTTATGTCCTACATGTTGTTAGAAATTGGGTTTCTGGTTGGCAGATATATGCACCCTGTCCAAGCAGGAACCACAAACCTAGTCAGTGAAGGTCACAAACACACCACAAATTAACCTATGCTCACCCTCTGGTAGTTTGGCACAGAGCAGTCAGACTTAACTCAGGAGGCAATGTGTAAAGAATTTTTGCAACACATCAAACAGTAATACAGTCAAAACACCATATAAAAAATCCACACCAGTTTAGAAAAATAGGGAATAATGTTATAAATAAAACAAGACAAAAATGACAAAAATCCAATCAGCAGATGCAGAGATATGAATTTTTGAACATTAAATACTAAAATAGCGCTAGGAAGCAGTAAGCGCTTAAAGAGTTAATTGGTCACACTGTACCAGGACATAGGTCAGGCTGACCGCGATGGAGCACGGGCCAGATACAGGACTCATGCAGGGACCCCCGAGCAAAAGTACATTGATCTTGGTCACAAACAATGAGATGCAGGGTGCTGCTGAGTGATGCATCAGTGAACCCCATGCAGTTGGGGTGATGCACTGGAGTTCGCCACACAAAAGTGGTCTTGCATTGGTTCTGTGAGTGATGCACCAGTCCCGAGGTGCAGCATGTCCGAATGCAATGCTCGGGGTTTCTCTACGCTGTAGAGGCAATGCATCGATTTTCTCCACGCAGTGCCAGCCATGCATCAGTTCTGAATCGGCGGGTACAGAGGCGATGCAGCGGTTCCAAGTGAGATGCGTTGATCTGGTTCCCTCAAAGGCATCGATGCATTGGTTACGATCGCCGCAATGGAGTACATGCTTGGGTTCCGGCAGATATAGTGCTTTATACTCACTTCCAAGGGCCCAGGACTGGGTTGGCACCATTAGAGACAGCAAGACTTGCAGCAAGGAAAGTCCAGGTGCTGTTTGCAAGTTGAAGAGAAGTCTTTGATATCCCTGATACTTGAGAACAGGAGGCAAGCCAACAAGCCCTTGGAGATACTGTTGTGTAGTTCCTTTATTACTCAAACAGGATCTGCACATTTGGAGAACATAAACTGTAGGATTGGTGGCAGACTGACTATACACCCCTACCGTGAATGTTAGCCTTTCTGTTCTAGCTAGCTCTTAGTGCCACTAGAATGTCCTCTTATTGGGGAGAGGCTAGTTCTTGACAACCTCAGAACATGACAACTCTGATCCCTCAGAATCGTGGAAACAATGTACTACTTTTTGCTCAGTCACTCGTGCTCACTTATTCGGTCTCAGAGAGTTACACAGAAGAAACATTTGGGCGTGTTACAATAAGAACTTATTGCACAGTTGTTATTCTAGCGTAAAATAGATGTGCTGCAACAACCGTTAGACAGTAGCAGATATATATGATTAGCAGTACATTGAAAATAAAAGAATAGTACAGTTCTACCATCTTGCAATAATCATGAATACATACATGAATATAAAATGCATGATAAAAAAAGAGCGTACTCCTACAATGCCTGTCTAGATGTACCTAAGTGTACCAAGCATGTGAGTAGGTGTGAAGCCAAGAGTCCCTCTAGGTTTTAGTCTAACCCCATTACCTGAAGTGAGAGAGTTTGGAACCCTGTCCTGGTCTCGAGTTGGACACCCTGCGAGGGATGTGTTAGACCACTGTCAGCTGGAGCGTCTGCATGCAGGAGCCTCAGCGTCTCTGGTAAGTGGGCCAGCTGGGAAGTCTCGGTCTCCTCTCCCTAACCCTAGTAAAATGTGCTGTATTTATACAAAAAGTATCTAGTGCTCCTTTGTCCCTTGTTTCTTGTATTAGCCAATGTTGGATTTGAGGATGGCTTATGGGATTAACCTAATACTTAGGTATTATGAAGGTGGTGTAGCCCCTGCCTGGTTTCCAAGAACCCTTATGAATATTCATTCAAACTGCATGAGTCCATTGATGGATTATAGGACGCTATTGTTTGGGGAAAAAACCTCCTCCTGCGCCGAGGACTAGAACTGGGTAAAGGTTCAATCCTAAAGGCTCATTACTGTGTAGTATAAGGGAGATAATGTAGGTGAAGGTATAAGATATTACCCGGGCCTATATTAGGGTACCTAAATGGAACATAACAATACTTAGGTTCTGGGATGTAGAGATGCAGTTCCAGTCCCAGTGGCTACTGGGCAAGAGGGCCACAGGCCAGCACAACAGTAGTCCAGCAAAGTGGCAGTCTCTCCCGCAGCACAGCAGTCCTACTTCCGAGTAGAATGTCATCAGTTTCAGACGTGTTCTGAGTTGATGGTTTCAAGGTCCAGTACTTATACCCAGTTGGGCTGAGAAGTAGGGAAGACTTTAAAGAGATGATTTTGAGTACACACGTCCCTGTCCTTCCAGCCTACCTCCAGACTCACCTCATGCAGTCCTTAGTGTGGGAACAGGACACAACCCTTTCTGGTGTAAGTGTCAGCTCCTCCCTTTCATCCTGCTGGGGCTGACCCATCAGGATGTGGAGGGCCCATCAGTCACACCTAAGCTCCATTTGTGTGTGGCTGTCTCGAGGGAATGCACAAAGCTAGCTGTCACCCACCCCAAATGTGTTTTCAGAGATAGGCAGAAGGCACCAAATGGTTACAGTAAGAAAATGCCAACTTTCTGAAAGTGGCATTTTCAGAATTACAATTTAAAATTGAACTTCACCATAAGTTGTGTTTTTAAATTGTGATTCCAGGAACACCAAATTTGGGGGTCCCATCTCTTCCCAACTGGAAATTACACTTATCAAATGTAATAAGGCAATTCCAATGTCATCCTATCGGCGCGATAGGCCTTGCAGTAGTGAAAAATGAATTTAAGAATATTTCACTGCCAGGACATGTAAAACTTGAAAAGCACATGCGCTGATTTTTAAATCTGCTTCATCCTTCCCATGGGTTTTCCAGGGCTTACCTTAGGGGTGCCTTTCATGTAATAAAGGACGGTTTAGGCCTGGCAAGTGGGATAATTTGCTTGGTCGACATGGCAGTTTAAAACTGCACACACAGGCCCTGCAGTGGCAGACCTGAGATATGTTTACAGGGCTACTAAAGTGTGTGTCACAATCAGTACTGCAGGCCCACTGGTAGCATTTAATTTACAGGCCCGGGGCACATTGAGTGCATTTTACTAGGGACTAATAAGTAAACGAAATATGCCAATTGTGGCTAAGCCAGTGTTGCCATGTTTTAAGCTTAGAGCACATGAACTTTAGTACGGTTTAGAAGTGGTAAAGTGCTCAGATTCCTAAAGCCAGCAAAAACAAAGTCTGCAAAAACAGTAAAAACATGAGGTCTGAAGGCAAAAAGTCTTCTGGGACTTCTTTGTCCATCCACTGCATTGAGCAGGTCATGCCTACCCTGGTAAAGCAGTCTGATTTCTGGACAGATTATCCAGCGATAAGTATCTATGTGTTAATGCAAATGTAACAGTTACTACTCTGGCCTGATTCAGAATTGTCGCTTAAGGGCCATTGTTTCAGGGCACTCATGGAAGTATTTTCATGTCAACATAAGAATTTAAATTTAACTAATACTTATTGCCCTGTAGTATTAAGAACGGCCTCTGAGCATGTGCTATTTGAAGAAATCATGTTTTTCAAAGGCATACTGACGACAAAACAACACAAAACAGGGACTGCATGCAGAAAATCACTAAACCAAAAACAATCACTATTATATACTTGCAAAGACATCAAGCTTGTCTTAGTTTATTGATTGAAAGGTATTGAACTCTCAAAATATAGACTCGCTGAAGGGGATATTTATGTTGCTGTTTACAGATAACTCTAAATGTTGCACACTCTGAAATGTAATTAGGTTCCTATGAATTCCAGCAGAACAAATACTTCCTCTTTGTCTGTATATCTACAGAAATTAGTCATTTAAAATAAACTTGGCGTATTAATCATTCA
Organism: Lissotriton helveticus; assembly: GCF_964261635.1. Classification (NCBI taxonomy): domain Eukaryota; kingdom Metazoa; phylum Chordata; class Amphibia; order Caudata; family Salamandridae; genus Lissotriton; species Lissotriton helveticus. The sequence goes on from NC_136072.1 coordinate 118,431,511, forward strand.
GAAACATTTTTATGATCAACGAATTAATAGTTTGCAGCCTGTTTCCAGGTATTCATTGCCATAGGTGATTGCCTCTTAATTACTACATGGGTGCATTCTATTCACTGATATTAATTCATGTTTTCTGGCACAGTCCCAGAAGGCAGCCTTGCCCTATCGCTTCTAATTACTTCTGTAATTGAATTTCCCTACTATTTCAGACCTATTTTTTTTAACAGAGTGTGTTTGCGAATGGTGTATTGTGTCTGTTTTGTGTCAGTTTTTCGCGAGCGAAATGTACATCGATTCTATCCTGGTTTCTCATTAATTTTCAAGAGCTTCGGTGCACGTCTGCATCTCCGGGCTGGCAGGCCCACGGCGGAAGTAAAAAAAAAAAAAAAAAGAAGACACTTATTCTTAAAGGTTAGGTAGAATAGACTGCCGTTAATTACTTTAGTCGCAACCTTGAGCCAATTACAGACGCTTTTTCTAATTTATATGTGCTTGTTAACAAGAATGTGATGGGAATGAACAATTATAGGCACATGGCTTTCAGGCCATACAGAAATTTCAGAAGTAGGTACGTTTAAATAACTTGTTCCGTCAACAAAACTCTTAACTTTGCGAAAAAATGCAGGTACGATAAGCAATTGATGCTATATCAATAAATGGCCTATTTGGTATTTGTTTGAAATATTAATTTAATACATTAAAGCAATGCTCTTTAAAAAAAAACAAGAAGTCTGTTTTAACCCCTTCCATGCTGATGACGGCCCCCAGCCGTCATGCATCACGGTGGGCGTGTGCTGATGACGGCTGGGGGTCGTCATGAACCCGCCCACTCATTAAAACGGCCGCACAGGCGCAGAATCGCGGCCGCGCCCAAGGGGTTAAGAGGAATATAGAAACATTATAAAGTAATGACAAAAACTCACCCTATCGTTCCTGTGATATGAAGGTGCAGGGGGGGTGTTAGTCATCATAAGTTAACTAATGGAGAGGGAACGCCCCCCCCCCCCTTGCTGTGGGAAATGCGTCCAACTCTTCCTCAACAGTAAACAGCCACTCAAGCAGAGTTGCCCTGAGGAAAGAGTGTGTGGGGGCAGAACTGTCACAAGGGTGTCCGCAAACTTGAGACACAATGCCAAATTAACAAGTTACTTACCTGTGTGGGGTACTCTATCTTGCTGTAGATTCTTCACCTTTAGAATATTCCAAAGAATCAGACTGGATCCAGAAGGTTTTCAGCAATGATGCTATTGGGTTGTGCCATGCAGCTTCGCGCTGACTCTGTCCCATCCTGGAAATGTCAGAGTGGAGCCACATGTAAGCACCACTCCTGAGTGATGAAATCAGTTTCTTGCTTCACTCTTTCTGTGACTTCAAATGTGGTACATTTACCAAATGTCATTACCGGTGTGCAGATCTCCAACTTGGGACCCTTTAAGTTGTTCAAAGAAAACCTCTCCATAGGACAGAGAGGTGGGATTGCAGAGAGGAATCTGGTAAGTAATTGATCCTCTGACGGATGCTTCTAACTGCAGATTCCTCATCCTTAGGATAGATATCCATCCTTCCATTCGGATCTGGTTGTCAAGGCAATAGTGCTTTCTGAACATATGCCCCAATGCCCATGTTGCAGTCTGGCAGATGTCAAGGACAGGTACTTTGCTTCCCTACTCAATAGCAGCCCTAGCCCTGTTGGAATTATTCCAGAGTCTGCTTTTTGGCCAATGCCTAGCAGATCCTAATGCAGAGGACTATCCTTCTCAACACAGTCCTCTTATGCACAGGCTTCCTCATCTTCATCGGGTAGAACCACACAAAAGACATCCACCTAATGGTCCTTGGTACGATCAATGTTAAAGCTAAAAGCTCTTGTGAGGTCCAATTAATGGACCTTCTCCTTCTCATTCGAGGGGTGAGGAGGGGCAAAGAATACTGGAGAGGGATGGATTGCCCGACGTGGAAAAGAGTCTCAACTTTACGCAAGAAGCCTGCCTGAGTTGATAGCACCAATTTGTCCGGGAAAAGGTGGTGCACGGCAGATGTACTGATAATACCTGACTGAAGTTCACTCAGATAAGAAGCTGAAGTCATTGCAACGAGGAATATAGCCTTCAAGGACAGAAGACGCAACAAGCAGCTGCTCATCAGCTTGAAAGCCGTAAACATGGGAAACATCAAGACCAAGTTAAGGCCTCACTATTTCATCACAAATGTTTTGGGAGGGAACATGTGTGTAAAACCTTTAAAAAAAAACACATCACAGCAGGTGATTTAAACCAGAACGATTGCTCCGGCAAACGCAAAAGGCTAAAAGGGTTGGCTAATAACCTTTAATAGTTCTTGCAACAAATTACACGCTGTACGTTCATATGATTAGTTTTACAGTACAGCTATTACATGTCATGCACATATCTGCAACCAAAAGACCTCTTTCCTGAAAATTCCCAAGAAAGCAAGACTTGAAAGTGGGACTGGGGCAGGATTGATGATGAGGCCATGTATTATAAAGAATAAAAGGGGAATTGCAAGTCTCCTTGGAATTCAGTGCTTTTTTGTTACATATCTCATAATAAACACTGCACTGTATTTTACAGCATTTATGGTATTATTATTGCTTCAATTACTACTACTACTATTATTATTATAATTTTTAGTAGTAGTTGTAGTAGTAGTAGAAGCATTAACAATTAATTAATCATGCACTAATATAAATAATAATTTAATAATGAATCAGTTAATAGGAAACTATCAATTACAAGTTCTAATTACTGATTATTTAGTTAATGATTGATTACGATTAATATTATATGAAATTACATATTGTATTAGTACTATCACAATTAAAAATAATCAGAATAAAACGGAGAGTTTAGTAGTACTAGAAATTATATGACTACTACTGTTACTTCTACTTTAACTCAAACTTGTATTACGAACTTGTACTACTATTGCTAATCTTATTTAAATATATATTTATATTATTTTTACATTAAATCAGCCAAAGTTTCCCTTCCATGGATAAGATTTTAGACCAATCTTGAACTGTCTTGACAATCAGTAAAAACCATGTTGTTCACATTCTTGTCACATGACACACAATACATTTTACTACAATAATATAGTCATAAGACAATGGGATGACTGCAATGGTAATGGATATCTAATGTCAAAAGGTAAATATGTTACACATTCAATTGGATTTCATTTTCTGTCTCAGCTGGGACTTGTCAGATACCCATATGGTTTTGGGGCCTGCTCCTCTGAAGCCAAACATGCTATCAATATGAACTCTAGCCCTTGGAAAAAGAATGCATAGATTTGTCACTTGTGATACTCCAATCCTGCAGTGCAGGCCCTCTCTCCCTGTCTCCCCCTAGACAATTGAAAAGAACAGCTATCATCCCTGTGACTGACTGGAGCCTACTCAGCCATATCATTTGATTGAGGCTGTCAAAGGCTATGGAGATATCAGGAAGCGCCCGCCTTGCATTATTCATCTGGCTACATGTCCTTCCTCATTGTGATAGTTCCCTGCACAATCTTTCATTACAGAAAAGTATGCAGTAAATGCAATAGGTGAATAAGTGGCAACATTTGGATGTCACTTGAAATGTTATATGTTATTTGGAAAATGATTCTATTTCAAGTCAACAGTTAAAAGGTGTTTGATTATTCGTAAGGCATACAATGTGATAATGAATGTGCACTATCATTTGTTCTTTGATACCCTTCATGATCCTTGTGTATCCATTAAATCTGTATTTATTTTGTGTGTCTTTGTTTTTTTCCCCAATGAAAATATTACATTTTTTATTTTCGATGGGTTTGTGCCCATATCATGTGACAACCTTTCTTTCTCCTATGGGAATCCATCTAAGAGTTTATATTGGTGTTTTTGTTTCATAATACGTTAGTGGTGTTTTGTTTTCAAATTACTCCTCTTATTCCATTTTCTGCGCCATCTTGATACAAGAGTAGTACAAAGCAAAACATTCAAATATTTACCTGCTTACTTGGTCCTAATTTGCACATTACAAATACGGGTACAGGCTCTGGTTTCTAAGTGGTCACAATTATATATTTCTAAAATTATGTCAATTTCCGGTTTACTGTGGTGTCTACAAGGTCAAGGAATAGGGTTACTTCCATGCAGAGCAAACATTGATATAGCACAGAAGATATGATTACATTTGAAAAGAGATCACAAAAAGGATCATGGGCAACATTTACAAATGGCTGCTCATCCAGAATTAGATGATGAGAGAAAGAAGGTTGGAGCATCTTTGTCAAGAGAAGCACTATTGCACTGATTAACATTGTGGTGTAGGGTTGCTTCCATAGAAGCAGGTTTAAATGTCTTTTTTAACACAGAATTAGAGGAATTAGATTGGATGGAGGGATGGCGTTCCTAATTCTGGAATTATTGTCAGAGAATGATTCAGCCAATGTAAGTTAGTTTTGCAGACAAGGACCAATAGCACAAGAGATTCATAGCTTTAGATAGCTGACTCTTCTAGATGTTCAATATCAACTATAGTTAGGAGGCTCAACAAATACCTTTTTTCTGCACCAGAAAAGTCATTTTAAGGAATCACCTGATTTCAGCATGTACCCACTGTAGTGAGATGGGCATGGATGGGATGTGGATGAAGCATTTGATTCCTGAGACTAGTCGATTAGCTGTCAGTAGGTCTACTCTGACCTAATGGCACCAATGTGCAGCCAATCTGAACTTTAGGTATATGAGTAAGTACAAATTTCATAATCTAGTCAACCAGTACCAGAGACCAGTGCTTAATTTGAGCCGGTGGTTGCTGGTGGGCTGTCTGCACCATTTTTTGGGTCCGGAGACTTATTTTTAATCACCAGACTTTGCCTCAGAAAATAAAAGGAAAGCACCAAAGATGGAAAAAAGGTGGAAGAGAGAGAGACACAAACAGAGACAAAAGGAGAAAGCAGGGATAAGAGTGTGATGTAGGGGCAGGCAAAATATATTGGTGGATGAAAGAGTCATGAGGAGAAATAAAGATTAGACAGCATTGGTATTCTACAAGCCTGACATTCAGCAGCATTTCAGGTGTGCTCCTTGGAAAGAATTGGACCCAGCACTTGTTCTTTTACGAATTAGCACTGCCAGAGACTCTACAACTACTTTGTGTTCAAGTGATAAGATGTAGAAATGTATTTCTTAAAGGACTCTTATTATTATTACTAAAAATATTATTATTGCTACTGTCGGTATTACTACTACTAATAATAACTATAATAATCAGAATTATCAGAATAATCAGAATTATAAGATCAATAATAATAATTGTTTATATACAACATTTCAAACCACTATGATGCAGTTCCCTAACGGTGGAGTGTGGCTGTGTGGTTCCACATTTCTCACAAGTCTTCTATGGCCTCTTTTTCAATAATGGATGGGATCTCATGGGTTTAAAACATGATAGAAAATGTCAGGGCTCCAGACTGTGCCTCCACAGCAATATGGCCCCCACTTAGACTAGGCGTGGGCAAAATGTCAATTTAGCTGGTGTACCTTGTGCTATTTTGGGAAATTCGCCTTATGATTGTTATGCAAAATTCCTGAAAGTTCTCCATTAAGCCAGTTTACTTACTTACATGGCATTCACAGCAAACAATTACTGAAAATGTGCCATTCGCATTAAACAAAATAACAGCGCATGCATGGGAACAACAGAATGCGGGAGGCTGCTGTTTACTGTGCTTATGTTATTTGCACTTTTCTTTGTGCAAAAACAGTTGTTTGTCAAAAACTGTTAACACTGTATATTTGTGTGAATGTATGCAACACGTCTGTAGTACCATCCAGACTTGTACTATTGAGGCAATTTGTGTCCATACCTCTTCTAGGGTTTTTATTACAAAAGGGGTAATTTCAACATGAAATATTAGGGTGGGGTCCTCAAATGGGCATTTTTTGGCTGACCTGCTTTTTTTTGGGGGGTGGTGTGGATGGGCTCAAAACCAAATTAAATAACATTATAGCAGGATACAGTGCTTAATTTGAGGCTGTGGTTTCTGGTGGTTTGCACCAGCACTTTCTTGTCAACACCGGCAGTCATGACAACCTGCCACTTGGTGGCGCTGGTTGTGTTATTCTGTGTTGAGCACAACAGTTGTTTAATAATTCAAATATACGTTAAAATGACTAATACCAACCTCCCAAAGCTATAAGAAAAGCCTGAAATGTCACACCTTAGGAATGTGATGGTTAGTTGTGATAGTACTGTCATTGGCAGCTTTAGCAGGGGCAATGGGTGATGCAAGTAGCAGTGGAATCCAGACAAGGGATTTGGCACTTATGCTTGTTACAAATTAAGCACTGGAAGGATATCTGATTCTGTACTTTCAGGAAATGTCAACTATTGAAAGCGTGCCCTTTAATGCTATGCTACCTTTCATTTACCTGCTAGTCACTACAACTCTGGTAGAGCTAAATGTGGTCTGTCGATTCGCAGCTCTACCTCGATACCAGTGAGAGAGATTATGTACCTGGTAGTAGCCCCATTCTATCAAATTATCGGCTTAGAGAGCCCTAGGAGCGCCCACCTCGTGCCTGTAAATTACTATAATAACTGTTTTAACTCGGAGAAATTGAATGAGTTATGCGGGCAAGATATAGATCTACACTCATTGAATCTGAAGAGTGGTCAGCAGCTATATTTGCTTTAGGGAGAGGAATTCAACACACACCTCTGCTTGTTATCAGCTAAAAAGTTTGGAGGTTTTGTGATATAGACAACAGCGGTCAGAACGTTTCAAACATGATAGTATGAACATGTTCTTGCAAATTATAGCCTCACTTTTTGCTAATGAAGTGAGTGTACTTACTATACCATGTTCTCCTACCTACATAGCCAGAGAGGAGGGGAGCCCCACAGATTATATTCTATTGACAGATAATCTGAGCTCCCATGTTGATAATTTCCAGACTAATGCCACATGGTTGTGTGGTCACAGTTATCAAAGATTTGAACCAATATTTGCCACAGGAGGGGTATTGCCTGGGTACAGACTTAGTGGATGTTAGCAAGGTGATGGGGAACAATGGTCAGCGTATCAGGAAGTCAGGGTGAATCCTGAGGGGTTCCTATCAAAGTTATTCAGGGCTAATAAATTGCACAGCAACTTTTGTTTGAAAGAATATGTGGGGGACATGGAAATCATGAGGGCCTTTGATGAAATAGTTTGAAATGTACAGAGGGAACTCACAAGGTCATTCGCTTTTATGAGACAGAAGTTTAAAGGTTGGTGTGACTATAATTGTTCCTATGTCCACATGGCTCTAAAGAAGGATCTTTGCAAGCCCATCAGTTCTAAGGTGGAGATTGCTGAATGTAGAAGGAGATGGAAATCTATGGTGAATTGTGGAATGAAAGACATTAAGGATGAGGTATGGAATGCTCTAGGGGCTGCCAGTATAATCAAGGACAGTACTGTACTTCTAAAGGTTATAAATCAGCCATATACTAGAGAGTTGAGAGCCCTGGTCTTGGAAGTAGCAATCCAAGCCTATGGCTGAGTTGCTCACTTTAGCATCATTTATCCTGCCCCCAGTAATGACACTTTCTGCCATTTCTAAATGCCTCAATGCAAAAGCACCGGGCCTCAATGGGATTCCTTCTACCCGCTTCAAGGTGAAAAAATTGAGTTTTAGGGCCTATTACTCACCAACATTTTGAAGTCACAATATCTAATTATACTGATATATAAAAAAAGGACAATCATGCTGATCTCAGTTGCTATCGACCATTCTCGCTTTTTAAAAATGTGATCAAGATTTTGGGTGGAATTATGCTCCCATGGTTAGAATCTTGGGCAGAGGAACATCCTATCTTAGCTGACGTTCAGTATGGGTTCCACAAGGGTACTGGAAAGGTGGAATGGAGTCTAAATTTGCTCATGCCTTCATGGACCTGTCATGACTGTGTTTCGCACCTCAGACACTTAATGCTGGACATGCCGGCAAAGCTGTCAATTATTAACCTTTGAAGAGAAAATCTACACTGGAACAAAGCCAAAGTTAAACAAGGTCTGGTTGATTTTCACGCTGCCAGGGGGGTCAGGCAGGACTGTGTCTATGCACCTTCCCTCTTCACCCTCTGCATTAGCAACTTACAGAGGATGTTGGTGGAGAGGTGCAGAGGCATGCCACAGATTCGACAGCACCCCATTCTCGCCCATCTTTTGTGAATGTTTGGGTCCTAATGGCATGCAGTCCAAAAGCTCTTTAACTCCCATTGAACACTTTTGATGATTGTGTGCGTAAATTGGATCTCAGAGTCAACCTGGATAAGTAATACATTATGACTTGCTGGGTCCATCCGTGATTTTAGAGGGAAAGATACTCTGCTAAAACAAACCGGTACTTTCTCGCATGTGTGCGTACACTTTAAATCTGGAGGTACCTGGAAACATCAAATTAATATGCAGAATAATCAACTTATGAAGTCTACGGAAGTATAGTTTGCTTTCTCAACTAAGTTGGGAATAAAACTCCTAAAGGAAATGACCACAATTTATCTGGTAAAGTGTATCTCAGTTGCCACTTATGGGGCAGGTATCTCGGGACATGTTAACGTGGATAAGTTACAGGTTAATGAAAATACATTCCTTAGGACACTGTTGTCAATCCCTGCTAGTTGTTCAGCCAATGTGAGAAGTAAAGAGCTAGGTTTGATTTTTATAGAAGATCTTATAAGAATCCTCCCAGTTCTTTTGTGGCACAGGGTCTGGAAGAAACAGGAAGCCCACCGGAACAGATCGATACTGCAAGATTGTCTAGTGCTTGACTTGAGAGACCCTATTTATTTGGTGATCCAGAGATGTTATCTTAGATTACAAGGCTAAACTCAAGCACATTTGCCATCAGCTCTTTGAAGAGGAAAGACATAACCTAGCTAGACTCAAATTAAGTTTTATCTTATATTCAGCCTTGTTACCAAGTGAAGGTCTTCCATCTTACTTTGCCCACACTGTAAGTACTCAAAATAGGTTAATACTTACTATATTCAGATTTAATATGGTCCACCGTATGGTTACTTTTATAAAATGCAAATAAAGATTATTGATGTGATGATATGAGGACACATTTTTTTCTCACATATGGTGCTAAATTATGGATTTGCACTTTGTGCATAATTTCTGCACTTTTGGCAAAGGCTTGTGTAATTACACGAAAGGCCACCTTCCAATGTAAGCCGGGTGACCACCTACACAGGCAATGAGAATTTGCCACCCGGTTAGTAACAACACAGGGCTACACTGCACCAGACTCATTGTCACTAAAAGGCTTTGCAAGAATTCGTACAGTCTACTACTGCTTACCCTCTCCTCAGAGAATTCAGAACCCCACTCCAGGGTCAGGCTGCACCTTCTCATTAACACCAAACGACATGTTTCCTTGGTAGACTCTTTCAGAGCACATGATAATTGCATTTTATCATCTGCACTTGACCTACCTCCAAGCAGGATGTGCTAGAGCAAAAACCAGGTCAGTGTGTTTCTTTCTTATATAGGTTCTTGGCCTTTAGTCATTTGTTTAAATATGGAATATTGTCAGTTTCACAGAGAGAACAATAATTAACAGAATAATGAATGTATCACATCTTATCGAATGATCTAACAGGACTTCTGTGCTACTTTGCTCCACTAGGTTCAATTACTTTTTGCAAATAATTATATTATAAACGTAGGGGGCGTTTTTAAGAGGAAATGACATGTATGACATTCCATTTAGAATATGGTCCATTTAGTATATAGGCAGTATTTCCCATATGATTGTTGCATAAACTCAAGATCCAGTAGGGTAATCACCTTGTTCTTAAAGGTCGACCATCATTTTGTAAGATTCATGTTCCCTTCCCAGCAATATATGTTCCTTTCTCTTGACCTTTTCACACAGAGCAGTAGAAAAAGAGAGTGAGCTGATGAGTCATAGGGGCTGATCTGCATCTTGCTATTTGTCCAAACACTGTCAGGATTTCAGGGGATTCAGCGACACACTGGGTTCAAGGAGTAGTGAGCATACCTCGGAGTGTGCCAACCCTCCGTGAACTTGGGCAGTAATGTATGGGACAAATGACATAGGTTCCCATCTTCTGCAGTAGTGGTGTCCTTCACACTGGCTAGTCACTATCTTAAAAGAAATAGAAGAGGTTACACAGGAACTAGAACATGTAGAGGTCATCTTGCTTTGGCTAAAGGTAATAGAGGATCATCCTGTTTGTTTTTAAATGCTTTAAATACTTTCTGTTGTTTGGGTTTCCTTCTGGATAGCTGGAACTGAAGAGTATTTATAGTTAGTAAGCATTCCGCAATTTGCCTGGCAAAATTGCTAGTTGGTGGCCATTTTCTGCTGTTGCTAGTTTGTACATGGAATCAGTTCTGCAGCACCCTCATTGTGTTCCCACATTGGTTTGTATCCCTCCTAACTTTTCTAACTACTATCTCTTCACCTTCTATATTTTGTTCAGTGGTGCAGCTTTTGATCCTTTGAAGTGTCTCAGACTTAAGAGTCCTTTAATATCATAAGGATGAGGTTTTTTTTTATGCAGCCCAGTGAACTAAATGTTACCGATTGTTTAATCTAAATTAACCACCCTACTAGCCTAGTAGAGGAAGAGAAGAGAGAAGGAGCACAGCTATGTCGCGATTCACCCTCCAGACAGATGTAAGCACTTTTATAGTAAAAGAACAGGAAAAGTAAATTACTTCAAACATCACATGACAGGAAACATAATGAAATTGGGAACATCAGGTAAGAACCAAGGAAGAAACAGCCATGATGAAAAAGCATAGAAAATGAAAACCTAAACTGTACCGATAGCGGAGCAATTAAAAAACAGCTGTAAACCAGGCAGATGATGGCCATTTTGGTGTTGGAGAAGCAGGGAGCAGCAGCCAGAAACTCAGGAGCCTGAAGAAAGGCAGCCCCAGGTGAGTGAACCTCACAACTCACAGCTGCTGGCTTCTTGCGATGTTTTCTGAGCCACTGGAACCCCAGGACCATACAAGGTACTGCAGTTCTCATACACAGCATATGTTCATCACACTGATGGCTTTTAAAGTATACAGACCCAGAGGCAGCCATAGGCCCTAATGTACTCTGGTTGAAGACGGTGGGTAAGTAAATGTATAAGCAGTGCACAGTGAGATGAGTATAACTGTGGTTGTTTGGGCACCAGAAGAAAGTTTGGAAACTTTGAAAAACTTTTCCTCCAGAGCTTCAAGCGGACCAGTACAAAAAAGGATTAGATCAGCAGTTCCAAGGCACCAGAGTCAAGGCTCCCAGCACCTCTGAAAAAATGATTAAATCTCATTCTTCTCTTGGACTTTTTCAGTGACAAAGCTCCAGTAGGACCAACCTGCTTCAAGTAACTGGCCTTCGGTTTCACAATTTCAACAGTGGCCCCCTTAGGGAGGCTTTTCTACAGTGGTACTTTAACCTTTTGATGTCTAGACTTTCACCGGGATAAACCACTTGTATTTGCTGTGGTTGGACTTGATTTACACCTAGGTCCCAGTCTACAGCTTTTGCATTCTATCATTGGAATGTTGTGCTTTTTGGCACTGTTGTCACTTACATCTAAATTGATACCTCTGATTTTCATGATTGGTTAGTGTTCAATGTGACTTTTTCTACTGTGTATGCACTGCTTGATTCCTTTACCTTTTGCCTTTGATTTAAGCCGAACTGCTTTTTTTAATTGAGCACAGGTGTATTTTATTTAGTGTTTATGACATCTAGCAGGTGGCAGCCTTATCCTTTAAGGTGGACACTGGTGCACCCCAAATAACAATCTATTTTCCTACAGTCAGGTTCAATATTAAAGTGCGGTCACCACTGTCTCTTGGGATGCTTACCTACTGCTTTTGGTTATTTTGTCTTTAGTATACAGAAATGGTATTATGTCTCCATACTAGGGCCCCCATTAGGATGACGGGTGGACTTTGTCCGCCCACCATCACATCGCAAAAAGGGACCGCCCGCCATAAGGGCGGGGGTCCCGTTGGTGGCATTAGGATGCGCCCGCCACAGCGGGGGGGCCAATCCAGCATTCCTACCATTGTGGCGGGCGGTGCACTCAGCACTGCCCGCCACAATGGCAGGAAGGCATGCTGTGCACTTCCATGCACAACATGGCAGGCACCGCGCGGTGCCTGCCATGTTGTCCATGGAACTGCTGGGGGTGACTATAGGTACCCCCCATGTGCACCCCTCTGAGTCCTTGGGGGCCCACAACGGCCTCCAAAGCAGACTCCACATGCCTTGCCGCCACGGAAAGGCATTGAAAAATGCCCATCCTAATATGGCCACCATACAGAACCCTTTTCCGCTCGGTCGCAAGGCGACCGGGGCGGAAAAACGGCAGACGGTCTTTCCGTCCGCTGTGGACCCCCCAGCCATACTAATATGGCGGGGGGTCATTCCGGCACGGATGGCAGGCGGATCGCCCCGCCAGGCCGGCGGTGGGTACCGCCGGCCTGGCGGGGGCGATCCGCCCGCCATCCTAATGGGCCCCTAGGTGTTTGGATTGCTGTCACTTTCAAATATTATGCATGGCCCTCAAATGCTTGTATTAATAAGCCCTACAGTGTGCCCAACCCTGTTAACTATCAATAATTAGGTCATGAAAAGGACATTGACACTCATGCTGTTGTTTATTTACTTAATTCTTTCACCAAACTTTGCAGCAACCCATAAAATTCAAAAAGACTTTGACATCTGAAAAAGGACAAACATTCAAAGCGAGAGAAAAAACATCTATATATAAGAAATCGAGAATGAAACTGGAGAAACATAGGAAAGAAACAAAAATCAGAACCAAAAATAGGAGTTACAAGTTCTGTCCAGCTTCCTTCCCTGCATTTGATTTCTATTGTTTGTTGCCCTACAGAAGGACAGTAATCAATAAATGCTTCATCCTTTCCCAAGTATACTTGTGAATTACATGGTATATTACTGGATAAACACATGCCTGCTGCACAAACCCTTCAACCAAGGTTCTGTCCATGCACAGCAGAGGTCTGTGGTAGAAGTTCTGGTCCTAACCCAACAGGAGTGACCAACGAAGGCTATGTGCAGCAGGGTTGGCAACAGGGGCTGCCACCGGGCCTAGCATCCAACCCGCCCTGGACAATCAAGTCCCGCTGTGCATGGCCTTTGGCCATCTGCAGTACGTATTGAGCATAAGACCTGCCCTGCTACCAGCCCCAGAACACCAACCCACCATGGATGGCCAATTCCGGCTTTCAGGCAGGCCCTGCACCCAACCACCTCGAGCAGCCAACTCACACTATGCATAGACTTTGGCTGTGTGCAGATTAGTTGGTGGCAGGACCTTGTCTACGGCCACACACTGCGTTCAGCCATCAGTGTGCAAGAATCAACCATCGCTGTTTATGGCCACCAGCCATGTACAGTGGGGTTGGTTACATCCAGCATGCTGCTTGCGGCCTAACACACGAACGAAAGGCCTGGCCAGTGGCCAGCCATGCAACCAACCCACTGCAGGTGGGGTTGGTCCAAAGAGCTTGGGCTTTTGCTTGTACTTTTTTATTTATTTATTGTTTTACAGATCCTATATTGAAACCAGGAATCCAATCAAGCATAATGCCCGGTTACTGCGAATGAAGGGCAAGCTTGTCTGACACATGCTGCCCCTTTTAAGGGTTTGTGGCTCTGGATCTTGATCAATGAATCCACAATAGGCAATGCATGGGTTGGAGAAGCTTGCCCTGATTTCACTGTGCCAAGGCATTAAGCCTGCTTATTCGGGATTCTCAGATTTCCAACCGCTAAAACTGTGACAATGGCCTGTGGTATCTGGTTTAACACCGACATTTTAGGTGAATATGATCTATGAATCCTGTAAAGGTACAGCAGATATTTTGACTCATTTGAATTTTTTTTTGGTGTAACCTAAAGGAGAGGGCCACTTTGAGGGTCCCTCCAAGATGGCCTTGAGTTCAGGATGTGCTCACTCTGCCGTCATATATGGCCATTCCATTTTTTTGCAGGATACGAGAAATGTGTTGTAAGCCCTGAAATGTTTCCGTTTTTTCTCGTGCAACAGCTCACTTGGGTCCAAGATACCTTTACTGGCACCCTCAATTCAAAAGGCTCCATCGTGAATTTATTTTCCTTTGTTCTTTGAGTTTCTGAACTCATGTATGATCCCCAAATCTCAAGTGGCACAGATATAGAAAAATGTTAATTCATTAAAGCCCAATCTGCAACTTTTTAATTTACTTATTTATTTTTTAAAACACTGAAAGTATTTACACCAAACCCACAAATGCATGTTTTACTGAGTAAAGTTCTACTTTCATGCCAAATTAGGAATATAGGTGTTCAATAGTTTGGGCTGTAGGCGTGTGCAAATTTTTCTGTGATAGCTAAAATGGAAAAACACAAATATGCATGAAAATTAATGTGCCAGACAGTAGCTGACTTTGCCAAGTGATTGCCAAATTTTTTACAAGCACACATTCACAGTGGCTTTCGCGCCGGCTATCATGCCAGTGTAACGTGAAATATATATATATGTGTATATGTGTGTGTGTATACACTCACATATATATATATATATATATATATATATATATATATATATATATATATTCCACACACTCCTGGTCGTGATTCCTTAGTTGAAAAACCAGAGTCGGAGCCCAATTGTTTTACGATGCTGTCAGTTTATTGGCAGAACAAAACCCAACGCGTTTCAAGATCCACCGATCTCTTGCTCACGGGTGGGGCTATGCTGGTACTGACCTTCATTTAAAGAGACATGGTGTTTACAATTTGTGCACGTGTGTATAGACATAAAGGAAATACCACATATGCTCAGTCTGTTCATTGTAAATCACGTTTCATGTAAACAATTATACCACTCCTCACAGAAATATGGGAATAAATGGGGAAGCCGAATATTAGACATATTATTCAAACTATACATACAATGGTTGTATTCCAAGGGCAAATAATCAGTTTGCCCAAATAACAAGCGCGCTTGCGCAAACCATAATGTCCGGTTCTGTGTTATTATCACACGATTCCCCGATTCTAATTCGATTATTATTTTGCCCCAGTGGGCTAAAGTTCATCAATTCAATCAATATTGGCTTCCAATGATGCCCATGTGGGCGGTAGTATCTCCCATATCCTGTAAAGGAAAAAAGAAAACAGGACTGTAGCAATATTCTACGATATTTACATTTCAAATTAGTGCAAAAAATTATTTTTGTTAAAAGCAATTTAAAATTTAAACTTCAGATACCAAAAGAAGCAGCAGCCTATTCTACATACAAGAAACCGTATTCTATGTTTGGAGGTGAATGGCTAGCTCCTCACCCAAATTGTGTCCAGTGGGCTGCAAGGTATTGTACATTATAATGTATTTTGATTCCAACTTGCGTAACTCTAGCCACCTATTCCCTCCCCTCTCATTAGGTTCAACGCTGTCCAATACACAGAATTTCATCAAATTTGGATTTTTGTTGTGTACCCGTGCAAAATGCCTCGCTACCGGGTATTGCTGATTCTCGTTTCTTATTGCTCTCTGATGCTCTAGAATTCTTAACTTTGCCTGTTTAGTAGTGCAGCCTATGTAAAATTTCTTACACGGACACTCCAGAGCATAGACCACATACTGTGTAGTGCAGCTAAGATGCTTGGTGATTGTATGGGCACTTCTGTCTTTAGATAGTTCAATCGTTTTCCGAGTACAACTGTGTTTGCAGGCTTTGCATCTAAGACATGGAAAAAATCCTTGAATAGAATTAGTTTTTTTACTCTCTTTTATCAAAGTACTGCTCAGAGTGTCCCTAAGGGATTTTGCTTTCCTGTAAGTCAATGAGGGAATATCATGGATTGCCTCTTTGACATCGTTGTCCAATTTCAGTGTCTCCCAGTACTTGGTAAGGCTTTTACGAAGTTTCCAAGATTGACTATTATAAGTCGTAATAAACCGTACCTTCTCATCCTTTTTATGTTCTTTGGGGATTAATAGATCTTTCCTGTCCATTGTACTGACTTTTGTCACTGCCTGTTGTATAATTTTATCACTGTACCCCCTCTCTGAGAATCGCTGTATCATAATCTCACTCTCTTCCTGAAAACCTTCGTCAGAACTACAATTTCTCTTGGCCCTTATTAGTTCACCCAAGGGAATACTTCGTATCAGGCTTTGGGGGTGGCTACTCCCTGCATGTAGCAGACTATTTCCAGCCGTCAGTTTCCGAAATAGAGTACTTGTGAGTTTACCACCTTTGACTGTCAGTTTAACGTCTAAGAATTCCAATTGGTCTTTGCTGATCACACTTGTGAATTTAAGATTCAGAGAGTTGTTGTTCAAATTTGCTTCAAATTCGTGTATTTGGTCCAAAGTGCCATCCCAAACACAGAAAATATCGTCTATGTATCGTTTCCAGAGGATGACGTGGGCACTGTAGTGGGCGATCTTCCTCACCACTAGCTCCTCCCACCAGCCTAGATATAAACAAGCCAGGCTGGGGGAAAAACAAGTGCCCATCGCCACCCCCCGGATCTGTTTATACATAGATTTGTTGAAGATGAAAAAGTTGTTTTTCATACATTCCCAAATCATGTCGAGTAACATGTGGGTGTGTGATAGAAGGGAAACAGATCTGTTCCTGAGATAGAATTCACATGCTTCTACCCCTAACTCCTGTGGGATACTGGTGTACAAACTAGCCACATCAAAGCTAACCAGCCAATATTGAGGGCTCCACACAACATCCTTAATGATACCCAAAAAATCAGATGAATCCCTGACATATGAGGGTAACTCACTCACATAGGGCTGTAGAAAATGATCCACATACCTGCTGGTTTTTTCATAAAGACTACCTACCGACGAAACAATAGGTCTGCCGGGGGGTGCCTTCAAGTTCTTGTGTAACTTTGGGAGAAAGTATAAAGCCGGTACTTTTGGATATTTTACCTGAAGATAGTTAAACTCATCATCCTCAAGTATACCTCTGGCTTTCCAGTCACACAATTTCTCGTCATATGTACTTCTGGATACATTGTAATCCTCTCTAGTTGCTTTCATATAACTTTGTGCATCAGATAGTTGCATCAACCCCTCTTTCAGGTACATATCAATGGGCCATAGCACCACATTCCCACCCTTGTCGCTATTTTTTATCACCACATCTACCCAACCTTCCATCTCTTTCAGTGCAAGAAACTGTTTTTTGTTAAGGTTCCAGTTGGTTTTGGGCTTCATTCTGTCCAAACGTCTCATTTCTTGTATCATTCCACGTTCAAAGCTATCAATGTAGCTGTTTGTAATTTGAGGAACAAACACAGATTTTGGTTTAAAACCACTGCTACTAGTCATATGTATAGTATCCTCAGTATCAACCAAGTTCAAAACAGCATTGTCAATCACATCATCACAGCCCGCCAATAATTGTATAGATTGTAGCAGTTCTGCGTCATTGACACTTAAAGTACTTGGTTTCTCTATCATTAGATCTTTTCTGAGTCGTGGTTTATTGGCAAACCATTTCCGCAATTTCAATTTGCGTGTGAAACAAAAAAGATCAATGCGAGCACTGGTGAAATTAAATGTTGAAGTTGGACAGAATGAGAGCCCTCTGGAAAGTACTTCAATTTGTGTAGGTGTTAAAGTGCGATTAGAGAGATTTACCACTGTCATGGAGTTTATATTTTCGCCGCCTTGCCTCTGGTTACCACTCCTGTTGTACTTGGCGCCGCTTCGGATGATTTGCTGCCTCTTCCGCGACCTCCTCTGCCGCCTCTTCCACGCCCTTTTGTTGGAGTGCCTGTCTGGCGTTCCTTGGTCATCAGGGCTACTTCCTTTAAAATTAATTCTTTTACTGGAATTTGTTCCAGAGGCTCAGAAACATCACTCTCGATTGAGCCGGTATCATCTTCCAACGTTACATTTTCATTCGGAATAGTTGCCCCAGAATTTGGTAACGTTGTCTTGTTTCCGGGTATAGTGTGCCTTTTCACAGTAGATTTTTTTGCGGCATCCCTGATTACTTCGTACCGCTTGGCAAAAGTCAAAATCTGGCCCTTGCTATAATCTACCTCATCACGGTAAAATTTGCGTTGTTTCTTCTCCTTAATTTCATCTTCAATTTTGTCAAGGAGTTTCTGCATTTTCTCCATTTCAGCCAAAAATTCACTCTCTGTGTATTTAATTTTCAGTTTCTGAATTATTGTTTCATTTTCTGTGTTAATTTTGGCACATTCCTTTTCCGCGTTTTTTACGAGCATTTTCAACATATTGATGGAACAGATATGATTATTCTCCATCCAATCACTGATTAATTCGGGGTCTGGATCTTGAAACGTGGGTATAATGAAGATCCGCAGACCACGCGGTATTCTGTTGCACTCTAAATATTTTGTCAAAGCAGCCGCCTCCCACCAGCGCGACTGCTCGCGCTTTAGATTTTTCCAAAGTGCATCCCAAAGCGTTTTTGCTTCGTTTACTTGCTTACCGGGTGGTTGTGATTTTTCCCCCTGCCCGGTCTCCTTTGATGCGAACAGTTTAGCGGCTGCTTCCGCCCTCCTACTATTCCTTGATTCCGCCATTCCTTCGACACAACAAACCAGCCGGTATGTTGTTGTTGCAGCGTATTCTTCCGTATAGCCTGACCACTGGCTGTCACTTTCACCCAATCCGGGGCGGGAAATCGTTTTTAAACTTAACCTTCAGTCCGACTTGATAACACCCTGTCGGATATCAATACAAGCTTTCGCGAGTTCAAAGCTTGCATCTGTTGCTCTCATTACGAATCCCGAAGCTCAGTGCAGCCATAAATCAGGCGGGCAATAGCAATTATTTCAAAATTGCACACACACGGAGTTGGCGTGCTAAAGCCTCTTTGTACGGCGGGCTCACGACGGGGTACGCCAGCCCCTATTATTCCACACACTCCTGGTCGTGATTCCTTAGTTGAAAAACCAGAGTCGGAGCCCAATTGTTTTACGATGCTGTCAGTTTATTGGCAGAACAAAACCCAACGCGTTTCAAGATCCACCGATCTCTTGCTCACGGGTGGGGCTATGCTGGTACTGACCTTCATTTAAAGAGACATGGTGTTTACAATTTGTGCACGTGTGTATAGACATAAAGGAAATACCACATATGCTCAGTCTGTTCATTGTAAATCACGTTTCATGTAAACAATTATACCACTCCTCACAGAAATATGGGAATAAATGGGGAAGCCGAATATTAGACATATTATTCAAACTATACATACAATGGTTGTATTCCAAGGGCAAATAATCAGTTTGCCCAAATAACAAGCGCGCTTGCGCAAACCATAATGTCCGGTTCTGTGTTATTATCACACGATTCCCCGATTCTAATTCGATTATTATTTTGCCCCAGTGGGCTAAAGTTCATCAATTCAATCAATATTGGCTTCCCATTTATTCCCATATTTCTGTGAGGAGTGGTATAATTGTTTACATGAAACGTGATTTACAATGAACAGACTGAGCATATGTGGTATTTCCTTTATGTCTATACACACGTGCACAAATTGTAAACACCATGTCTCTTTAAATGAAGGTCAGAACCAGCATAGCCCCACCCGTGAGAAGGAGATCGGTGGATCTTGAAACGCGTTGGGTTTTGTTCTGCCAATAAACTGACAGCATCGTAAAACAATTGGGCTCCGACTCTGGTTTTTCAACTAAGGAATCACGACCAGGAGTGTGTGGAATAATAGGGGCTGGCGTACCCCGTCGTGAGCCCACCGTACAAAGAGGCTTTAGCACGCCAACTCCGTGTGTGTGCAATTTTGAAATAATTGCTATTGCCCGCCTGATTTATGGCTGCACTGAGCTTCGGGATTCGTAATGAGAGCAACAGATGCAAGCTTTGAACTCGCGAAAGCTTGTATTGATATCCGACAGGGTGTTATCAAGTCGGACTGAAGGTTAAGTTTAAAAACGATTTCCCGCCCCGGATTGGGTGAAAGTGACAGCCAGTGGTCAGGCTATACGGAAGAATACGCTGCAACAACAACATACCGGCTGGTTTGTTGTGTCGAAGGAATGGCGGAATCAAGGAATAGTAGGAGGGCGGAAGCAGCCGCTAAACTGTTCGCATCAAAGGAGACCGGGCAGGGGGAAAAATCACAACCACCCGGTAAGCAAGTAAACGAAGCAAAAACGCTTTGGGATGCACTTTGGAAAAATCTAAAGCGCGAGCAGTCGCGCTGGTGGGAGGCGGCTGCTTTGACAAAATATTTAGAGTGCAACAGAATACCGCGTGGTCTGCGGATCTTCATTATACCCACGTTTCAAGATCCAGACCCCGAATTAATCAGTGATTGGATGGAGAATAATCATATCTGTTCCATCAATATGTTGAAAATGCTCGTAAAAAACGCGGAAAAGGAATGTGCCAAAATTAACACAGAAAATGAAACAATAATTCAGAAACTGAAAATTAAATACACAGAGAGTGAATTTTTGGCTGAAATGGAGAAAATGCAGAAACGCCTTGACAAAATTGAAGATGAAATTAAGGAGAAGAAACAACGCAAATTTTACCGTGATGAGGTAGATTATAGCAAGGGCCAGATTTTGACTTTTGCCAAGCGGTACGAAGTAATCAGGGATGCCGCAAAAAAATCTACTGTGAAAAGGCACACTATACCCGGAAACAAGACAACGTTACCAAATTCTGGGGCAACTATTCCGAATGAAAATGTAACGTTGGAAGATGATACCGGCTCAATCGAGAGTGATGTTTCTGAGCCTCTGGAACAAATTCCAGTAAAAGAATTAATTTTAAAGGAAGTAGCCCTGATGACCAAGGAACGCCAGACAGGCACTCCAACAAAAGGGCGTGGAAGAGGCGGCAGAGGAGGTCGCGGAAGAGGCAGCAAATCATCCGAAGCGGCGCCAAGTACAACAGGAGTGGTAACCAGAGGCAAGGCGGCGAAAATATAAACTCCATGACAGTGGTAAATCTCTTTAATCGCACTTTAACACCTACACAAATTGAAGTACTTTCCAGAGGGCTCTCATTCTGTCCAACTTCAACATTTAATTTCACCAGTGCTCGCATTGATCTTTTTTGTTTCACACGCAAATTGAAATTGCGGAAATGGTTTGCCAATAAACCACGACTCAGAAAAGATCTAATGATAGAGAAACCAAGTACTTTAAGTGTCAATGACGCAGAACTGCTACAATCTATACAATTATTGGCGGGCTGTGATGATGTGATTGACAATGCTGTTTTGAACTTGGTTGATACTGAGGATACTATACATATGACTAGTAGCAGTGGTTTTAAACCAAAATCTGTGTTTGTTCCTCAAATTACAAACAGCTACATTGATAGCTTTGAACGTGGAATGATACAAGAAATGAGACGTTTGGACAGAATGAAGCCCAAAACCAACTGGAACCTTAACAAAAAACAGTTTCTTGCACTGAAAGAGATGGAAGGTTGGGTAGATGTGGTGATAAAAAATAGCGACAAGGGTGGGAATGTGGTGCTATGGCCCATTGATATGTACCTGAAAGAGGGGTTGATGCAACTATCTGATGCACAAAGTTATATGAAAGCAACTAGAGAGGATTACAATGTATCCAGAAGTACATATGACGAGAAATTGTGTGACTGGAAAGCCAGAGGTATACTTGAGGATGATGAGTTTAACTATCTTCAGGTAAAATATCCAAAAGTACCGGCTTTATACTTTCTCCCAAAGTTACACAAGAACTTGAAGGCACCCCCCGGCAGACCTATTGTTTCGTCGGTAGGTAGTCTTTATGAAAAAACCAGCAGGTATGTGGATCATTTTCTACAGCCCTATGTGAGTGAGTTACCCTCATATGTCAGGGATTCATCTGATTTTTTGGGTATCATTAAGGATGTTGTGTGGAGCCCTCAATATTGGCTGGTTAGCTTTGATGTGGCTAGTTTGTACACCAGTATCCCACAGGAGTTAGGGGTAGAAGCATGTGAATTCTATCTCAGGAACAGATCTGTTTCCCTTCTATCACACACCCACATGTTACTCGACATGATTTGGGAATGTATGAAAAACAACTTTTTCATCTTCAACAAATCTATGTATAAACAGATCCGGGGGGTGGCGATGGGCACTTGTTTTTCCCCCAGCCTGGCTTGTTTATATCTAGGCTGGTGGGAGGAGCTAGTGGTGAGGAAGATCGCCCACTACAGTGCCCACGTCATCCTCTGGAAACGATACATAGACGATATTTTCTGTGTTTGGGATGGCACTTTGGACCAAATACACGAATTTGAAGCAAATTTGAACAACAACTCTCTGAATCTTAAATTCACAAGTGTGATCAGCAAAGACCAATTGGAATTCTTAGACGTTAAACTGACAGTCAAAGGTGGTAAACTCACAAGTACTCTATTTCGGAAACTGACGGCTGGAAATAGTCTGCTACATGCAGGGAGTAGCCACCCCCAAAGCCTGATACGAAGTATTCCCTTGGGTGAACTAATAAGGGCCAAGAGAAATTGTAGTTCTGACGAAGGTTTTCAGGAAGAGAGTGAGATTATGATACAGCGATTCTCAGAGAGGGGGTACAGTGATAAAATTATACAACAGGCAGTGACAAAAGTCAGTACAATGGACAGGAAAGATCTATTAATCCCCAAAGAACATAAAAAGGATGAGAAGGTACGGTTTATTACGACTTATAATAGTCAATCTTGGAAACTTCGTAAAAGCCTTACCAAGTACTGGGAGACACTGAAATTGGACAACGATGTCAAAGAGGCAATCCATGATATTCCCTCATTGACTTACAGGAAAGCAAAATCCCTTAGGGACACTCTGAGCAGTACTTTGATAAAAGAGAGTAAAAAAACTAATTCTATTCAAGGATTTTTTCCATGTCTTAGATGCAAAGCCTGCAAACACAGTTGTACTCGGAAAACGATTGAACTATCTAAAGACAGAAGTGCCCATACAATCACCAAGCATCTTAGCTGCACTACACAGTATGTGGTCTATGCTCTGGAGTGTCCGTGTAAGAAATTTTACATAGGCTGCACTACTAAACAGGCAAAGTTAAGAATTCTAGAGCATCAGAGAGCAATAAGAAACGAGAATCAGCAATACCCGGTAGCGAGGCATTTTGCACGGGTACACAACAAAAATCCAAATTTGATGAAATTCTGTGTATTGGACAGCGTTGAACCTAATGAGAGGGGAGGGAATAGGTGGCTAGAGTTACGCAAGTTGGAATCAAAATACATTATAATGTACAATACCTTGCAGCCCACTGGACACAATTTGGGTGAGGAGCTAGCCATTCACCTCCAAACATAGAATACGGTTTCTTGTATGTAGAATAGGCTGCTGCTTCTTTTGGTATCTGAAGTTTAAATTTTAAATTGCTTTTAACAAAAATAATTTTTTGCACTAATTTGAAATGTAAATATCGTAGAATATTGCTACAGTCCTGTTTTCTTTTTTCCTTTACAGGATATGGGAGATACTACCGCCCACATGGGCATCATTGGAAGCCAATATTGATTGAATTGATGAACTTTAGCCCACTGGGGCAAAATAATAATCGAATTAGAATCGGGGAATCGTGTGATAATAACACAGAACCGGACATTATGGTTTGCGCAAGCGCGCTTGTTATTTGGGCAAACTGATTATTTGCCCTTGGAATACAACCATTGTATGTATAGTTTGAATAATATGTCTAATATTCGGCTTCCCCATTTATTCCCATATTTCTGTGAGGAGTGGTATAATTGTTTACATGAAACGTGATTTACAATGAACAGACTGAGCATATGTGGTATTTCCTTTATGTCTATACACACGTGCACAAATTGTAAACACCATGTCTCTTTAAATGAAGGTCAGTACCAGCATAGCCCCACCCGTGAGCAAGAGATCGGTGGATCTTGAAACGCGTTGGGTTTTGTTCTGCCAATAAACTGACAGCATCGTAAAACAATTGGGCTCCGACTCTGGTTTTTCAACTAAGGAATCACGACCAGGAGTGTGTGGAATAATAGGGGCTGGCGTACCCCGTCGTGAGCCCGCCGTACAAAGAGGCTTTAGCACGCCAACTCCGTGTGTGTGCAATATATATATATATATATATATATCAATTCACCAACAGTTTGCCTGCTGAGAGAGGACCAGCACCAGGTAGGTTATTCAATTTGTTGTCTTTATTCTGCAAGGGCAAGCACAGCACCGGACATCGTTGCACAAAAATAGTCTTATCCTGACGCGTTTCGTGCGTAGAGAGCACTTCATCAAAGGATTTCAGACATTGCCGCAATAAAACCGGCATTGTTCGTACTACTATTTCAACAGTTTCTTCCCCGCCCCAGTGGGCGTGGCCAACTTCTGGCCTGCTGGGTGTTGTAGTGCGTGTTTTGCTCCAGTGAGTCGCTCGGTTTCAAAGCGCATTAATGAAAATTGTATCCCAAGTGGGGTGTGCACAGCAGCATGGCCGTTTCTGTCTTGTCGCTCCTCCTCACAAAATCGACACCCACCTGTCCTAAAGCCAGGATGTCGGGTGACACCTCGGCAGGACTACGTGAACGCAGTTGGGTCGCTCTCGCGGCTCAGGCGGGGCCGCATAAACATCAATTCACCAACAGTTTGCCTGCTGAGAGAGGACCAGCACCAGGTAGGTTATTCAATTTGTCGTCTTTATTCTGCAAAGGCAAGCACAGCACCGGACATCGTTGCACAAAAATAGTCTTATCCTGACGCGTTTCGTGCGTAGAGAGCACTTCATCAAAGGATTTCAGACATTGCCGCAATGAAACCGGCATTGTTCATACTACTATTTCAACAGTTTCTTCCCCGCCCCAGTGGGCGTGGCCAACCTCTGGCCTGCTGGGTGTTGTAGGGCGTGTTTTGCTCCAGTGAGTCGCTCGGTTTCAAAGCGCATTAATGAAAATTGTATCCCAAGTGGGGTGTGCACAGCAGCATGGCCGTTTCTGTCTTGTCGCTCCTCCTCACAAAATCGACACCCACCTGTCCTAAAGCCAGGATGTCGGGTGACACCTCGGCAGGACTACGTGAACGCAGTTGGGTCGCTCTCGCGGCTCAGGCGGGGCCGCATAAACATCAATTCACCAACAGTTTGCCTGCTGAGAGAGGACCAGCACCAGGTAGGTTATTCAATTTGTCGTCTTTATTCTGCAAGGGCAAGCACAGCACCGGACATCGTTGCACAAAAATAGTCTTATCCTGACGCGTTTCGTGCGTAGAGAGCACTTCATCAAAGGATTTCAGACATTGCCGCAATGAAACCGGCATTGTTCGTACTACTATTTCAACAGTTTCTTCCCCGCCCCAGTGGGCGTGGCCAACCTCTGACCTGCTGGGTGTTGTAGTGCGTGTTTTGCTCCAGTGAGTCGCTCGGTTTCAAAGCGCATTAATGAAAATTGTATCCCAAGTGGGGTGTGCACAGCAGCAAATAGTAGTACGAACAATGCCGGTTTCAAACCTATGGTTTTTTCAGTGAATTTTCAAGGTTTTGTAAATGCAAATTCCTAACTATATATGGTCTCAAACCTATGGTTTTTTCAGTGAATTTCAATGGTTTTTTAATAGCAAATATCTATAGCTGTAAAATATATTCTTCTTTATAATGAAGACTATATTTTCTATGCATATTTCAATGGTTTTGTGTGAGTAAAATATCAACTTAAAGGTTTTCTAAATGCTAATTCCTAACTATATATGGTCTAAAACTTATGGTTTTTTCATTGAATATATATATATATATATAGCAATCCGCATTGAAGAATAAGTGGATGTATAAGTGTCTGGATGGAGGATTTAGTAGCAGTGTGATTGACTGTTTACTTGACTAATTTGTAGTGTGTCACAAAATATATTGGATAGTGACTAAACTGTGTGAATACTATTTTTTCTATGTATTTAATATTTTTTTTTTGGATGTATGAAAGTATTTTATTTTTTTTATTTTTTTTGCTTCGGTACGCTTCCGGTGCGCTCCCCGGGGAGCGCCCCGTTAGCGTAACTTTGCATCGCGCCCCGGTTCGCGCCCCGGGAAACGTTCCGTTAGCGCAACTGACGCGATCGAAAACAACATCGTGACGCGTCACGTAAGTGTGACCTATCGCGTAGCCGCGTGATGCGTCTTATGACGTGCTGCGTTAGCGCACCCGGAAGCGCTCCGGAGCGCTGCAGAGCGCGACACGCAGCGCCCCGGAAGCGCTCCGGGGCGCGGCGCGAGGCGCGTAACGTAAGCGTAACACTTTTCATTGGTTCAGACATTTTTTTTTTCAAAATGATGAAAGCCCCCACCTTTTTACCTCATTCTTACTTTCTACTTCCAGAGAGCAAGACCTGTTTTTGACAATGGCTTCTGTAATAGCTGCAGCTGCTGCTTCTCAGCAACCACCACCACCACCACCACCAAAAGGACCACCTCCAACACTGGACTTTGGTGCAGAGGAAGATAATGAGGACGAAGAGGAGGAGGAGGAGGAAGAACAAGTAAGGCAGTTCCTGCCAGAAACACCAAGGCAGAGCCATATTAAAGAGCACTACATATGGCAATTTTTTTAATTTCCACCTGGACAAAAGAAGGTCAATGCACCCCAGGTGTCTTGTTTGATATGTAAAAATGTACTTTTTCGTGGCAACCCCAACAAGAAATACAGCTTTGGGAATCATACAATGATTCGCCACATGGAGCGGTGGCATCCTAATAATCTTTCCCAAGCACAAGTAAGGGATCTTGCTGCCAACCCCCCAAATGTCATCCTCAGCACCTCCAGTGGACAAAGCTCATTCGCCGGACCAGAAGGCCGAGAAATGATCCACAATATTCAAACTCCTTTTGAAAACTACAAAATAGTTTGTATATATTGTGGAGGAACTATTTGTTATGGAGAGAAGAGTATTACTTTGATTAACCGAGCTGGAGAAAATCATGTATGCAACAAGAAGAGAAAACAATGAATCCTTTTTATTTTTTTTTGCTCCTGTTGAGACATGTTCAAACCCTGCTTTTTTGTTATTTCCCCTAAAAAAACACTAAAAAAACACAAAATAGTTTTCAAAAATCCTAAAAAATCAAAAAATTGTTCAGAAAATTAATAAAAAAAGAAAAAAAAAGAAAAAGAATAAAAAAACAGTTCTTTTCAGAACTACCTTCCATTTATAACAAAATTGCTAACATTTTTATACCCTGTCTTTCTTTTTTTTCTCTTTGTTGCGCTTCCCGGACCGCTGCCCGGTTCGCGTACCGGACGCTTAACCCGCGAAAATAAGTTTTTTTTTTTTGTTGCTTTATATGGGCCCTTTCAACCACCCTCAGTAAACCCAGGGGGTCAGAGGGTGTCTACCATGCCCCCTTTTGCCCATTCCCAACATTCTTTGCCCTCCATCTTGTGAATAAATTCTATCAAAACACAAGATGGTGGACTCCCGTAGCTATGCCGGTCACGCTTCCCGGTTCGCTATCCGGTGCGCGAACCGGGCGCTTAACCCGCGAAAATAAAACAATTATTTATTTTTTTGCTTTATATGGGCCTTTTCAGCCACCCACTTCAAATCTAGGGGGTCAGGGGGTGTCTACCCTGCCCCCTTTTATTCATTTCCCCTTTCTTTATTGCCACCTCTTGTCTCTCGATCTTACCGAGAGACAAGATGGCAGCCGCTCCGGACTGTTTGGAATGTTGACAGGCACCGGAGAGCCAATCCGCTTCTCCTCGCGAAGTTCCGTTACGCGTCAGGTACGCGAACCGGGGCGCTGCCCGGAGCGCGCTTACAGATATATATATTTTTTTGAACCTTAATTTCTCAAAATCCACTGGAGCACATATATTGAGACCTAGCAAAGGCACATCGGGCTACCAGTCCCTACAATTTTGCCAAGTTTCGTGGAAATCCATTCAGCCGTTCGAGCTAAAAGTGAGGCCAACCGCCCTATGGAAAATTGCATGGGAACAACGCGTTTTGGGACCCCCCCTTTTTTCTCGGCCCCCCCTTGACGAAACCCCCCCAAATTATATGGGGTTGCTCAGAAACAAAATGTTCCATTTTCCTGAAAATTTCAGCCAATTCCGTCCTCAAACGCCAAAGTTATTCGACATAGAATTTTCAAAAATCCCATAGAGAAAAAATCCTAACTATATATACCTACTGGCGACTGCCAGTAGGTAATATACATATATATATATATATATAGTTATAAAACTAGAACTGAAACTGCAGAATTTCACTGGTTTTGTATGAGTGAAACCTGAGCCTAACTATAAAGTTACTGCAACCTTTGTTTTTTTTCCAGTGAATTACTTAGGCTTTATAAAGCTAATTCCTAACTATAACATCCTTGTAACCTTTGGTTTTTCCAGTGAATTTCTATGGTTTTTAAAGTAGAAGTCATGTTTGCAGAGTGGTGGAGAAATGGGTCCGGGCATCCGATCAGCCCTCAGTTATCCCGCTGTGTTGAACTTATAGGAGGCACCAGGAGGGCTTCTTGACCCCCCAAGGTCCCTCAGGACTAAAGTGGAATTCATCCCCCAACCAGTAGTGCACAAGCAGGCTCATTTGCAGATTGGTGGGGACAGGGAGACAGGCCTCCGAAGACCGCTTAGCAATCCCACTGTGTGTGACTTACTGGGGTAACAGGAGGGATAGCTGGCCCCCAAGTATGTCCTTGGGAGCCAACTACCCCTCCTGTTACCTCCCGTAAGCCCCACACATCGGGATTGCTGATAGGTTGTCAGAGGCCACACACCCTTTCTTCACCACTCCGCAAATGCACCTCCTGGTACACTACTATTGGGAGGATAAAGTCCCCTTGGCTATTAAGGGGTCTCAGGGACTACTACCCCTCCTGTTACCTCCAGTAAGTCCAACACTGTGAGTTTGCTGAGAGGTTTTCGGTGGCCACACCCCCTTTCTCCACCACTCTGCATATGCACCTCCTGGTGCACTACTAGTAAAGGGATGAAGCGCCCTTGGCTCTTGACGTTCCTTGGGGGCCAACTACCCCACCTGTTGCCTCCAGTAAGACCCACACGGCTGGATTGCAGAGAGGTCATCAGCGGCCACACCACCTTTCTCCACCACTCTTCAAACGCACCTCCTGGTGCACTACTGGTTGGGGGAAGAAGTCCACTTTAGTCCTGAGGCCCTTAGGAGTAAAGTGAAATTCATTCACCAAACAGTAGTGTGCAAGGAGGCACGTTTGCAGAGTGTGGAGAAATGCTGGTGGCCTCCAAACACCTCTCAGCAATCCCCCTGTGTGGCACTTAGTGGAGGTAACAGGAGGGCTTGTTGGCTCCCAAGGACACCCTGGAGCCAAGGGGACTTCATCCCCCAACCAGCAGTGCCCCAGGAGGCGCATTTGTAGAGTGGTGGAGAAAAGGGGCAGGCCTATGGCAAGTTGCTGGCCTTTTTTTAAATGTTTTGTTTTCTTTTTTATTAGAAAAGGGAGGATGCCTAGCCCTTTCCAGCTAGATACAACGTTATTGAGGTACAAACCTGAATCTCTGTGAGACCTGTTGCCTCCACAATCTTCCTAGCAATTAACGATGACAAACTTTACCAACACACCTGAAGAAAAGACAAACAGGGTAACTGAAAGGAATCAGATCATTATTTGGGGTGAGTGACTACTCACCCCATGGAACAGTCACAACCCTTGTCAGGGTAGTCCCTCAAACTCACTAAACAAACCTGAACTCTACCCCCTGGTAACCATGGCACATAGCAGACAGGCTTAACTTAGAGCAATAAGTAAAGCATTTGTGTAAAATATTTATACACTACCAAAATGGTAAAAACAAATTGAAATGCAACACACAATAAAATCAACCGAGTTAGAAAATTGTAATAACCAAAATGACAACAATCCAATAAGGGTAACCAGTTTTAAGTATCAATAGCACAAGAAGTATAAAGTGTCAATAATAGTCAATGGTCTCAGTATACTGAGACATAGGTGCAATTTGATGCTGTCCCCAATGGAGTGCCGGTCGGATACACCAACCGGGTTGACCCTGGTTAAAGATTGTACCTTCTGACTTTAGTACTCTAAGTCCAAATCCACCACAGGAGTACACTTCTAAAGCCCCTCAGGACCTCAGGGGAGAAACTTAGAAATTCACAGGGTGTTAGGCAGAGGCTAAACAGCAGGGTCAAGTCCAGTCCCACTGCCACTGGGAAGCTGGTCAAGTGCAGGCAAAGAACTATTGGAGCTTGTTGTGTCCCTTCAGCTTCAACAGTCTACCGTATCCACTTTGGGCATTTTCAAGATGGCGTAAGTCTGCAGCCACACTAAACTTGGGCTCTGGGGATGGGATGTGTGTGGGGAGGGTGCCCTTCAATAGCAATCAATCACTAAGTATTTGTATAGACGAAGATCCTGGCCAAAGTGCTTGCCAACCGTTTGGTCTCTGTCATAGGTGATCTGGTTCACCCGGACCAGTCCGGATTTATACCACACCGTAACACGGCACTTAACCTCCGGCACCTGCATGGAGTCCTTGCACGAGCGGAGACCTTGCGTGAACCGGCCATCTTGGCGTCTTTGGACGCCACCATGGCGTTTGATACGCTGGAGTGGCCGTATCTTTGGGCGGTTCTCTTTAAATTCGGTTTCGGACCCACTTTTATTAACTGGGTGAAATTGCTCTACACTGACCCTTTAGCCCAAGTGGTGGTGAACGGGCGTGTCTCGACCTCCTTTGCTCTCGGTAGGGGTACGCGCCAGGGCTGCCCTTTGTCCCCACTCTTGTTTGCCCTTGCTTTGGAGCCACTGGCGGCCTGGCTGAGGTGGGAGCCATCTTTGAAGGGCATTAGATGGACCCCGGAGTTTGAAAATCGTGTATCCCTGTACACAGACGATATACTCTTGTACCTTACGTCGCCTCGGAAGTCGTTGATCGTCCTATTCGACATTTTGACTTCTTTCCGTAAAAACTCCGGCCTTGTCATTAACTGGTCGAAGTCTTGCATCTATGTCCTCTCCGGCGAGGCTCCTCTCCTGCCTCGTGGCTGTCCTATCTCGGTGGTGCTGGAAGGATTCAAGTACCTGGGAATCTTTATCACCTTGGACCCCGTGCTTCGTTATGAACGCAATTTGCTGCCCCCTCTCCAGCGCCTCCGTGCTGATGTGATTGCGTGGGGTAGACTCCCTCTCTCTCCTCTGGGACGGGCGGCACTGTTTAAGATGATGTCGCTCTCCCGATTTCTTTATGCGCTTCAGAACACACTTGACATTGTGCCAGCCGGTTACTTTCGGGAGATTGAAAGTCTACAGCGACAACTGATATGGGGGGGCCGTTCTCGTATTGCCCTTTCGAATCTGACACTCCCTTGGTATGATGGGGGCATCGCGCTCCCGGACCTCCGTCGCTACTATTGGGCCTCTCAGCTGGGGGCTATTAACCATGGCACTTACGCTCACTTGCCGAACCCGGCTTTTGAGATGGATAAATGGCAGCTGCCCGGTGAAGATTACAACAGGGCTCTGTACGGGAAATCTGCCGGCAGATCTCTTACGGGCCCCACTAAGACAGCCGTACAGGTGTGGCATCGTGCTACAGCAGCCACGGGATGGGCTGACAAGCCGACCCGTGCTACTCCGCTTTATGCATCGGAAAAACTTGGCTCCCTCTGGAAGTCAAAGGGTTTTGATAGGTGGGGCGTGATCGGTATCAGCAGGGTTGATGATGTGTGGATCAAGGGTAGAGTAAAGACGTTTGAGGAGCTGAAAGTTGAGTACGACCTGAATGATAGGGAATCCTTTCGGTATGCGCAAGTCCGACATGCGGTCCTGTCCGTTTTTCCCTTGGGCACGTATATTCCGGAGGCGTCCCCGCTTGAAGATCGGATACTGGATGGGCACGTCCCAGTTAGCACGATCTCGCTCATATATAAAAAGTTAATTAATACCAGGACTGGCCTACTGGATAACCTTCGAGAGTTATGGACTAGTGATGGTTTAGAACTCGATGACGAGGACTGGCAGGCTGCGATCTCTTCCCCGAAGGAGGTGACTATCCTGGCGCGCCTCCGGTTTGTCCAGCTCAAAATTCTTCATAGGGTATACGTGACAGGTCCTCGTCTGGTACGCATGGGATTCTCGACGGATGGATTGTGCAGGCGTGGCTGTGGTATGGTGGGCACATTTCTACATATTATTTGGGAATGTCCTGCAGTGCTACGCTATTGGACCCGCGTGCATGAAGTCATGAGTGAAGTCACGTGTGTGCAATCAATGCCTGAAGCGCGGAGATGTCTGTTGAATGTCTGGGAGCCGAATGATTATGACCATGCGCGGCTTCGGTGGGTGACCTTGGGTAACATGATTGCCAAGAGGGACATCGCCCAATTGTGGGGCGCGCAGAGGCCACCGACAGTTCTTGTGTGGCAACAAAACATGGACTGGTGTATGTTTAGAGAAAAGACTATTTATGTTTCCCGTGGCACGCCCCGCAAATGGGGGGAAATTTGGTCTCAATGGAACACGTATCGAGGTGATATATGCACTCCCCCCCGTCCGGAACTGAATACTGACCTGTCTTCCTCCCAACCTGATGTTTCCCCCGCAGGAATTTAGATGTTTTATTTGCTTCTGGTCTCCTCCCCCCCCCATTATCATCGTATAATTCTGATATTTGATTTGCATATGTACCCCCCCCCCGGTAACGAAGTGACACATTTGTATTGTATTGCCTTGCTTTTGTTTTATTTCTATGTTTTTTTTGTTATTTAAATTCAATAAAAAGATTTAAAAAGAAAAACAAAAAAAGTATTTGTATAGAGTAACTAATCACCTGTGAGGGTTTTCAGGTGCAAGGTTGAAGGCCTCAGTCGAAAAGCCAGGTCTTGAGTCTCTTCCTGAAATCTGCCAGCGTGGGTGATGTCTGGAGATGGATGAGAAGGCTGTCCCAGGACTTGGTGGCAAGGTAGGAGTAGGAACGGCCTCTGCTGATGCTTTGGCAGATGCATGGTGTCTGTGCGAGGGCAGCAGAGTGAAGATCTCTGGATGATTGGCAGAAGTTAAGGCGAAGATTGATGTACGTTGGTCCTAAATCGTGGCAGGCTTTGTAGATGGGAAGCCAGTGGAGGATCATGAGGTGTGGGGTGACCTGAGTACATTTAGGCAGGTTGAGGATGAGTCTGGCCGCTGAGTTCTGTAACGTCTTACGGCTCTAAATGAGTTCAGTGGTGGTTCCTGCGTATAGTACCTTGCCGTAGTTTAGCCAGCTGATCACTAGGAATTGAGTGACGGTTTTCCTTGTGCTGATAGGGAGCCATTTGAAGATTCTTTGGCGCATGTGGAGAGTGTGGAAGCAGGAGGAGGAGACTGCGTTGATCTGTCTCTTCATGGTGAGCTTGCTTCCAGGATGATGCTAAGGTTGAGTGTGTGATCTGCCGGTGTACGAGGGGATCTGAGTTTGGTGCACCACCCGGTGTCATTCTATGCAGTGATAATGTTGCCAGGTCTTGTTAGTGTTGAGCTTCAGATAGTTGATCTTCATCCAATCTGCGATGTTCTTCATGCAGTAGTGGATGAGCTGGATTTTGGTGGCGTAGGATATGATGTTTAGCTTGTGCATTCAGACATTGTCGGCTAGAGGTGTCATGTAGGTGTTGAAGAGGGTTGGGCTGAGGGATGAACCTTGAGGGACTCTCCAGATGGTGCTCTCAGGTTCTGAGGCGAAGGGAGGTAGGTGGATTCTCTGCAGTCATCCCATTAGGAATGATGCGATCCATATAAGGGTTTCTCCTTGGATCCCGTTGTACTGGGATACTGTGTCAAACACTGTGGACAGGTTCAGGAAGATTAGGATGCCAATTCTCCTCTGTTGAGGAGGGTGAGGTTGTCATCAGTGACAGCTATGAAGGGTGTCTCAGTGCTGTGGTTGGCGGGGAAACTGAATTGGGAGGCGTTGAACAGGTTGTTTCTCTCCAGGTGTAAAGTGAGCTGTTGGTCTTCTCGAGGACTTTGGTGTGAGAAAGAGATCAGTGAGATGGGGTAGTAGTTCTGGAGATTGTTGGGGTCAGTGGAAGGTTTTTTGAGGAGAGGACTGACTTTTGTATGTTTCCAAGATTCAGGAAAGGTGGCTGTGGTGATGGATCTGTTGGGGATGGTGGTGAGTTGGCGGCTGATTCCTTGCCTCCACGGTTGAGGAGGTGGTATGGGCAGGGATCCTTCGGTGCTCCCGAGTGGATGGAGCTCATGATGGCTGTGGTGTTCTGTATGGTGAGCTGTTCCCAAGCGGTGAGTGGCTGATCAGGGGAGGCTTCCATTTGAGTGAGGAGGGTGGGTTGGGGCTCAAAGTTCTGGTGCGCTAGAGAATCGCAGCGTTCCTATGAGGTAGGCACTGTGTTTTTGGTGGCCGTACGACAGGAGAACTCGCTGAAGATACTGAAGAGTTCCTTGGTGTGGTTGGTGCTTGCTTTAATGCGATTTGCTAGGGCATTTTTTTTTGTCTTTGAGTTGTTGGTGGTGGTTGTTGAGGGCTGCCTTAAAGGTGCCTTAAAGGTGGCTTGAACTTTGGTGTCTCTGCTGGTGCACCATCTTATCTCAAGTTCTTTGCAGCCTCACTTCATTGCCCTGAGTTCTGGTGTTTACCAGTTGATGTGTTTGCTGGATGTGTGGGTCTTGGCTTGTTTGATGGGGGCGACTCGGTCGGCGGCATTGGTGATCCAGGTGGTGAAATTCTGTACTGCTTGTTCCAGGTTGGTTGTGGGGTTGGACTGGGTGGTGTTTAAAGCGAAAACAACAGTTGATGGACAGAATGCAGAGCAATGTCATACATTCACCCCAGTACAGAGATCTGGGCCTAAGTCCATTGTTTCTTTGCACTCCACACCACCCCAGTTCAGACTTGGCCATATGCAAATCAGCCTTGACCCTGTGCCTCATGGGAACAGTCCAGCCGAACTGCCAAGCCATGTCTTCCCTAGACCGGAATCAAGCATCCTAGGACCGGTCTCTGGCTATCAGCCGTCATCAGCCAGGATAGCTTGACTCCAGTGGTGTGGAGAGCACGGGACTCACGTCTGAGCATACCCGTCCCACTCGGGGTGACAAATGCAAAAACAACAGTTGATGGACAGAATGCAGAACAATGTCATACATTCACCCCAGTACAGAGATCTGGGCCTAAATCCATCGTCTTGTGTGTTTTGCTGGTGTTTAAAGCGTCCATCGATTGGGCCTGTGTCACTTTGTTCCAGCGGCAGGAGGGGGTGTTAGGGGAGCTGGTGGCAGTGCATGGTGATCCTGCAATGTTGAGGTGGACGATGAAGTGGTCGATCCAGTTGCATTCTGTAGCATGGCTGTATTTGACTCTGTCTATAGCTTTGGAAATTGGGTCCAGTGTGTTTCCTGCTCTGTGTGTAGGATCAATGGCCAGTTGGGAGAGGCCGATGTTGCCCATGCCTTTCCAGAAGGTTGGCAGAGTTAGTGTCTGTGGGGTTGTCCAGCTGGAAGTTGAGGTCTCAGAGGAAGATGTAGTGCTTGGACTTGATGAGTAGAGGGGAGATGAAGTTGGGGATGGTGCCACAGAACCCAGTGCATGGTCTTGGGGTCTGTAGGTGATGGTGCCTCTGATGGTCATTTTGTCATCAGTGTGGAGTTTGAAATCAAGGTGTTCCATGATTGTTGTTGTGTCATCGTCTGTGGTGGTGCAGTGGATCATTTATTTGTGGGTGATGGCGATGCCTCCTCCTTGTTTGTTGGTGTAGTCCCAGTGTGTCATGTTGTAGCCAATGGGCAATGCAGTGGCAATGTAGGGGAGGTGGAGGTGTTCAGCCTGGTCTGTATGATGAAGATCACGTTGGGTTGAGGGCATAAATGGTCTCCGAGAATTCAGTGACATGTTTGCAGAGAGAAGAGGTGTTAAGCAGGAGGCATTTGAGTGCTCACAATGTAGTTGCGGTCAGCAGGGAGGGTGAGTCATGGGTTCCTGAGTGGGTGGGAGGTCCTGAGATACAGGTGAAGAGACAGCGGTGGCAGGTGAACGTTCCTGCTGCAAAGCGAGGCGGTGTGAGGCACAGGAAGGAAAGACTTTCTTTTTATGTGCAGAGTCTACACCCCAAGTGCAGAGACTCCACGGTTGTATAGATACGACTCGCACAATACATTTAAGAATAGTAAAAAAATGTTAACTTACAAAGAAGTGTAGGTTTAACTTAGTGAATCTGGCCCAAAGTATCTAGCACCTACCAAGTTGTTCTAAATCTCTCTCCATTTTCAATATCATAAGGCTATATCGAAGAGATAATTAATGAACATAAGCTATTTTCTTGAGATATGGTACCGTATAAAGAGGTTAGTTGCACCCACTGTATTTCATCTATTGTAATGTGTACCCTATTATTGTAACCAATTTTGTTGTTATCTACATTCAAATGTACCAAAGACCATGAAAGAAATGCATTTAGCACAGATGGTAAAAGTATTTAGTGATCATGTAATCCTTAATTTATATGAGGCTCTTGGTCTCACTGGTTAAGATGGAGTGAAATGCAGCCTAGCTGGACAACCGTAGTTTGGGCTCAATTACCTTCTAGTGTTGTTTTCCTGTAGAATCACTCCTCTGTGTAATAACTATGGGTGAAAACTGCCTATGAAAGTGCATCATTCTTGCATTGGAGGGCTCCAAATCATATTGTTGAAGACCATACAAGTCCTGCTAAGAGGAAACTAGTGTACAAAGTATCCATTGAACACAAAGTGCCTGAGTCACCAATGTTTCTTGGTCGGCTTCTGCATTTGGATCCATACATAGGAATAGCTTTTTTCATGCTCTGAAATCTGAGTGCTGAATTTCCGATTATGCTTTTTTTCACTTATTGTATGTGGTGTGAAATCTGAGTGTTGAATTTTGGATGATGGTTTTTCCACTTCTTGTATGTGGTGTGAAATCTGAGTATTGAATTTTGGATGATGGTTTTTCCACTTTTTGTATGTGGTGTGAAATCTGAGTGTTGAATTTTGGATGATGGGTTTTCCACTTCTTGTATGTGGTGTGAAATCTGAGTGTTGAATTTTGGATGATGTTTTTTCCATTTCTTGTATGTGGTGTGAAATCTGGAAGCTGAATTTTAGATGATGTTTTTTCCACTTTTTGTATGTGGAGTGAAATCTGAGTGCTGAATTTTGTATGATGGTTTTTCCACTTCTTGTGTGTGGTGTGAAATCTGAGTGCTGAATTGTGGATGATGGTTTTTCCACTTCTTGTGTTTGGTGTGAAATCTGAGTGCTGAATTTTGGATGACGGTTTTTCCACTTTTTGTATGTGGTGTGAAATCTGAGTATTGTATTTTAGATGATGATTTTTTCACTTCTTGTATGTGGTGTGAATTCTGGATGCTGAATTTTGGATGCTGAATTTTGGATGACGGTTTTTCCACTTTTTGTATGTGGAGTGAAACCTGAGTGCTGAATTTTGGATGATGGTTTTTCCACTTCTTGTATGAGGTGTGAAATTTGAATCTTGGATGATGCCTTTATCCTCTTAATGTACATGCTGCAGTACTTTGGTATGCCCTCACCCTTGGACAGTGACATTTAAATAAGTAGATTGGCATGAAAGAGGGGTGGCTATGTAATTGTATACACATTCTTTAATGCATATGTAATATATAAAGTCCGTACATTACCTTTGACTGTAAAACATCTATATTAAAGTTAAGGGTATGATAGGGTAGTGAGGTAACACACGTATTTCTATGACTGGTGACGCAGTAAAGGACATGTATTAAAATATTTGTTTATCGTGTAAGGGTCGGAACAGTCAGTTTATTAAAATGAAGGAGACAAGAATGAAATTTAGTAAAGATAGCGGCAAGAAGGGGCAGAGCATAGCTTGGTCAGTAAGATTGGAGGGATGAACTTCAGATTTTCAACAACCTCGCTGCCATATCTTGTTAAAATACAATATATGAGAAGCAGGGCATTTGGGGGGGGGGCTAGAGAGCACTGGAAAGGGAGAAGAGTGCAGATTGTTAGGGGTACTTTAAACTCAATATTTTGTAAAATAACAGTTTCTATGTCCTTGAAAACAGACATAAAAAATGTGTGTGTGTGTATGTGTGTATAAAAATCCCAATAGAAATCTGACAAACACCTCACCATAACCGACTTTAAGCACCTGTACCCAACTACTTATTAGAGAATACATTTATAAGGAAGGGTTGTAACACCCCAAACAACACCCCCTGAAATTATAACCCTGAGTAGGACACGGAACTTGAGAGGGAAAGGGTGGAGAGAGAGAGGGGGAGAGAGAGGGAGCAAGAAAGAGACAGAGAGAAAAAGGGAAAGAGGGAGAAATAAAAAGTAGCACCGTGAAACAGACACATTGCTCCTGGGTACTATGGCAGACCCGGAAGTACTGCAATATTTGTAATATACATATGGCTTCCAGCAAATATGCGCTAAAATTATGAGCCAATTGATGCGTTAGATATTAGCTGCTGCAAACTTTTTACGAAGGAGTAAAAACTCCCCTCAACTATGTTAGAATTGTTTAGCTCCTACAATGTGGGGCTAGTATGTAGTGTCTTGACAGGATACTTTGGGGCCCATTAGGATCTCAGGCGGATCGCCACCGCCCGGATGGCGGTGGCGATCCGCCCGAGATCCGTCCCCAACCGCCACCCATTTCCCCCCGCCACCCATTTCCCCCCGCCATATTACTATGCTACAAGTCAACCGGGCGGAAAAGAGTTTAATATGGTGGCGGTGTCTGTTAGACACCGCCAGCCATATTACCATTGGGGCGAAAACATGTCTTTCTGTAGCGGCATTGCCGTCATGGAAAGGCATGTGGGAATTGCTTGCGGGGCCCGTTGCGGGCCCCCAGGGACTCTGGGGGTGGGGGGTACACATGGTGGGTACCTATGGTACCCTCCTGCAGTTCCATGCACAACATGGCAGGCACGGTGTCTGCCATGTTGTGCATGGAAGTGCACTACATGCCTTCCTGACATTGTGGCAGGCGGTGCTGAGTGCACCGCCCGCCACAATGTCAGGAATGCAGGATGCGCCCGCCACTGTGGCGGGCACATCCTAATGGCCCCCACTGGACCTCCTCCCTTATGGCGGGCGGTCCCATTTCACGATAGGATGGCGGGCGGACAAAGTCCACCGCCATCCTAATGACCCCCTTTATGTTTTCCCTCCCATAAAGATTTACCTAGGAGATGTTCAACTCTGTCGAGACCAGAAAAGGACAGAGTTTATCAGTACACTCATTAAAATAAAGATATGTATGCATTTATGTGCAGTTCTCCTATTCCTTTTCGTGTTACCTTTTATACTTGATGTTGTTGTGAAAATAACTTTTTAAAAAACTGGAGAT
Source organism: Lissotriton helveticus (assembly GCF_964261635.1). NCBI lineage: Eukaryota > Metazoa > Chordata > Amphibia > Caudata > Salamandridae > Lissotriton > Lissotriton helveticus. The sequence goes on from NC_136072.1 coordinate 118,470,906, forward strand.
ATTTTAGAATGTTTTGGAAATACTTTAAATATTTACAGACACTTTTATTTTCAGTTTGGTCGCCAACCGATACTTTAAAGTGTCCGTCCATTTGATGCGATTGGACATGTGACTAAACACGCAGTTAATAGTGTTTTTCTGCAGTGTGCCCTTATGTCTAGCCCTCTTGAAGCAAGTGCCAGCGCACTCGGTTGACAAACCTGTGCTTGGCACCGTGCCAAGAAGCTCCTTCGCCCGATAAACATTGACAATGCATTGTTGTCTTGTCAAGGGACATTATCCCGGCAATTCAGCGAAAAAAAACGCATTTCTCCATTTGCACTGCGCATCCTTCAGACCTGCTCTTCTGGTATTGATTTGTTTTCTCCTGCCCCTTTCTCCTTCTTTTGTTTTCTTATCATAGCTTCAGGTTATTACGTGCAAAGTATTGATGAAAATGGAAGGTTTTGGTCGATGGCGGCTAATGCATTCCTAATCCCGCCATTGTTGCGCGGTTTTGCTTTCCTCTGGTCCCTGGATGAGGTAGGGGGCGGAGGGAAAGGTGCAAAGCTGTTGAGCCCAGTGCTGCTTGTCACAGGCCTATCCATCAATCAAAGCCAAGCATGCCTGGATGCTGAATGGCATGTAGGTCTCAGCTGAAAAAATTCGATAAGGCGGCATTGTCCACTTCCCTCACTCTTTTTTTTCCGATAAGAAATACATTTGACTGTAACAGATAAGCCCTGAAGACGTGAAGAGAGGGTGAGAGAGCGACATGCCTTGCACCAGAGGTTGCAGATCTGTCGAATTAATGATTCTTTTGAGGGCAAAAAAGGCAGACACGCTGCATGCCCAACTTCCGAGGATGTTTTCATTTCATTCGCGCCTTGATTTATTTAAAATCACATTTCCCGTTTCGGATTTGAAGGTGCTTTACAGTACACTGACCTGTTTTGCAAGTTGAGAAGGTTTGCATGATTTTCAATGCCTCAAAATAATACCGGCAGTTAAAGCAAACATAATAAAAATAATATTTAAGGCGAAGAAAGATGAAGAAACAGAAGTTACTTTTGGCTTTCTTGAAAACTTAAAGCTGTGGTTACGATTTGCGGATATGTACTTCTGAAAAGTCGAGTCAGTGTTGAATGCCTCGAACATGGAGGCGGCCATCTTGGTAGTGACTTCCAAAATGTTAATTTCCTATAAAAACAGGCTTGACCATGTCATGGAGGCATTTCGCAATTGTGTATTTCGGTGTCTGGGAACATCACGGACATGACCATGCTGAATCAGAGAGGCAGTGTGTAAGTTTATGAAAATCATTAGCTGTCTGACATTTCACTTACAATCCATTATGCTTTTCTGGACCAGTACCCCAAAGGTCTTGGAACCGTGAAAATGTAGCCTGCTGACCTAAAAATATGCCATAAGTGTAGCAAAAAGAAAATCTTGGCCAGAGGGCGGGAGGACGGCCATTGTGCGGCTACAAGTCCAAGTACACCCTGTCTTCGAGCCGCGCGCTCCTTTGCGAGTGGCCAGCGGCTAGTGCACTGCAAAAATCAATGTGGGAGTGCAGAGACAACTTGGATTAATTACATGTGCCTGGCTGATCCTTTGTCTCTGCTCCATATTCCCTACGAGATACTTTCAGAGGGAACAATCGCCCACTTCGTAGACTCAATATTGATTTTCATGGATTAAACAGAGCTTGAACTGAGCTGCTTGGAAGAAGAAAGCAAATGTAAGACATTGGACGTAAGAAGTACAGTTTCCACAAATAGAGTCCTTCCTTCAGCCCAGACATGTTGCTAGACAGGAGAGTCGACAAGCTTTTGCTCGCCATATCTGGAAAAAAAATACGCAACGAGGTCACCATCCATTTTTCAAAGATTGCAACTGACATAAAAATGTGCTACTTGTTGATGTTCACAATATACAGTTATGTTTATACACACAACCAATACTTATATTTGTGCACACTATTGTTCTTTCAAATGTCTAGGAGCTGGCAAACTTAATGTAGCCAAACAACTCGTCTGATAGTCTATATGCCACGAAGTAGCTGCTGCTATAGGGCAGTAGTGTTGGGGATGGGAGGGTTAAAAAAAGAAAAAAATAGAGGGGAAAAAAAAAGAACATTTCACTTACCTTCCTGGCGGCCGCCTCTCCTCGGTCCTCTTTGGTCGACGAAGCAGGAAGCACCCAGCCTCACAGATTCCCCTAGCTAATCATGACCCTGCTGTCACCAGCATGACCCAGGATAGTGATTGGTCTGAGCGCCGTGGTTTGGCGCTCAGACAGGAAGTAGGAGGCTGTGCATGTTCTCCACCCAGTCTGTGCAATACAGCTGGGTGGAGAACATGCTAAGAGTCGGTCGGCCAAACCGTCATGCGCATTTGAGAGAGTGCCCACCAGTCCTCCCTCTGCTCTGTGGGCAGCTCGGCCCACACCCTTACAGAGCCAATAGTGAAAAATAAAATGATAATAGCATTGTTATCATCATTTTATTTTTCCTGTGGGGCTACGCTCCTCAGCTCCTTCGATTTAGCACAGGAGCCGCCGCTGATGTCACGGTGCTGATAAAAGTTAAAACTGAAATCATAATCCAACTGTTTTGAAAAGCATACTATGAGATTTTCTCGGTGATTGAGCACTTGTACGAAAGTCAACTTTTTGACTTGGGCAAAGTTGAAGCAAACTGATTTTGCTAAAATGTTACAGTTTAGAACTTAAGGGGTGAAACGAAAGAACTACAGTAAAAAAAAAAAAAATCATTCTAACAATTTCATTGCTTTGAGCTTCCCAAAAAGAAAAGAAGTTGAGGAGGTCCATTTTACATCATTATTGCTGATGGAATGTGACAACAGGATTTCCTCTTATTTGGAGTTTTTTACTTAGGAAAATTAAAACATGCAGATTTTATGCTACGTTTGCTGCTCACTTAAACAGAAACTGGAGTCAATGCATCCTTCTCTACCCTTTTTGAATACAAAATATGGAGCGTAGCTGGTCCGTTTAAGGACTTGAATGGTTGAGGTGTAAGAACCTCAGTTTTAAATGCCTACGTAACCCTAGAACCATGTGCCTGACACCCATTCACAATTTCACACAAAGCACAAACCTCCCACCATTCATGGCCGGTGCAGGTAAGCTCAGTGGAGAGGTGGGAAGAGTTGACAGGCGACGGAATAAGTTTTCTTTATTTATTTAATTTTGCCTATTCTGTCGTCTGTCGACTTGCCCCCGCTCCCACTCCTCCCCGCCACACCGCGCTTACCTGCGCCGGCCGCCGCTGCCTCCCACATATCCCCCGCACAGAGACCCCTATAAAAACCCTCAAACACATGCTCATCAATGCCAGCTCCCTGGACCTACTATTCCTACCACCGGAAACATCATTACCAGTCAAAGTCTCAGTGTTGTCCACTTTACTGAAGCCTGAATAACACCCATTTCCTGCACCGTAAAGACTTTTCTCCTCCCCACAGTATACAACTTCTCATCAGAAAACACAAAACTGATAGCATACAGTGCATGATTTTCGAAAGCATCCTGGGTACTCACCAAAATGGAACTAACCTCCATCAGCCAATTCCAAGTCTTCGCATGTCAACTTGTTTGGCAACAGAAACACTCAACTTTGGGCTCATAAATAACTCTCAAGATGGAACACGCCCATTCTCAAAGACCTCACCGACCTCCTGACCAGCATTTTCCTCACCTAGGGGAAAACCTACTCCTGAAGAACCTACACCACAAAAACAGCTCTTTTTCTCCCTATTCTTATTTTATCTACCACGGCACACCTCAATTCTATCAGGTGATAAAGGAGGAAGAAGACTAGGCTCTGTTAGAGAAGTGCTTTTTAACCCATTGACTACTGTGGATCCCGTGTCATTATTACTGGAATCCGAGGACCCTCCCACTGAATCATTGTTGGCATCCAGGGATCCCCTCTCAGTCATTACGTAAAGCAGGGAATCTCGGCCTAAGCATTTGTTGGATTATTTGAACTGCCAAACAATGCACAAAAAATACAGAAACAAGCAGTCATCACACAAGTACACAACTAATGAAATATTTTTATTTAATTCCCAAACAAATAGAAGAAAATATAACAATTTTAATTTTTAAGCAAGGTTGGGGCTTTCCTAAAAACATTTGAGGCACTCATCGTCCATACTATATACTGTTTTATGCACTTGCACTGCTCCCATGAATCAATCTGAGGATGCTAACTTAATTTTTTAGCCTCTAATTTCAAATGAATTCACATTTACAGAACATTTTAGAATTTTCAGTTTTACACTTTGCTTCTTTGTTTATATAAGCTTTATTAATTTGTTAATATTTAATGTTCTAAGCAGTCGCAGACGTCCTGAGTAGGCTTCGCTGGAGCATAGATTAAGAACCACTGAGTTGGAGCATCTCAGTCAACTTACCAATGAAACCCATGACTGCCATTTATCTGGTCAGAATATCACACATTCCTAGACAACCTAGCCAGTTGAAGCCCATCTAACAAATCACTTAGATTTTGAATAACTCCCCTTAGTGACCACAATTGAAGACCTCAAAAGTCTGCTAATCACCGCTACAGGCACATACACTACATGGGACTCTCCTACCCATCTGCTGAGATTGGACTCTAAAATAAAACACAGGAAAGTATGCACCATAAAACTAATAGCCACCAACCCAAAACCATTGTCACCGGATTACACTCAAATTCAGAGCAAAGGAGAGCAATCCAGGAAATGTTTGGTATAGTATTTTCTCCAACTCTACCTCACAACTCTAAAAAGGCTATGTGCCCCTTACTCAAAACTAACTACAACATCATTTGCCATCAGAGCAGTATTGAACAATGCAAATGTTAAAGGTCTAACCCTATTTAAGGTGAAACTATGTATTAACACCTGAAAGACTATCCAGTATCACAGTCTACTGAAAAATCACCTTCAAGCATATACTGCGTAGGGTAAGGCGATAAAGTGTCTGGTAGAATTCTTAACTGGAATTAAATATTCATTCATTCATTCATGCATGTGTTCCATATGTTGAGGAAGGTGAACATGCAACCAATAGTTTCAAGCCTATTAGATTAAATAATCGTATTGGCAAAGATAGAACAGAAAGCATGGATACTGTCAGATTTCCTAACAAGTATGACAGTTACTGTCTGGGTTAAATGAAAGTGCTATGTAAATGAACATCATATCTTTGGGTATCATTAATGGTATAAGTATACCTAGAAACGATGCAGGAAATGAATATCATTTGTTGTGGTTTATTAATGATTAGGTATAGGAAATTGCTATATGGGCAAATATGTATGTATATGTCTATCAAAATAAATTATGAGGAGCCTATAATACTGTAAATAAAAATGTATGTTTATTCTCATAGTGGTAAAAGATGAAAGTAAACTATAATTGAGAGTGGAATTAGATACACAGACTTGATACAGAAATAGGAGGTACTAGCAGCCCGCCCCGACGTTGTCCGGGGGCAATCAGGCTTACAGCGTAGCGCTCCTCCCTGCGGTCCAAAGTTTAACTTTCCTCCCCGCGCTCCACAATCCAAGGGCCCCTAAGCACCTCCTCAGCCCACCACGGGCGTCCGGTGGCAATGAGGCTTACAGGCCGCTCCAGTCACCGCTGTTCACCTCTCCTCCCCGCTATCCTGTCCACCGCTCCAGTTTACCGCTCCTCCCAGGCCGCTTCAGTCTGCAAATGCAATGAGGCTTACAGTCCGACAAACTTTAACGGTCCTCCCCCAAAGTTTACCGCTCCTCCGTTTGACGTACCTGAGCCCGCTCCAGTCACCGCTGTTCACTGCTCCTCCCCGCTATCCTCCATTTTACTGCTCCTCCCAGCCCGCTCCAGTTTGCAAAACTTCACGCTGTTCACCACTCCTCCCCGCGCTCATGATGATGTCAGCACGTTAGCGCACACGGCCGGCGCTACTTTGAAGGGACTATTTTTTTGTAAGGTATATTTTTGGGGGTATATAGCCTATGTCTCTCTGCACACCCTGCCAATTTCAATGATGTAGTGGGTGTTTGGATTGGCGCTGTGGTTCCCGAGTTTACCCGCCTCAAAGGTTCCCAGTTCTTACTTTATAATAGTAGTATAGATTGGTTTGGAAAAGTCCTCTGCATGTTAAAGACATGTACCCCGGCCCTTGGTGCCCAACTGTATGGTTGTCTGGATCCCTAATGCTGATTTTCTGTCATCCGCTAACACAGATCATGATTGTGCGCCATGACATAGGCCTGTCTAATGGACTGTGGTCTTGTTGGATTTGGAGGGACGCCCAAAGTCCTACCCTCCCAGTTGTTGACAGCTACTGCCTACACCAGGAATTAAACAGCACAAGTCCGGTGGTTGTAGCATGTGATGATCAGAAATAGTGACTATGACCTTTTTACCCAGTGTCAGTGTAGTGAAACGTACATGCCCAGTCACCTTTTTAAAAGTTTTGCTGCTGTGAGTTTAACTCACCCTTGGGCTACATCAGGTTGATGTAGAAGTGCATGCGTAGTGAAAACTTGTGCTGAGTGCATGTGAGCATGCTGGACATACACTTCACAGAGAAAGTGCAGTATGTTGCAATTGGCACATGATAAATGTGTGTAAGCTGTCAGAGGGTTTTTAAAGTGACACTTTGGAACAGTACATACAAACTGTAGTATTGGACAGTGAGTGCAGACTGAGTGTGTTTGCTGCAAGTGGAAATGCTGGTAGTGGCATAGTACATGGGTACAACAATTCTAGACAGTGGGGTGTGCTGTAAATGTATGCTAAGAACAGAAATGCCTGCACTGGTACATTACAAGGAGGGACTTGGGTTCCATTCTGGGAAGCCCATGCCTGCCGGATCAAAACATGAGGAGTAAAGGAATCTCCCCAGACAGAATTGTATAGTGCTGCATTCCTGAAAACAAGAAATTAACAAGTTAAAAGTGCAAATTACGAGAGTGCATTCATTTCCCTTGCCTGAGCCACTGAAGAAAGGATTTTAGTATCCTGAAACGCGTCTGGCAAATATCAAGAACTGATGTGATCTGTACCTTCAAGTTCGTCTGCTGGCAAGTGATGGAAAGAATAAATGCGAGTGAAATAATTTCTTGTGGCTTGTCTTCATGGGGCTAATCTGCACTTGAATTATGTTTATGGCTTTTGCCCAGCCACGAGGACAAGCCTATCGCCTGAAGGCGGGTCCATGCAGGCTCCAGAATACAGCCTGCAGCTTGGAAAGAAGGTGAGCAGCGCGCTGCAGAACGACGCTGCTTGGTACTCGTTTTTCATCATTGTAAAGCAGGGCAGATGAAAGGGAGAGATATTTTCACCTTTCCACTAGGAAAATAATTTAATAGGCGGAAAATGGGACAGAAAGCCTCCCTCACAAGAGGAACAATTATTAAAAGCACTACAATGACCAGAGAGCTTTGCACAGAAGCCACACCTACTGAGGTAACAAGTTAAAAGTGCAAATTACGAGAGTGCATTTATTTCCCTTGCCTGAGCCACTGAAGAAAGGATTTTAGTATCCTGAAACGCGTCTGGCAAATATCAAGAACTGATGTGATCTGTACCTTCAAGTTCGTCTGCTGGCAAGTGATGGAAAGAATAAATGCGAGTGAAATAATTTCTTGTGGCTTGTCTTCATGGGGCTAATCTGCACTTGAATTATGTTTATGGCTTTTGCCCAGCCACGAGGACAAGCCTATCGCCTGAAGGCGGGTCCATGCAGGCTCCAGAATACAGCCTGCAGCTTGGAAAGAAGGTGAGCAGCGCGCTGCAGAACGACGCTGCTTGGAACTCGTTTTTCATCATTGTAAAGCAGGGCAGATGAAAGGGAGAGACATTTTCACCTTTCCACTAGGAAAATAATTTAATAGGCGGAAAATGGGACAGAAAGCCTCCCTCACAAGAGGAACAATTATTAAAAGCACTACAACGACCAGAGAGCTTTGCACAGAAGCCACACCTACTGAGGTAACAAGTTAAAAGTGCAAATTACGAGAGTGCATTCATTTCCCTTGCCTGAGCCACTGAAGAAAGGATTTTAGTATCCTGAAACGCGTCTGGCAAATATCAAGAACTGATGTGATCTGTACCTTCAAGTTCGTCTGCTGGCAAGTGATGGAAAGAATAAATGCGAGTGAAATAATTTCTTGTGGCTTGTCTTCATGGGGCTAATCTGCACTTGAATTATGTTTATGGCTTTTGCCCAGCCACGAGGACAAGCCTATCGCCTGAAGGCGGGTCCATGCAGGCTTCAGAATACAGCCTGCAGCTTGGAAAGAAGGTGAGCAGCGCGCTGCAGAACGACGCTGCTTGGAACTTGTTTTTCATCATTGTAAACCAGGGCAGATGAAAGGGAGAGACATTTTCACCTTTCCACTAGGAAAATAATTTAATAGGCGGAAAATGGGACAGAAAGCCTCCCTCACAAGAGGAACAATTATTAAAAGCACTACAACGACCAGAGAGCTTTGCACAGAAGCCACACCTACTGAGGTAACAAGTTAAAAGTGCAAATTACGAGAGTGCATTCATTTCCCTTGCCTGAGCCACTGAAGAAAGGATTTTAGTATCCTGAAACGCGTCTGGCAAATATCAAGAACTGATGTGATCTGTACCTTCAAGTTCGTCTGCTGGCAAGTGATGGAAAGAATAAATGCGAGTGAAATAATTTCTTGTGGCTTGTCTTCATGGGGCTAATCTGCACTTGAATTATGTTTATGGCTTTTGCCCAGCCACGAGGACAAGCCTATCGCCTGAAGGCGGGTCCATGCAGGCTCCAGAATACAGCCTGCAGCTTGGAAAGAAGGTGAGCAGCGCGCTGCAGAACGACGCTGCTTGGAACTCGTTTTTCATCATTGTAAAGCAGGGCAGATGAAAGGGAGAGACATTTTCACCTTTCCACTAGGAAAATAATTTAATAGGTGGAAAATGGGACAGAAAGCCTCCCTCACAAGAGGAACAATTATTAAAAGCACTACAACGACCAGAGAGCTTTGCACAGAAGCCACACCTACTGAGGTAACAAGTTAAAAGTGCAAATTACGAGAGTGCATTCATTTCCCTTGCCTGAGCCACTGAAGAAAGGATTTTAGTATCCTGAAACGCGTCTGGCAAATATCAAGAACTGATGTGATCTGTACCTTCAAGTTCGTCTGCTGGCAAGTGATGGAAAGAATAAATGCGAGTGAAATAATTTCTTGTGGCTTGTCTTCATGGGGCTAATCTGCACTTGAATTATGTTTATGGCTTTTGCCCAGCCACGAGGACAAGCCTATCGCCTGAAGGCGGGTCCATGCAGGCTCCAGAATACAGCCTGCAGCTTGGAAAGAAGGTGAGCAGCGCGCTGCAGAACGACGCTGCTTGGAACTCGTTTTTCATCATTGTAAAGCAGGGCAGATGAAAGGGAGAGACATTTTCACCTTTCCACTAGGAAAATAATTTAATAGGCGGAAAATGGGACAGAAAGCCTCCCTCACAAGAGGAACAATTATTAAAAGCACTACAACGACCAGAGAGCTTTGCACAGAAGCCACACCTACTGAGGTAACAAGTTAAAAGTGCAAATTACGAGAGTGCATTCATTTCCCTTGCCTGAGCCACTGAAGAAAGGATTTTAGTATCCTGAAACGCGTCTGGCAAATATCAAGAACTGATGTGATCTGTACCTTCAAGTTCGTCTGCTGGCAAGTGATGGAAAGAATAAATGCGAGTGAAATAATTTCTTGTGGCTTGTCTTCATGGGGCTAATCTGCACTTGAATTATGTTTATGGCTTTTGCCCAGCCACGAGGACAAGCCTATCGCCTGAAGGCGGGTCCATGCAGGCTCCAGAATACAGCCTGCAGCTTGGAAAGAAGGTGAGCAGCGCGCTGCAGAACGACGCTGCTTGGAACTCGTTTTTCATCATTGTAAAGCAGGGCAGATGAAAGGGAGAGACATTTTCACCTTTCCACTAGGAAAATAATTTAATAGGCGGAAAATGGGACAGAAAGCCTCCCTCACAAAAGGAACAATTATTAAAAGCACTACAACGACCAGAGAGCTTTGCACAGAAGCCACACCTACTGAGGTAACAAGTTAAAAGTGCAAATTACGAGAGTGCATTCATTTCCCTTGCCTGAGCCACTGAAGAAAGGATTTTAGTATCCTGAAACGCGTCTGGCAAATATCAAGAACTGATGTGATCTGTACCTTCAAGTTCGTCTGCTGGCAAGTGATGGAAAGAATAAATGCGAGTGAAATAATTTCTTGTGGCTTGTCTTCATGGGGCTAATCTGCACTTGAATTATGTTTATGGCTTTTGCCCAGCCACGAGGACAAGCCTATCGCCTGAAGGCGGGTCCATGCAGGCTCCAGAATACAGCCTGCAGCTTGGAAAGAAGGTGAGCAGCGCGCTGCAGAACGACGCTGCTTGGAACTCGTTTTTCATCATTGTAAAGCAGGGCAGATGAAAGGGAGAGACATTTTCACCTTTCCACTAGGAAAATAATTTTATAGGCGGAAAATGGGACAGAAAGCCTCCCTCACAAGAGGAACAATTATTAAAAGCACTACAACGACCAGAGAGCTTTGCACAGAAGCCACACCTACTGAGGTAACAAGTTAAAAGTGCAAATTACGAGAGTGCATTCATTTCCCTTGCCTGAGCCACTGAAGAAAGGATTTTAGTATCCTGAAACGCGTCTGGCAAATATCAAGAACTGATGTGATCTGTACCTTCAAGTTCGTCTGCTGGCAAGTGATGGAAAGAATAAATGCGAGTGAAATTATTTCTTGTGGCTTGTCTTCATGGGGCTAATCTGCACTTGAATTATGTTTATGGCTTTTGCCCAGCCACGAGGACAAGCCTATCGCCTGAAGGCGGGTCCATGCAGGCTCCAGAATACAGCCTGCAGCTTGGAAAGAAGGTGAGCAGCGCGCTGCAGAACGACGCTGCTTGGAACTCGTTTTTCATCATTGTAAAGCAGGGCAGATGAAAGGGAGAGACATTTTCACCTTTCCACTAGGAAAATAATTTAATAGGCGGAAAATGGGACAGAAAGCCTCCCTCACAAGAGGAACAATTATTAAAAGCACTACAACGACCAGAGAGCTTTGCACAGAAGCCACACCTACTGAGGTAACAAGTTAAAAGTGCAAATTACGAGAGTGCATTCATTTCCCTTGCCTGAGCCACTGAAGAAAGGATTTTAGTATCCTGAAACGCGTCTGGCAAATATCAAGAACTGATGTGATCTGTACCTTCAAGTTCGTCTGCTGGCAAGTGATGGAAAGAATAAATGCGAGTGAAATAATTTCTTGTGGCTTGTCTTCATGGGGCAAATCTGCACTTGAATTATGTTTATGGCTTTTGCCCAGCCACGAGGACAAGCCTATCGCCTGAAGGCGGGTCCATGCAGGCTCCAGAATACAGCCTGCAGCTTGGAAAGAAGGTGAGCAGCGCGCTGCAGAACGACGCTGCTTGGAACTCGTTTTTCATCATTGTAAAGCAGGGCAGATGAAAGGGAGAGACATTTTCACCTTTCCACTAGGAAAATAATTTAATAGGCGGAAAATGGGACAGAAAGCCTCCCTCACAAGAGGAACAATTATTAAAAGCACTACAACGACCAGAGAGCTTTGCACAGAAGCCACACCTACTGAGGTAACAAGTTAAAAGGGCAAATTACGAGAGTGCATTCATTTCCCTTGCCTGAGCCACTGAAGAAAGGATTTTAGTATCCTGAAACGCGTCTGGCAAATATCAAGAACGGATGTGATCTGTACCTTCAAGTTCGTCTGCTGGCAAGTGATGGAAAGAATAAATGCGAGTGAAATAATTTCTTGTGGCTTGTCTTCATGGGGCTTATCAGCACTTGAATTATGTTTATGGCTTTTGCCCAGCCACGAGGACAAGCCTATCGCCTGAAGGCGGGTCCATGCAGGCTCCAGAATACAGCCTGCAGCTTGGAAAGAAGGTGAGCAGCGCGCTGCAGAACGACGCTGCTTGGAACTCGTTTTTCATCATTGTAAAGCAGGGCAGATGAAAGGGAGAGACATTTTCACCTTTCCACTAGGAAAATAATTTAATAGGCGGAAAATGGGACAGAAAGCCTCCCTCACAAGAGGAACAATTATTAAAAGCACTACAACGACCAGAGAGCTTTGCACAGAAGCCCCACCTACTGAGGTAACAAGTTAAAAGTGCAAATTACGAGAGTGCATTCATTTCCCTTGCCTGAGCCACTGAAGAAAGGATTTTAGTATCCTGAAACGCGTCTGGCAAATATCAAGAACTGATGTGATCTGTACCTTCAAGTTCGTCTGCTGGCAAGTGATGGAAAGAATAAATGCGAGTGAAATAATTTCTTGTGGCTTGTCTTCATGGGGCTAATCTGCACTTGAATTATGTTTATGGCTTTTGCCCAGCCACGAGGACAAGCCTATCGCCTGAAGGCGGGTCCATGCAGGCTCCAGAATACAGCCTGCAGCTTGGAAAGAAGGTGAGCAGCGCGCTGCAGAACGACGCTGCTTGGAACTCGTTTTTCATCATTGTAAAGCAGGGCAGATGAAAGGGAGAGACATTTTCACCTTTCCACTAGGAAAATAATTTAATAGGCGGAAAATGGGACAGAAAGCCTCCCTCACAAGAGGAACAATTATTAAAAGCACTACAACGACCAGAGAGCTTTGCACAGAAGCCACACCTACTGAGGCAACAAGTTAAAAGTGCAAATTACGAGAGTGCATTCATTTCCCTTGCCTGAGCCACTGAAGAAAGGATTTTAGTATCCTGAAACGCGTCTGGCAAATATCAAGAACTGATGTGATCTGTACCTTCAAGTTCGTCTGCTGGCAAGTGATGGAAAGAATAAATGCGAGTGAAATAATTTCTTGTGGCTTGTCTTCATGGGGCTAATCTGCACTTGAATTATGTTTATGGCTTTTGCCCAGCCACGAGGACAAGCCTATCGCCTGAAGGCGGGTCCATGCAGGCTCCAGAATACAGCCTGCAGCTTGGAAAGAAGGTGAGCAGCGCGCTGCAGAACGACGCTGCTTGGAACTCGTTTTTCATCATTGTAAAGCAGGGCAGATGAAAGGTAGAGACATTTTCACCTTTCCACTAGGAAAATAATTTAATAGGCGGAAAATGGGACAGAAAGCCTCCCTCACAAGAGGAACAATTATTAAAAGCACTACAACGACCAGAGAGCTTTGCACAGAAGCCACACCTACTGAGGTAACAAGTTAAAAGTGCAAATTACGAGAGTGCATTCATTTCCCTTGCCTGAGCCACTGAAGAAAGGATTTTAGTATCCTGAAACACGTCTGGCAAATATCAAGAACTGATGTGATCTGTACCTTCAAGTTCGTCTGCTGGCAAGTGATGGAAAGAATAAATGGGAGTGAAATAATTTCTTGTGGCTTGTCTTCATGGGGCTAATCTGCACTTGAATTATGTTTATGGCTTTTGCCCAGCCACGAGGACAAGCCTATCGCCTGAAGGCGGGTCCATGCAGGCTCCAGAATACAGCCTTCAGCTTGGAAAGAAGGTGAGCAGCGCGCTGCAGAACGACGCTGCTTGGAACTCGTTTTTCATCATTGTAAAGCAGGGCAGATGAAAGGGAGAGACATTTTCACCTTTCCACTAGGAAAATAATTTAATAGGCGGAAAATGGGACAGAAAGCCTCCCTCACAAGAGGAACAATTATTAAAAGCACTACAACGACCAGAGAGCTTTGCACAGAAGCCACACCTACTGAGGTAACAAGTTAAAAGTGCAAATTACGAGAGTGCATTCATTTCCCTTGCCTGAGCCACTGAAGAAAGGATTTTAGTATCCTGAAACGCGTCTGGCAAATATCAAGAACTGATGTGATCTGTACCTTCAAGTTCGTCTGCTGGCAAGTGATGGAAAGAATAAATGCGAGTGAAATAATTTCTTGTGGCTTGTCTTCATGGGGCTAATCTGCACTTGAATTATGTTTATGGCTTTTGCCCAGCCACGAGGACAAGCCTATCGCCTGAAGGCGGGTCCATGCAGGCTCCAGAATACAGCCTGCAGCTTGGAAAGAAGGTGAGCAGCGCGCTGCAGAACGACGCTGCTTGGAACTCGTTTTTCATCATTGTAAAGCAGGGCAGATGAAAGGGAGAGACATTTTCACCTTTCCACTAGGAAAATAATTTAATAGGCGGAAAATGGGACAGAAAGCCTCCCTCACAAGAGGAACAATTATTAAAAGCACTACAACGACCAGAGAGCTTTGCACAGAAGCCACACCTACTGAGGTAACAAGTTAAAAGTGCAAATTACGAGAGTGCATTCATTTCCCTTGCCTGAGCCACTGAAGAAAGGATTTTAGTATCCTGAAACGCGTCTGGCAAATATCAAGAACTGAAGTGATCTGTACCTTCAAGTTCATCTGCTGGCAAGTGATGGAAAGAATAAATGCGAGTGAAATAATTTCTTGTGGCTTGTCTTCATGGGGCTAATCTGCACTTGAATTATGTTTATGGCTTTTGCCCAGCCCCGAGGACAAGCCTATCGCCTGAAGGCGGGTCCATGCAGGCTCCAGAATACAGCCTTCAGCTTGGAAAGAAGGTGAGCAGCGCGCTGCAGAACGACGCTGCTTGGAACTCGTTTTTCATCATTGTAAAGCAGGGCAGATGAAAGGGAGAGACATTTTCACCTCTCCACTAGGAAAATAATTTAATAGGCGGAAAATGGGACAGAAAGCCTCCCTCACAAGAGGAACAATTATTAAAAGCACTACAACGACCAGAGAGCTTTGCACAGAAGCCACACCTACTGAGGTAACAAGTTAAAAGTGCAAATTACGAGAGTGCATTCATTTCCCTTGCCTGAGCCACTGAAGAAAGGATTTTAGTATCCTGAAACGCGTCTGGCAAATATCAAGAACTGATGTGATCTGTACCTTCAAGTTCGTCTGCTGGCAAGTGATGGAAAGAATAAATGCGAGTGAAATAATTTCTTGTGGCTTGTCTTCATGGGGCTAATCTGCACTTGAATTATGTTTATGGCTTTTGCCCAGCCACGAGGACAAGCCTATCGCCTGAAGGCGGGTCCATGCAGGCTCCAGAATACAGCCTGCAGCTTGGAAAGAAGGTGAGCAGCGCGCTGCAGAACGACGCTGCTTGGAACTCGTTTTTCATCATTGTAAAGCAGGGCAGATGAAAGGGAGAGACATTTTCACCTTTCCACTAGGAAAATAATTTAATAGGCGGAAAATGGGACAGAAAGCCTCCCTCACAAGAGGAACAATTATTAAAAGCACTACAACGACCAGAGAGCTTTGCACAGAAGCCACACCTACTGAGGTAACAAGTTAAAAGTGCAAATTACGAGAGTGCATTCATTTCCCTTGCCTGAGCCACTGAAGAAAGGATTTTAGTATCCTGAAACGCGTCTGGCAAATATCAAGAACTGATGTGATCTGTACCTTCAAGTTCGTCTGCTGGCAAGTGATGGAAAGAATAAATGCGAGTGAAATAATTTCTTGTGGCTTGTCTTCATGGGGCTAATCTGCACTTGAATTATGTTTATGGCTTTTGCCCAGCCACGAGGACAAGCCTATCGCCTGAAGGCGGGTCCATGCAGGCTCCAGAATACAGCCTGCAGCTTGGAAAGAAGGTGAGCAGCGCGCTGCAGAACGACGCTGCTTGGAACTCGTTTTTCATCATTGTAAAGCAGGGCAGATGAAAGGGAGAGACATTTTCACCTTTCCACTAGGAAAATAATTTAATAGGCGGAAAATGGGACAGAAAGCCTCCCTCACAAGAGGAACAATTATTAAAAGCACTACAACGACCAGAGAGCTTTGCACAGAAGCCACACCTACTGAGGTAACAAGTTAAAAGTGCAAATTACGAGAGTGCATTCATTTCCCTTGCCTGAGCCACTGAAGAAAGGATTTTAGTATCCTGAAACGCGTCTGGCAAATATCAAGAACTGATGTGATCTGTACCTTCAAGTTCGTCTGCTGGCAAGTGATGGAAAGAATAAATGCGAGTGAAATAATTTCTTGTGGCTTGTCTTCATGGGGCTAATCTGCACTTGAATTATGTTTATGGCTTTTGCCCAGCCACGAGGACAAGCCTATCGCCTGAAGGCGGGTCCATGCAGGCTCCAGAATACAGCCTGCAGCTTGGAAAGAAGGTGAGCAGCGCGCTGCAGAACGACACTGCTTGGAACTCGTTTTTCATCATTGTAAAGCAGGGCAGATGAAAGGGAGAGACATTTTCACCTTTCCACTAGGAAAATAATTTAATTGGCGGAAAATGGGACAGAAAGCCTCCCTCACAAGAGGAACAATTATTAAAAGCACTACAACGACCAGAGGGCTTTGCACAAAAGCCACACCTACTGAGGTAACAAGTTAAAAGTGCAAATTACGAGAGTGCATTCATTTCCCTTGCCTGAGCCACTGAAGAAAGGATTTTAGTATCCTGAAACGCGTCTGGCAAATATCAAGAACTGATGTGATCTGTACCTTCAAGTTCGTCTGCTGGCAAGTGATGGAAAGAATAAATGCGAGTGAAATAATTTCTTGTGGCTTGTCTTCATGGGGCTAGTCTGCACTTGAATTATGTTTATGGCTTTTGCCCAGCCACGAGGACAAGCCTATCGCCTGAAGGCGGGTCCATGCAGGCTCCAGAATACAGCCTGCAGCTTGGAAAGAAGGTGAGCAGCGCGCTGCAGAACGACGCTGCTTGGAACTCGTTTTTCATCATTGTAAAGCAGGGCAGATGAAAGGGAGAGACATTTTCACCTTTCCTCTAGGAAAATAATTTAATAGGCGGAAAATGGGACAGAAAGCCTCCCTCACAAGAGGAACAATTATTAAAAGCACTACAACGACCAGAGAGCTTTGCACAGAAGCCACACCTACTGAGGTAACAAGTTAAAAGTGCAAATTACGAGAGTGCATTCATTTCCCTTGCCTGAGCCACTGAAGAAAGGATTTTAGTATCCTGAAACGCGTCTGGCAAATATCAAGAACTGATGTGATCTGTACCTTCAAGTTCGTCTGCTGGCAAGTGATGGAAAGAATAAATGCGAGTGAAATAATTTCTTGTGGCTTGTCTTCATGGGGCTAATCTGCACTTGAATTATGTTTATGGCTTTTGCCCAGCCACGAGGACAAGCCTATCGCCTGAAGGCGGGTCCATGCAGGCTCCAGAATACAGCCTGCAGCTTGGAAAGAAGGTGAGCAGCGCGCTGCAGAACAACGCTGCTTGGAACTCGTTTTTCATCATTGTAAAGCAGGGCAGATGAAAGGGAGAGACATTTTCACCTTTCCACTAGGAAAATAATTTTATAGGCGGAAAATGGGACAGAAAGCCTCCCTCACAAGAGGAACAATTATTAAAAGCACTACAACGACCAGAGAGCTTTGCACAGAAGCCACACCTACTGAGGTAACAAGTTAAAA
The DNA here is from genome assembly GCF_964261635.1 of Lissotriton helveticus. Taxonomy (NCBI): domain Eukaryota; kingdom Metazoa; phylum Chordata; class Amphibia; order Caudata; family Salamandridae; genus Lissotriton; species Lissotriton helveticus. The sequence goes on from NC_136072.1 coordinate 118,488,352, forward strand.
GTGCAAATTACGAGAGTGCATTCATTTCCCTTGCCTGAGCCACTGAAGAAAGGATTTAAGTATCCTGAAACGCGTCTGGCAAATATCAAGAACTGATGTGATCTGTACCTTCAAGTTCGTCTGCTGGCAAGTGATTGGAAAGAATAAATGCGAGTGAAATAATTTCCTGTGGCTTGTCTTCATGGGGCTAATCTGCACTTGAATTATGTTTATGGCTTTTGCCCAGCCACGAGGACAAGCCTATCGCCTGAAGGCGGGTCCATGCAGGCTCCAGAATACAGCCTGCAGCTTGGAAAGAAGGTGAGCAGCGCGCTGCAGAACGACGCTGCTTGGAACACGTTTTTCATCATTGTAAAGCAGGGCAGATGAAAGGGAGAGACATTTTCACCTTTCCACTAGGAAAATAATTTAATAGGCGGAAAATGGGACAGAAAGCCTCCCTCACAAGAGGAACAATTATTAAAAGCACTACAACGACCAGAGAGCTTTGCACAGAAGCCACACCTACTGAGGTAACAAGTTAAAAGTGCAAATTACGAGAGTGCATTCATCTCCCTTGCCTGAGCCACTGAAGAAAGGATTTTAGTATCCTGAAACGCGTCTGGCAAATATCAAGAACTGATGTGATCTGTACCTTCAAGTTCGTCTGCTGGCAAGTGATGGAAAGAATAAATGCGAGTGAAATAATTTCTTGTGGCTTGTCTTCATGGGGCTAATCTGCACTTGAATTATGTTTATGGCTTTTGCCCAGCCACGGGGACAAGCCTATCGCCTGAAGGCGGGTCCATGCAGGCACCAGAATACAGCCTGCAGCTTGGAAAGAAGGTGAGCAGCGCGCTGCAGAACGACGCTGCTTGGAACTCGTTTTTCATCATTGTAAAGCAGGGCAGATGAAAGGGAGAGACATTTTCACCTTTCCACTAGGAAAATAATTTAATAGGCGGAAAATGGGACAGAAAGCCTCCCTCACAAGAGGAACAATTATTAAAAGCACTACAACGACCAGAGAGCTTTGCACAGAAGCCACACCTACTGAGGTAACAAGTTAAAAGTGCAAATTACGAGAGTGCATTCATTTCCCTTGCCTGAGCCACTGAAGAAAGGATTTTAGTATCCTGAAACGCGTCTGGCAAATATCAAGAACTGATGTGATCTGTACCTTCAAGTTCGTCTGCTGGCAAGTGATGGAAAGAATAAATGCGAGTGAAATAATTTCCTGTGGCTTGTCTTCATGGGGCTAATCTGCACTTGAATTATGTTTATGGCTTTTGCCCAGCCACGAGGACAAGCCTATCGCCTGAAGGCGGGTCCATGCAGGCTCCAGAATACAGCCTGCAGCTTGGAAAGAAGGTGAGCAGCGCGCTGCAGAACGACGCTGCTTGGAACTCGTTTTTCATCATTGTAAAGCAGGGCAGATGAAAGGGAGAGACATTTTCACCTTTCCACTAGGAAAATAATTTAATAGGCGGAAAATGGGACAGAAAGCCTCCCTCACAAGAGGAACAATTATTAAAAGCACTACAACGACCAGAGAGCTTTGCACAGAAGCCACACCTACTGAGGTAACAAGTTAAAAGTGCAAATTACGAGAGTGCATTCATCTCCCTTGCCTGAGCCACTGAAGAAAGGATTTTAGTTTCCTGAAACGCGTCTGGCAAATATCAAGAACTGATGTGATCTGTACCTTCAAGTTCGTCTGCTGGCAAGTGATGGAAAGAATAAATGCGAGTGAAATAATTTCTTGTGGCTTGTCTTCATGGGGCTAATCTGCACTTGAATTATGTTTATGGCTTTTGCCCAGCCACGGGGACAAGCCTATCGCCTGAAGGCGGGTCCATGCAGGCACGAGAATACAGCCTGCATCTTGGAAAGAAGGTGAGCAGCGCGCTGCAGAACGACGCTGCTTGGAACTCGTTTTTCATCATTGTAAAGCAGGGCAGATGAAAGGGAGAGACATTTTCACCTTTCCACTAGGAAAATAATTTAATAGGCGGAAAATGGGACAGAAAGCCTCCCTCACAAGAGGAACAATTATTAAAAGCACTACAACGACCAGAGAGCTTTGCACAGAAGCCACACCTACTGAGGTAACAAGTTAAAAGTGCAAATTACGAGAGTGCATTCATTTCCCTTGCCTGAGCCACTGAAGAAAGGATTTTAGTATCCTGAAACGCGTCTGGCAAATATCAAGAACTGATGTGATCTGTACCTTCAAGTTCGTCTGCTGGCAAGTGATGGAAAGAATAAATGCGAGTGAAATAATTTCTTGTGGCTTGTCTTCATGGGGCTAATCTGCACTTGAATTATGTTTATGGCTTTTGCCCAGCCACGAGGACAAGCCTATCGCCTGAAGGCGGGTCCATGCAGGCTCCAGAATACAGCCTGCAGCTTGGAAAGAAGGTGAGCAGCGCGCTGCAGAACGACGCTGCTTGGAACTCGTTTTTCATCATTGTAAAGCAGGGCAGATGAAAGGGAGAGACATTTTCACCTTTCCACTAGGAAAATAATTTAATAGGCGGAAAATGGGACAGAAAGCCTCCCTCACAAGAGGAACAATTATTAAAAGCACTACAACGACCAGAGAGATTTGCACAGAAGCCACACCTACTGAGGTAACAAGTTAAAAGTGCAAATTACGAGAGTGCATTCATTTCCCTTGCCTGAGCCACTGAAGAAAGGATTTTAGTATCCTGAAACGCGTCTGGCAAATATCAAGAACTGATGTGATCTGTACCTTCAAGTTCGTCTGCTGGCAAGTGATGGAAAGAATAAATGCGAGTGAAATAATTTCTTGTGGCTTGTCTTCATGGGGCTAATCTGCACTTGAATTATGTTTATGGCTTTTGCCCAGCCACGAGGACAAGCCTATCGCCTGAAGGCGGGTCCATGCAGGCTCCAGAATACAGCCTGCAGCTTGGAAAGAAGGTGAGCAGCGCGCTGCAGAACGACGCTGCTTGGAACTCGTTTTTCATCATTGTAAAGCAGGGCAGATGAAAGGGAGAGACATTTTCACCTTTCCACTAGGAAAATAATTTAATAGGCGGAAAATGGGACAGAAAGCCTCCCTCACAAGAGGAACAATTATTAAAAGCACTACAACGACCAGAGAGCTTTGCACAGAAGCCACACCTACTGAGGTAACAAGTTAAAAGTGCAAATTACGAGAGTGCATTCATTTCCCTTGCCTGAGCCACTGAAGAAAGGATTTTAGTATCCTGAAACGCGTCTGGCAAATATCAAGAACTGATGTGATCTGTACCTTCAAGTTCGTCTGCTGGCAAGTGATGGAAAGAATAAATGCGAGTGAAATAATTTCTTGTGGCTTGTCTTCATGGGGCTAATCTGCACTTGAATTATGTTTATGGCTTTTGCCCAGCCACGAGGACAAGCCTATCGCCTGAAGGCGGGTCCATGCAGGCTCCAGAATACAGCCTGCAGCTTGGAAAGAAGGTGAGCAGCGCGCTGCAGAACGACGCTGCTTGGAACTCGTTTTTCATCATTGTAAAGCAGGGCAGATGAAAGGGAGAGACATTTTCACCTTTCCACTAGGAAAATAATTTAATAGGCGGAAAATGGGACAGAAAGCCTCCCTCACAAGAGGAACAATTATTAAAAGCACTACAACGACCAGAGAGCTTTGCACAGAAGCCACACCTACTGAGGTAACAAGTTAAAAGTGCCAATTACGAGAGTGCATTCATTTCCCTTGCCTGAGCCACTGAAGAAAGGATTTTAGTATCCTGAAACGCGTCTGGCAAATATCAAGAACTGATGTGATCTGTACCTTCAAGTTCGTCTGCTGGCAAGTGATGGAAAGAATAAATGCGAGTGAAATAATTTCTTGTGGCTTGTCTTCATGGGGCTAATCTGCACTTGAATTATGTTTATGGCTTTTGCCCAGCCCCGAGGACAAGCCTATCGCCTGAAGGCGGGTCCATGCAGGCTCCAGAATACAGCCTTCAGCTTGGAAAGAAGGTGAGCAGCGCGCTACAGAACGACGCTGCTTGGAACTCGTTTTTCATCATTGTAAAGCAGGGCAGATGAAAGGGAGAGACATTTTCACCTCTCCACTAGGAAAATAATTTAATAGGCGGAAAATGGGACAGAAAGCCTCCCTCACAAGAGGAACAATTATTAAAAGCACTACAACGACCAGAGAGCTTTGCACAGAAGCCACACCTACTGAAGTAACAAGTTAAAAGTGCAAATTACGAGAGTGCATTCATTTCCCTTGCCTGAGCCACTGAAGAAAGGATTTTAGTATCCTGAAACGCGTCTGGCAAATATCAAGAACTGATGTGATCTGTACCTTCAAGTTCGTCTGCTGGCAAGTGATGGAAAGAATAAATGCGAGTGAAATATTTTCTTGTGGCTTGTCTTCATGGGGCTAATCTGCACTTGAATTATGTTTATGGCTTTTGCCCAGCCACGAGGACAAGCCTATCGCCTGAAGGCGGGTCCATGCAGGCTCCAGAATACAGCCTGCAGCTTGGAAAGAAGGTGAGCAGCGCGCTGCAGAACGACGCTGCTTGGAACTCGTTTTTCATCATTGTAAAGCAGGGCAGATGAAAGGGAGAGACATTTTCACCTTTCCACTAGGAAAATAATTTAATAGGCGGAAAATGGGACCGAAAGCCTCCCTCACAAGAGGAACAATTATTAAAAGCACTACAACGACCAGAGAGCTTTGCACAGAAGCCACACCTACTGAGGTAACAAGTTAAAAGTGCAAATTACGAGAGTGCATTCATTTCCCTTGCCTGAGCCACTGAAGAAAGGATTTTAGTATCCTGAAACGCGTCTGGCAAATATCAAGAACTGATGTGATCTGTACCTTCAAGTTCGTCTGCTGGCAAGTGATGGAAAGAATAAATGCGAGTGAAATAATTTCTTGTGGCTTGTCTTCATGGGGCTAATCTGCACTTGAATTATGTTTATGGCTTTTGCCCAGCCACGAGGACAAGCCTATCGCCTGAAGGCGGGTCCATGCAGGCTCCAGAATACAGCGTGCAGCTTGGAAAGAAGGTGAACAGCGCGCTGCAGAACGACGCTGCTTGGAACTCATTTTTCATCATTGTAAAGCAGGGCAGATGAAAGGGAGAGACATTTTCACCTTTCCACTAGGAAAATATTTTAATAGGCGGAAAATGGGACAGAAAGCCTCCCTCACAATTGGAACAATTATTAAAAGCACTACAACGACCAGAGAGCTTTGCACAGAAGCCACACCTACTGAGGTAACAAGTTAAAAGTACAAATTACGAGAGTGCATTCATTTCCCTTGCCTGAGCCACTGAAGAAAGGATTTTAGTATCCTGAAACGCGTCTGGCAAATATCAAGAACTGATGTGATCTGTACCTTCAAGTTCGTCTGCTGGCAAGTGATGGAAAGAATAAATGCGAGTGAAATAATTTCTTGTGGCTTGTCTTCATGGGGCTAATCTGCACTTGAATTATGTTTATGGCTTTTGCCCAGCCACGAGGACAAGCCTATCGCCTGAAGGCGGGTCCATGCAGGCTCCAGAATACAGCCTGCAGCTTGGAAAGAAGGTGAGCAGCGCGCTGCAGAACGATGCTGCTTGGAACTCGTTTTTCATCATTGTAAAGCAGGGCAGATGAAAGGGAGAGACATTTTCACCTTTCCACTAGGAAAATAATTTAATAGGCGGAAAATGGGACAGAAAGCCTCCCTCACAAGAGGAACAATTATTAAGAGCACTACAACGACTGGAGAGCTTTGCACAGAAGCCACTGAGGTAACAAGTTAAAAGTGCAAATTACGAGAGTGCATTCATTTCCCTTGCCTGAGCCACTGAAGAAAGGATTTTAGTATCCTGAAACGCGTCTGGCAAATATCAAGAACTGATGTGATCTGTACCTTCAAGTTCGTCTGCTGGCAAGTGATGGAAAGAATAAATGCGAGTGAAATAATTTCTTGTGGCTTGTCTTCATGGGGCTAATCTGCACTTGAATTATGTTTATGGCTTTTGCCCAGCCACGAGGACAAGCCTATCGCCTGAAGGCGGGTCCATGCAGGCTCCAGAATACAGCCTGCAGCTTGGAAAGAAGGTGAACAGCGCGCTGCAGAACGACGCTGCTTGGAACTCGTTTTTCATCATTGTAAAGCAGGGCAGATGAAAGGGAGAGACATTTTCACCTTTCCACTAGGAAAATATTTTAATAGGCGGAAAATGGGACAGAAAGCCTCCCTCACAAGAGGAACAATTATTAAAAGCACTACAACGACCAGAGAGCTTTGCACAGAAGCCACACCTACTGAGGTAACAAGTTAAAAGTGCAAATTACGAGAGTGAATTCATTTCCCTTGCCTGAGCCACTGAAGAAAGGATTTTAGTATCCTGAAACGCGTCTGGCAAATATCAAGAACTGATGTGATCTGTACCTTCAAGTTCGTCTGCTGGCAAGTGATGGAAAGAATAAATGCGAGTGAAATAATTTCTTGTGGCTTGTCTTCATGGGGCTAATCTGCACTTGAATTATGTTTATGGCTTTTGCCCAGCCACGAGGACAAGCCTATCGCCTGAAGGCGGGTCCATGCAGGCTCCAGAATACAGCCTGCAGCTTGGAAAGAAGGTGAGCAGTGCGCTGCAGAACGACGCTGCTTGGAACTCGTTTTTCATCATTGTAAAGCAGGGCAGATGAAAGGGAGAGACATTTTCACCTTTCCACTAGGAAAATAATTTAATAGGCGGAAAATGGGACCGAAAGCCTCCCTCACAAGAGGAACAATTATTAAAAGCACTACAACGACCAGAGAGCTTTGCACAGAAGCCACACCTACTGAGGTAACAAGTTAAAAGTGCAAATTACGAGAGTGCATTCATTTCCCTTGCCTGAGCCACTGAAGAAAGGATTTTAGTATCCTGAAACGCGTCTGGCAAATATCAAGAACTGATGTGATCTGTACCTTCAAGTTCGTCTGCTGGCAAGTGATGGAAAGAATAAATGCGAGTGAAATAATTTCTTGTGGCTTGTCTTCATGGGGCTAATCTGCACTTGAATTATGTTTATGGCTTTTGCCCAGCCACGAGGACAAGCCTATCGCCTGAAGGCGGGTCCATGCAGGCTCCAGAATACAGCCTGCAGCTTGGAAAGAAGGTGAACAGCGCGCTGCAGAACGACGCTGCTTGGAACTCGTTTTTCATCATTGTAAAGCAGGGCAGATGAAAGGGAGAGACATTTTCACCTTTCCACTAGGAAAATATTTTAATAGGCGGAAAATGGGACAGAAAGCCTCCCTCACAAGAGGAACAATTATTAAAAGCACTACAACGACCAGAGAGCTTTGCACAGAAGCCACACCTACTGAGGTAACAAGTTAAAAGTGCAAATTACGAGAGTGCATTCATTTCCCTTGCCTGAGCCACTGAAGAAAGGATTTTAGTATCCTGAAACGCGTCTGGCAAATATCAAGAACTGATGTGATCTGTACCTTCAAGTTCGTCTGCTGGCAAGTGATGGAAAGAATAAATGCGAGTGAAATAATTTCTTGTGGCTTGTTTTCATGGGGCTAATCTGCACTTGAATTATGTTTATGGCTTTTGCCCAGCCACGAGGACAAGCCTATCGCCTGAAGGCGGGTCCATGCAGGCTCCAGAATACAGCCTGCAGCTTGGAAAGAAGGTGAGCAGCGCGCTGCAGAACGATGCTGCTTGGAACTCGTTTTTCATCATTGTAAAGCAGGGCAGATGAAAGGGAGAGACATTTTCACCTTTCCACTAGGAAAATAATTTAATAGGCGGAAAATGGGACAGAAAGCCTCCCTCACAAGAGGAACAATTATTAAAAGCACTACAACGACTGGAGAGCTTTGCACAGAAGCCACTGAGGTAACAAGTTAAAAGTGCAAATTACGAGAGTGCATTCATTTCCCTTGCCTGAGCCACTGAAGAAAGGATTTTAGTATCCTGAAACGCGTCTGGCAAATATCAAGAACTGATGTGATCTGTACCTTCAAGTTCGTCTGCTGGCAAGTGATGGAAAGAATAAATGCGAGTGAAATAATTTCTTGTGGCTTGTCTTCATGGGGCTAATCTGCACTTGAATTATGTTTATGGCTTTTGCCCAGCCACGAGGACAAGCCTATCGCCTGAAGGCGGGTCCATGCAGGCTCCAGAATACAGCCTGCAGCTTGGAAAGAAGGTGAGCAGCGCGCTGCAGAACGATGCTGCTTGGAACTCGTTTTTCATCATTGTAAAGCAGCGCAGATGAAAGGGAGAGACATTTTCACCTTTCCACTAGGAAAATAATTTAATAGAAGGAAAATGGGACCGAAAGCCTCCCTCACAAGAGGAACAATTATTAAAAGCACTACAACGACCAGAGAGCTTTGCACAGAAGCCACACCTACTGAGGTAACAAGTTAAAAGTGCAAATTACGAGAGTGCATTCATTTCCCTTGCCTGAGCCACTGAAGAAAGGATTTTAGTATCCTGAAACGCGTCTGGCAAATATCAAGAACTGATGTGATCTGTACCTTCAAGTTCGTCTGCTGGCAAGTGATGGAAAGAATAAATGCGAGTGAAATAATTTCTTGTGGCTTGTCTTCATGGGGCTAATCTGCACTTGAATTATGTTTATGGCTTTTGCCCAGCCACGAGGACAAGCCTATCGCCTGAAGGCGGGTCCATGCAGGCTCCAGAATACAGCCTGCAGCTTGGAAAGAAGGTGAGCAGTGCGCTGCAGAACGACGCTGCTTGGAACTCGTTTTTCATCATTGTAAAGCAGGGCAGATGAAAGGGAGAGACATTTTCACCTTTCCACTAGGAAAATAATTTAATAGGCGGAAAATGGGACCGAAAGCCTCCCTCACAAGAGGAACAATTATTAAAAGCACTACAACGACCAGAGAGCTTTGCACAGAAGCCACACCTACTGAGGTAACAAGTTAAAAGTGCAAATTACGAGAGTGCATTCATTTCCCTTGCCTGAGCCACTGAAGAAAGGATTTTAGTATCCTGAAACGCGTCTGGCAAATATCAAGAACTGATGTGATCTGTACCTTCAAGTTCGTCTGCTGGCAAGTGATGGAAAGAATAAATGCGAGTGAAATAATTTCTTGTGGCTTGTCTTCATGGGGCTAATCTGCACTTGAATTATGTTTATGGCTTTTGCCCAGCCACGAGGACAAGCCTATCGCCTGAAGGCGGGTCCATGCAGGCTCCAGAATACAGCCTGCAGCTTGGAAAGAAGGTGAACAGCGCGCTGCAGAACGACGCTGCTTGGAACTCGTTTTTCATCATTGTAAAGCAGGGCAGATGAAAGGGAGAGACATTTTCACCTTTCCACTAGGAAAATATTTTAATAGGCGGAAAATGGGACAGAAAGCCTCCCTCACAAGAGGAACAATTATTAAAAGCACTACAACGACCAGAGAGCTTTGCACAGAAGCCACACCTACTGAGGTAACAAGTTAAAAGTGCAAATTACGAGAGTGAATTCATTTCCCTTGCCTGAGCCACTGAAGAAAGGATTTTAGTATCCTGAAACGCGTCTGGCAAATATCAAGAACTGATGTGATCTGTACCTTCAAGTTCGTCTGCTGGCAAGTGATGGAAAGAATAAATGCGAGTGAAATAATTTCTTGTGGCTTGTCTTCATGGGGCTAATCTGCACTTGAATTATGTTTATGGCTTTTGCCCAGCCACGAGGACAAGCCTATCGCCTGAAGGCGGGTCCATGCAGGCTCCAGAATACAGCCTGCAGCTTGGAAAGAAGGTGAGCAGTGCGCTGCAGAACGACGCTGCTTGGAACTCGTTTTTCATCATTGTAAAGCAGGGCAGATGAAAGGGAGAGACATTTTCACCTTTCCACTAGGAAAATAATTTAATAGGCGGAAAATGGGACCGAAAGCCTCCCTCACAAGAGGAACAATTATTAAAAGCACTACAACGACCAGAGAGCTTTGCACAGAAGCCACATCTACTGAGGTAACAAGTTAAAAGTGCAAATTACGAGAGTGCATTCATTTCCCTTGCCTGAGCCACTGAAGAAAGGATTTTAGTATCCTGAAACGCGTCTGGCAAATATCAAGAACTGATGTGATCTGTACCTTCAAGTTCGTCTGCTGGCAAGTGATGGAAAGAATAAATGCGAGTGAAATAATTTCTTGTGGCTTGTCTTCATGGGGCTAATCTGCACTTGAATTATGTTTATGGCTTTTGCCCAGCCACGAGGACAAGCCTATCGCCTGAAGGCGGGTCCATGCAGGCTCCAGAATACAGCCTGCAGCTTGGAAAGAAGGTGAGCAGCGCGCTGCAGAACGACGCTGCTTGGAACTCGTTTTTCATCATTGTAAAGCAGGGCAGATGAAAGGGAGAGACATTTTCACCTTTCCACTAGGAAAATATTTTAATAGGCGGAAAATGGGACAGAAAGCCTCCCTCACAAGAGGAACAATTATTAAAAGCACTACAACGACCAGAGAGCTTTGCACAGAAGCCACACCTACTGAGGTAACAAGTTAAAAGTGCAAATTACGAGAGTGCATTCATTTCCCTTGCCTGAGCCACTGAAGAAAGGATTTTAGTATCCTGAAACGCGTCTGGCAAATATCAAGAACTGATGTGATCTGTACCTTCAAGTTCGTCTGCTGGCAAGTGATGGAAAGAATAAATGCGAGTGAAATAATTTCTTGTGGCTTGTCTTCATGGGGCTAATCTGCACTTGAATTATGTTTATGGCTTTTGCCCAGCCACGAGGACAAGCCTATCGCCTGAAGGCGGGTCCATGCAGGCTCCAGAATACAGCCTGCAGCTTGGAAAGAAGGTGAGCAGCGCGCTGCAGAACGATGCTGCTTGGAACTCGTTTTTCATCATTGTAAAGCAGGGCAGATGAAAGGGAGAGACATTTTCACCTTTCCACTAGGAAAATAATTTAATAGGCGGAAAATGGGACAGAAAGCCTCCCTCACAAGAGGAACAATTATTAAAAGCACTACAACGACTGGAGAGCTTTGCACAGAAGCCACTGAGGTAACAAGTTAAAAGTGCAAATTACGAGAGTGCATTCATTTCCCTTGCCTGAGCCACTGAAGAAAGGATTTTAGTATCCTGAAACGCGTCTGGCAAATATCAAGAACTGATGTGATCTGTACCTTCAAGTTCGTCTGCTGGCAAGTGATGGAAAGAATAAATGCGAGTGAAATAATTTCTTGTGGCTTGTCTTCATGGGGCTAATCTGCACTTGAATTATGTTTATGGCTTTTGCCCAGCCACGAGGACAAGCCTATCGCCTGAAGGCGGGTCCATGCAGGCTCCAGAATACAGCCTGCAGCTTGGAAAGAAGGTGAGCAGCGCGCTGCAGAACGATGCTGCTTGGAACTCGTTTTTCATCATTGTAAAGCAGCGCAGATGAAAGGGAGAGACATTTTCACCTTTCCACTAGGAAAATAATTTAATAGAAGGAAAATGGGACCGAAAGCCTCCCTCACAAGAGGAACAATTATTAAAAGCACTACAACGACCAGAGAGCTTTGCACAGAAGCCACACCTACTGAGGTAACAAGTTAAAAGTGCAAATTACGAGAGTGCATTCATTTCCCTTGCCTGAGCCACTGAAGAAAGGATTTTAGTATCCTGAAACGCGTCTGGCAAATATCAAGAACTGATGTGATCTGTACCTTCAAGTTCGTCTGCTGGCAAGTGATGGAAAGAATAAATGCGAGTGAAATAATTTCTTGTGGCTTGTCTTCATGGGGCTAATCTGCACTTGAATTATGTTTATGGCTTTTGCCCAGCCACGAGGACAAGCCTATCGCCTGAAGGCGGGTCCATGCAGGCTCCAGAATACAGCCTGCAGCTTGGAAAGAAGGTGAACAGCGCGCTGCAGAACGACGCTGCTTGGAACTCGTTTTTCATCATTGTAAAGCAGGGCAGATGAAAGGGAGAGACATTTTCACCTTTCCACTAGGAAAATAATTTAATAGGCGGAAAATGGGACAGAAAGCCTCCCTCACAAGAGGAACAATTATTAAAAGCACTACAACGACCAGAGAGCTTTGCACAGAAGCCACACCTACTGAGGTAACAAGTTAAAAGTGCAAATTACGAGAGTGCATTCATTACCCTTGCCTGAGCCACTGAAGAAAGGATTTTAGTATCCTGAAACGCGTCTGGCAAATATCAAGAACTGATGTGATCTGTACCTTCAAGTTCGTCTGCTGGCAAGTGATGGAAAGAATAAATGCGAGTGAAATAATTTCTTGTGGCTTGTCTTCATGGGGCTAATCTGCACTTGAATTATGTTTATGGCTTTTGCCCAGCCACGAGGACAAGCCTATCGCCTGAAGGCGGGTCCATGCAGGCTCCAGAATACAGCCTGCAGCTTGGAAAGAAGGTGAGCAGCGCGCTGCACAATGACGCTGCTTGGAACTCGTTTTTCATCATTGTAAAGCAGGGCAGATGAAAGGGAGAGACATTTTCACCTTTCAACTAGGAAAATAATTTAATAGGCGGAAAATGGGACCGAAAGCCTCCCTCACAAGAGGAACAATTATTAAAAGCACTACAACGACCAGAGAGCTGTGCACAGAAGCCACACCTACTGAGGTAACAAGTTAAAAGTGCAAATTACGAGAGTGCATTCATTTCCCTTGCCTGAGCCACTGAAGAAAGGATTTTAGTATCCTGAAACGCGTCTGGCAAATATCAAGAACTGATGTTAATGTACCTTCAAGTTCGTCTGCTGGCAAGTGATGGAAAGAATAAATGCGAGTGAAATAATTTCTTGTGGCTTGTCTTCATGGGGCTAATCTGCACTTGAATTATGTTTATGGCTTTTGCCCAGCCACGAGGACAAGCCTATCGCCTGAAGGCAGGTCCATGCAGGCTCCAGAATACAGCCTGCAGCTTGGAAAGAAGGTGAGCAGCGCGCTGCAGAACGACGCTGCTTGGAACTCGTTTTTCATCATTGTAAAGCAGGGCAGATGAAAAGGAGAGACATTTTCACCTTTCCACTAGGAAAATATTTTAATAGGCGGAAAATGGGACAGAAAGCCTCCCTCACAAGAGGAACAATTATTAAAAGCACTACAACGACCAGAGAGCTTTGCACAGAAGCCACACCTACTGAGGTAACAAGTTAAAAGTGCAAATTACGAGAGTGCATTCATTTCCCTTGCCTGAGCCACTGAAGAAAGGATTTTAGTATCCTGAAACGCGTCTGGCAAATATCAAGAACTGATGTGATCTGTACCTTCAAGTTCGTCTGCTGGCAAGTGATGGAAAGAATAAATGCGAGTGAAATAATTTCTTGTGGCTTGTCTTCATGGGGCTAATCTGCACTTGAATAATGTTTATGGCTTTTGCCCAGCCACGAGGACAAGCCTATCGCCTGAAGGCGGGTCCATGCAGGCTCCAGAATACAGCCTGCAGCTTGGAAAGAAGGTGAGCAGCGCGCTGCAGAACGACGCTGCTTGGAACTCGTTTTTCATCATTGTAAAGCAGGGCAGATGAAAGGGAGAGACATTTTCACCTTTCCACTAGGAAAATAATTTAATAGGCGGAAAATGGGACAGAAAGCCTCCCTCACAAGAGGAACAATTATTAAAAGCACTACAACGACCAGAGAGCTTTGCACAGAAGCCACACCTACTGAGGTAACAAGTTAAAAGTGCAAATTACGAGAGTGCATTCATTTCCCTTGCCTGAGCCACTGAAGAAAGGATTTTAGTATCCTGAAACGCGTCTGGCAAATATCAAGAACTGATGTGATCTGTACCTTCAAGTTCGTCTGCTGGCAAGTGATGGAAAGAATAAATGCGAGTGAAATAATTTCTTGTGGCTTGTCTTCATGGGGCTAATATGCACTTGAATTATGTTTATGGCTTTTGCCCAGCCACGAGGACAAGCCTATCGCCTGAAGGCGGGTCCATGCAGGCTCCAGAATACAGCCTGCAGCTTGGAAAGAAGGTGAGCAGCGCGCTGCAGAACGACGCTGCTTGGAACTCGTTTTTCATCATTGTAAAGCAGGGCAGATGAAAGGGAGAGACATTTTCACCTTTCCACTAGGAAAATAATTTAATAGAAGGAAAATGGGACCGAAAGCCTCCCTCACAAGAGGAACAATTATTAAAAGCACTACAACGACCAGAGAGCTTTGCACAGAAGCCACACCTACTGAGGTAACAAGTTAAAAGTGCAAATTACGAGAGTGCATTCATTTCCCTTGCCTGAGCCACTGAAGAAAGGATTTTAGTATCCTGAAACGCGTCTGGCAAATATCAAGAACTGATGTGATCTGTACCTTCAAGTTCGTCTGCTGGCAAGTGATGGAAAGAATAAATGCGAGTGAAATAATTTCTTGTGGCTTGTCTTCATGGGGCTAATCTGCACTTGAATTATGTTTATGGCTTTTGCCCAGCCACGAGGACAAGCCTATCGCCTGAAGGCGGGTCCATGCAGGCTCCAGAATACAGCCTGCAGCTTGGAAAGAAGGTGAACAGCGCGCTGCAGAACGACGCTGCTTGGAACTCGTTTTTCATCATTGTAAAGCAGGGCAGATGAAAGGGAGAGACATTTTCACCTTTCCACTAGGAAAATAATTTAATAGGCGGAAAATGGGACAGAAAGCCTCCCTCACAAGAGGAACAATTATTAAAAGCACTACAACGACCAGAGAGCTTTGCACAGAAGCCACACCTACTGAGGTAACAAGTTAAAAGTGCAAATTACGAGAGTGCATTCATTACCCTTGCCTGAGCCACTGAAGAAAGGATTTTAGTATCCTGAAACGCGTCTGGCAAATATCAAGAACTGATGTGATCTGTACCTTCAAGTTCGTCTGCTGGCAAGTGATGGAAAGAATAAATGCGAGTGAAATAATTTCTTGTGGCTTGTCTTCATGGGGCTAATCTGCACTTGAATTATGTTTATGGCTTTTGCCCAGCCACGAGGACAAGCCTATCGCCTGAAGGCGGGTCCATGCAGGCTCCAGAATACAGCCTGCAGCTTGGAAAGAAGGTGAGCAGCGCGCTGCACAATGACGCTGCTTGGAACTCGTTTTTCATCATTGTAAAGCAGGGCAGATGAAAGGGAGAGACATTTTCACCTTTCCACTAGGAAAATAATTTAATAGGCGGAAAATGGGACCGAAAGCCTCCCTCACAAGAGGAACAATTATTAAAAGCACTACAACGACCAGAGAGCTGTGCACAGAAGCCACACCTACTGAGGTAACAAGTTAAAAGTGCAAATTACGAGAGTGCATTCATTTCCCTTGCCTGAGCCACTGAAGAAAGGATTTTAGTATCCTGAAACGCGTCTGGCAAATATCAAGAACTGATGTTAATGTACCTTCAAGTTCGTCTGCTGGCAAGTGATGGAAAGAATAAATGCGAGTGAAATAATTTCTTGTGGCTTGTCTTCATGGGGCTAATCTGCACTTGAATTATGTTTATGGCTTTTGCCCAGCCACGAGGACAAGCCTATCGCCTGAAGGCAGGTCCATGCAGGCTCCAGAATACAGCCTGCAGCTTGGAAAGAAGGTGAGCAGCGCGCTGCAGAACGACGCTGCTTGGAACTCGTTTTTCATCATTGTAAAGCAGGGCAGATGAAAAGGAGAGACATTTTCACCTTTCCACTAGGAAAATAATTTAATAGGCGGAAAATGGGACAGAAAGCCTCCCTCACAAGAGGAACAATTATTAAAAGCACTACAACGACCAGAGAGCTTTGCACAGAAGCCACACCTACTGAGGTAACAAGTTAAAAGTGCAAATTACGAGAGTGCATTCATTTCCCTTGCCTGAGCCACTGAAGAAAGGATTTTAGTATCCTGAAACGCGTCTGGCAAATATCAAGAACTGATGTGATCTGTACCTTCAAGTTCGTCTGCTGGCAAGTGATGGAAAGAATAAATGCGAGTGAAATAATTTCTTGTGGCTTGTCTTCATGGGGCTAATCTGCACTTGAATAATGTTTATGGCTTTTGCCCAGCCACGAGGACAAGCCTATCGCCTGAAGGCGGGTCCATGCAGGCTCCAGAATACAGCCTGCAGCTTGGAAAGAAGGTGAGCAGCGCGCTGCAGAACGACGCTGCTTGGAACTCGTTTTTCATCATTGTAAAGCAGGGCAGATGAAAGGGAGAGACATTTTCACCTTTCCACTAGGAAAATAATTTAATAGGCGGAAAATGGGACAGAAAGCCTCCCTCACAAGAGGAACAATTATTAAAAGCACTACAACGACCAGAGAGCTTTGCACAGAAGCCACACCTACTGAGGTAACAAGTTAAAAGTGCAAATTACGAGAGTGCATTCATTTCCCTTGCCTGAGCCACTGAAGAAAGGATTTTAGTATCCTGAAACGCGTCTGGCAAATATCAAGAACTGATGTGATCTGTACCTTCAAGTTCGTCTGCTGGCAAGTGATGGAAAGAATAAATGCGAGTGAAATAATTTCTTGTGGCTTGTCTTCATGGGGCTAATATGCACTTGAATTATGTTTATGGCTTTTGCCCAGCCACGAGGACAAGCCTATCGCCTGAAGGCGGGTCCATGCAGGCTCCAGAATACAGCCTGCAGCTTGGAAAGAAGGTGAGCAGCGCGCTGCAGAACGACGCTGCTTGGAACTCGTTTTTCATCATTGTAAAGCAGGGCAGATGAAAGGGAGAGACATTTTCACCTTTCCACTAGGAAAATAATTTAATAGGCGGAAAATGGGACAGAAAGCCTCCCTCACAAGAGGAACAATTATTAAAAGCACTACAACGACCAGAGAGCTTTGCACAGAAGCCACACCTACTGAGGTAACAAGTTAAAAGTGCAAATTACGAGAGTCTTGCCTGAGCCACTGAAGAAAGGATTTTAGTATCCTGAAACGCGTCTGGCAAATATCAAGAACTGATGTGATCTGTACCTTCAAGTTCGTTTGCTGGCAAGTGATGGAAAGAATAAATGCGAGTGAAATAATTTCTTGTGGCTTGTCTTCATGGGGCTAATCTGCACTTGAATTATATATATATATATGGAATGATGGAATGCTTTTCCTCGTGTAAAGAACGGAGCAGTAACTTGAATCATATATATATATATATATATATATATATATATATATATATATATATATATATATATATATAGCACACAGTTCTTCACGCTTACTTCTAGCGCAGAAATCAAGCCCACCAGTCGGACATCGAGGAAACAGCTTTTATATCACCAGGAAAAGCGTTACCGGTTTCGACCTCTGCAGGTCTTAATCATATGCGTCCTCGGAGAGCAGGTGAGCATATATATATATATATATATATAAACGGCAAAATACTTTATCACTTTCAAGCTTGGCACGGATGGCAGTGTGCTAATCCTGTGCTTATAAACTTTAGTAGAAATGCAAATATTTGAGGTGAGCAATTCAGAGCGCCACTGGTGTGGTAGAGTGTTTTATACAGGAGTTGCTCTCCACCTAATCTTGGGAACTACCCAGAGTTCTTTGCCTCTTTTTTGCATAATGTATGCAACACTCTCTGGCTAAAAGGATATATATATAGAGAGAGACAATAGAGCACCCAGTATAAGCCAAAAGAAGGCATAGAATGCTGCATAAATTATTCAAAAAAGAAGCAGAGATCTCTGGGTAGTTCCCAAGTTTAGGTGGAGAGCAGCTCCTGTATAGAGCACCCAACAAAACCAGCAACACTCTAAATTTGTTCACCTCAAATGTCTGCTTTTCTATCAAAGTTTTTATATATATATATGTGTGTGTGTGTGTATGTGTATGTGTGTGTATATATAGATATATATATATATATATATATATATATAGAGAGAGAGAGAGATAGATATATAGATAAAATACACAAAACCATGAAATATAAGCAATTAAATAAGAAAAAATGTAACAATTAATACCGACAAAAAATAAAACATTAAAAATTGAAAAATCCTAAAACACAATTACAAAAAATACTATAATAATAATGTGAAAATAAAAATGAATGATATAAAACATAACAAAATAAAACACTTAGGGCCTCATTACGAAGTTCCACCCGACACCGTCTTGGATTTGGGAACCGACCGACTTGCAGTCGGCAGTTCCACTGGTCCAATACAAAGCGACCGAACACTGTTCAGTCAGAGTCCTATTGATCCCTATGGGAGCTTGTGTTCCGCCCGACAACACAGGTTCCTATGGAGAAAGGGGGTGTGTGTGTAAAACCCTGCACCATGTCGCTGGCACCCAATTGTGCCTGCGGGGTCCCTTAGGTACCCTCACGGCCCCCAAACTGAGGCCTCAGGATGAAGGGGGACTTACTAGGGGCCCCCAAAGTCACTTTCCGACAGCCTTTTTGTGTTGGACAGGCCGACTCCAAAAGGCTGTTGAAAATTGATATTGTAATCGGTCGGTCGGAAACGCTGTCCGTAGAGGTGCACGGTGCGGTCCTGACCCACACGAATACTCCAAGGGATAGTCGGAACCGATTCGGAATAACTGCGGGGTTTCTTTTTCAACCGCTAACTTCGTAATTCGGTCGGGCGGATTGTAAACCGACGGAGTTGGTCAGAAGGATTCCGACACGGTCGAGCAGATTCCGACTGTCGGGAAGAAGCTTTCCACCCAACATCGTAATCGGTCCCTTAATGGTATAACATCTATTTAACCAATATTATGAAAACTATTGGAGTCTAAGAATATCACCTATACTATTACCACTCTAGTTTATGCAACAGTAGGGAATGTTTTGGCTTCGGAGGGGTAAAATGCACTATTCCCACTCCGACCTGTGCAACAGTAGGGAAAGCGATGGACTTCAGAGGGGTGACATTTACGAGTCCCATGCCAAAGAACACAACCGTGGTGACAGTGTAGTCCTTCGGAGGGGTTAAAGTAACTATGCTCACTCCAAACCGGGCAACAGTAGGAAAAGCACTGGATTTCAGAGAGATGAAATGTATTATACACACTCCAGTCAGCGCAAAATAAGGGAAAATGTTGGTCTCTGGAAGAGTACAATTTGCTATTCCCACTCCAGTCTGTGCAACAGTAGGGAAATCAGTGGATTTCAGAGGGGTGAAATGTACTATTTCCACTCCAAATAGCAGAACAGTAGTGGACTTTGGAGGGGTAAAATTTACTATATCCACTCCAGTCTGTGCAATAGTAGGGAAAGCATTGGAGTAGGCGTGTTGTTCAGGTGCACAGTTTCTGGGGGGATATTCAGGATGTTACACTCTCCCTAATAAATGTATTTTCTTGTGAATAGTAGGGTACAGGTGCTTTCAGTTGGGTATGGGGAGATGTCTGTCGGATTTCAGAAGGTATTTATACACTGAAAAAATGTGCACACACCCTCTCCCTCTCTGCTTTGAAAGTCTTCAAAAATGTTGGTTATTTTACAAATATTGTGTTTTCTCTCACTTATTACCCTCATAGCTGTATTTGTCTCCCTTTCCACTGCCCTGCTTGTTGTATAATGTATTTTAACATTATATGCCATTACGTCCCTGGTGAAATTTACTATTCACACTCCAGTCAGCTCAAAAGTAGGTAAACTGTTGGACTTTGGATGGGTAACAGGTACTAGTCCCTCATCTGCCTTTGCAACAGTAGGGAAAGCGTTGGATTTTGGAGGGGTGAAATTTAGCATTCCCACTCCAGTAAGTGCAACAGTAGGGAAAGTGTTGGATTTTGAAGGGGTTAAATGTACTATCTCCACTCCAGTCACTGCAACAGTAGGGAAAGCGTAAGATTTCAGAGAAGAGAAATTTACTATACCCGCACCAAACACCACAACAGTAGTGAAAGTGTTGAACTGCGAAGAAGTTGATTTTACTATTCCTACAGCAGTCTAAACAAGGGTAAGGAAAATGCTTCACTTCAAACACAATACATATATGAGTAACCCCAAGAATGCCAAACAAATTAAACACTTATTAATATTAATTAAGATAAAAATATAGGTATTAAAAAAACGAAATCCATGTAATCAATGTACATAATTACTATTCAATATAATAAAATAATGATCAATTAATGAATAATTGTTATTCCATTTTTAATTAAGTTCCCACCTGTACCGCACAAGCCTAGCAGCCTGAACCTACAATATAACTAAAAAATAACTATTCCATAACTTTCATATTAAACATAAATTAAACTGTGAATTAACAATCCATAATTAATTAACGTCCTACCCTAGACTACTACAAACCCAGCATTCTGCACCCAAAATAAAATTTAATTAAATAAGTATTCCACAATTTTCATATTTAAGATCCAATCAAACAATTAATTTACAATTAATTGAAAAGTATTTATTCCTTATTTAACTTCCCATACTCATAACCCTGCAAACCAATAGCCTGCAAATAACATATAATGAAAATAAATTAATATTACATCAATTACATAATAAATATCAATCATCTAATTAAATAAATTGTATTGAATGATTCTTAATTATTTATTAACTATTTAACTTCCGACCCTATCCCCTACAAACCCAACAACCCACTGCAACACAATAAATTACTATTAAAAACTTTTAAATGTTCTAAGTCACTGAAAATTACAAGCTATATATTTAAAACAATTAATAACAATTATATAAACAAAAGTAACACAAAATTAATATATCAACTAAAACACATTAAAAAAATTAAAAAACGATATTTTTAACACTATATTAGTTTAAACGATATTAAACATCAATATTATTCACAACGATATTACTTATCTCAAAATATGTATATCATAATATGTGTGTTTCACGATATTTAATTTCCGATATTTTTAAAACAATATTCTACTTTATGGCATTCATGAATGTAATATCCAAATGTTGTGTGAGGTATATTGCTCATTATAAATCTGCCGACTATCATAAGTGTTAATGTGGGTAGAATTTCACCCATAGGTGACTCTATTATGTATTTAAACATGAGGATGTGCAAATTGTATTGCATTATTTGCATTACAAAAACTAAACAGTTTGGTTGGAAAAGTGAAAAATCACCCACAATTTAAGATCAAGTACTTCCAGTGAGACATGCACAATTCTATCGAGAGAAACCTCATTAACGAGTCTCCTATTCTCTCAATCTAATGGACTTCACACCCTTTAATGCTCACTCCGTGTCAACTACCTCTTCCTGCTCATAGATTTACTATTATGAAAATCTTCAGGTGAGTAAATGCAGTTTGGAGTGTGAAACTAATTTTCATGAATTAAATAAGTATGTTTGAGCTAGTTAACATGACTAGTTGCAGGTGCAAGCATGAATTAAACTTACAATTAGCTCTGAGGATTGTGCCATTTATGCTTCATTGACTTCATTCTAGCAGGACCCCACCTCACTACAGAGTATGCTACCCACTAAGCACCCTTACAACCCATCCAAACCACAGGCCAATATACCAGTGTACTGTCAAACGCACCCTTTTACAGGAAAACCCCACAGTAAATACTGACACAGTTATTACCTACTGGCGGTCGCCAGTAGGTATATATAGTTAGGATTTTTTTCCTATGGGATTTTTGAAAATTCTATGTTGAATAACTTTGGCGTTTGAGGACGGAATTGGCTGAAATATTCTGGAAAATGGAACATTTTGTTTCTGAGCAGCCCCTGAAAATTTGGGGGGGTTTCGTCAAGCGGGGGCCGAAAAAAAAGGGGGTCCCAAAACGTGTTTTTAACATTGAGTTTTCCATAGGGCGGTTGGACTCACTTTTAGCTCGAACGGCTGAATGGATTTCCACGAAACTTGGCAAAATTGTAGGGACTGGTAGCCCGATGTGCCTTTGCTATGTCTCAAGATATATGCTCCAGTGGTTTTTACGAAAATTAACTTTGAAAAATATATATTGGGCTACATTGGGCTATATATATGTTGGAGCCCAAATGTAGCCCAATGTAGCCCAATGAAGCCCAATGAAGCCCAATGTAGCCCAAAGATGGCCGCCAGAGACAAAAAAAAACAAATGTAGCCCAAATATCAGCCAGATGTAGCCCAACTATAGCCCAGTGACAGAATGTCCCAGAGTGTTTTAAAGAACAACTAGAACGCTAACAGTCTTACTTATGACAAAAGTATGGCACACCTGAAGTCATCTTGATTGGAATAAAGTGGTAACACTTAATACATTTAATTTGAAAAGGAACAAAATAAGGGGTTTCATTTTGCCATAGAAATGTTATATATATATATATATATATATATATATATATATATATATATATATAAATATATATATATATATATATATATATATATATATATATTCACTGAAAAAACCATAGGTTATAGACCATATATAGTTAGGAATTAGCATTTACAAAACCTTGAAAATTCACTGAAAAAACCATAGGTTATAAACCATATATAGTTAGGAATTAGCATTTAAAAAACCTTCCTTTACTCACACAAAACCATTGAAATTCCATATATAGTTAGTTGTACTAACTATATATCGCGCACCCGCAATCCACTGCTGATCATGTCACATATTACATCATTCATGACATGGTCAGTGACATCACTGATGACATCACTGATGACATCTCAAATGACATCACTGATGACATCACTGATGACATCTCAAATGACATCACTGATGACATCACTGATGACAACATCCAGTGACTGTATGTTTCTGTAAAGTTAAAATATGTCTTACATATTGAAGAATGAGTGGATGTAGAAGTGTCTGAACAAAGGAGGATTTAGTAGGTGCATGACTGACTGTATGAGTGAGTGATTAAATGTGTCTCACTGAGTGCATGGGTTAGTGACTAAACTGTCTTAATTTGTGCATCATTATGTCTGTTGTTCTGTAAACTGCTGCATGTGTTGATCAGTAGCTATATGATTAACTATATGGGTTATTGATTGGTTGCCCAAGTATTTGTATGGGAGACTGAGAGTGTGTATGGGTGGCTGGGAGGTGTATGACTCTCTGCATAGATGTATGGGTTCAAAAGTGCATGTGGAAACAGCTGTATGGGCGGTTGACTGTGTGCATGACTGTATTGGTGAGTGAATAGATATCTCAGTGCTACATGTCAAAGTAAGTACATATGTAAAATACAGTACATGTGAGAGTTGACATATATAAATAACTGTGCATAAGAGCCAGTGAATGTGTGAGTGGCTGTATGGATCATTGTGAACTTGTATCCAGGATTGTATAAGTGAGTAAATATGTTTTAGTATATGTTTGAATAAGTAAGGTGTGTTTAACTGTATAGTTAAGGAAATGGAGGTGTGATTGATTGTTTGCATGACTGACTAGGTGTGTGTGTAACTTCATGGATGAGTGACAATCTGTGAGTCTGTGTTTACACTGAGTGTATCTAAGGTTATATTAGAGTCTGAAGAGGTTCATCGTATTATCACATGAATGATGTCATCAGTGATGTGATCAGTAATGTCAAATGAGATGTCATCAGTGATGTCATCAGTGATGTCATTTGAGATGTCATCAGTGATGTCATCAGTGATGTCATCAGTGATGTCACTGACCATGTCATGAATGATGTAATATGTGACATGATCAGCAGTGGATTGCGGGTGCACGATATATAGTTAGTACAACTAACTATATATGGAATTTCAATGGTTTTGTGTGAGTAAAGTAAGGTTTTTTAAATGCTAATTCCTAACTATATATGGTTTATAACCTATGGTTTTTTCAGTGAATACACAATATATTTGCACTATCTGCTAACTTAAAATAACACTATTGTCCTGCTTTATGTCTGCTCGTGTTAAAATAGTTGTGTTTAGCGAGTTAAAAACTATTCTGCAGCAGCAGTGGAACCACGTTATGCCTAATTATAACAATTGATTTGATCAGTTGTTCTGCAGCCAGTTTTGTCAGATTTGATCACAGCGTGCCATTAGCTCAATAAGGAGTGTGATTGCTGTTTTGTTTATGTTTCCTTGCCAGACATCTTTCCTGTTCAAAGACCTGTAGAAAATGGTAAGACAATGTTGTGTACACTTCGGACCCTATGTACAAAGCGTTTTTGTGGTTTCAAAGATTGGGGACATAAAAGAGAATAACACAGAAAAGAAAGTCAAGTGAAGGGAGAAAAACAGGGGGATCTCATTGGTTATTTATTATATTAGTTATTTATTATATGTTGCCATATTTCGTACCTTCATCCGATTCTGACTTTTTAACCATAAACACTTTACATGCATTAATGTGTTATCACCAGTGCTGACTCTAGGACAGTGCAACAGTGCACCCAACCCTTGCACTGTTCTTGGGGAGACCCTTTCTTAAAATAAACACAGGTTTATAAAACACCTTATGCAGAGTTTGTGTGCTCAGCAGTTTTCTGGTGACAAAAAAAATGTCAAGACAACTCTGGTGATTAATATTCATGCTGGAGAGAGACCGGAGTGTTATGGAGTTGCAGTTTTAACTCATGATAAAGTAGAGCAGATGGTTGATATGCCTGCTGCAAGGAAAATGGACCTTGCAAATTACCAAAATGTATTTTATGTGGATCACTCAGTAGTTTTGTGTTACTTGCAGTTCACGCTACCAATAACCTCAATATAGTACTGTGAGCTATTGTGAAAAACTGGGTTTTTTGGTTGGCTGGGGTGTGAGCTCTAGTTAAGCAACAACCACAATCCTTGTTAGGGTGAGGCACAAGCCAACCCTAATTCATTCTGTGTTTAACCCTCTAGTAGCTTGGCAAAGAGCAGTCAGGCTTAACTCAGAGGCAATGTGTAAAGTACTTGTGCAAGACTTCAAACAGTAGTAAAGTGAAAACACCACACAAAAAGGACCCCACACCAAGTTGCAAAAATAGAACTTTCTTTAATAAATAAAACAAGACTAAAAGGACAGAAAACCAATTAGTAGACCCGGAGATACTGACGTTGAAAGATTTCAGTGAAAGTAGCACCAAAAGCTGAAAGCGCCAACTATTGTGATCTGGTTATGCTGGGACACAAGTCACAAGTTCAGGCTGACTTCGATGGAGCACGGGCTGGCTACAGGAACCCAGTTAGGTTCGCTCAACAGAGTACATTCATCCTGGTTTGCAAAGTGTTGCAAGATTTTGCTTAGAATATGCTCCGCGCAGCCTGAGAAATGCCTCGGTTCCAAGATACAACAAGGCTGAGATAAGGTGTCTGGTGTCATCGTCGAGGCTGCTGTCGATGAGGGATGTGAGGGCCTGTGCCAAGGATGTGTTGAACAGTAGCAGTTCTGATGGGGTAGCGGTGGCTATGCTGGTCTTTGCGACAGGTCCGCTCCACACAGCAGCTGTGATGCGTTGGTTCTGCTCATGTTTGCACTGCACAGCAGAGTAGAATCGTTGCTTTCACTGGATTCACAGAGGCTGGCAGAGCACCTTATGGCCACTTCAAAGGTTCCAGAACTAGGGTTGCACCACTGATCCGGGTAGACTCACAGATGGCAGAGTCCAGGTGCAGGTGCAAGGTTGTTGGAAGCCTGATGAATCCCTGAGGATTCTGATCAAGAGACCGGTTAACTAGTCCTCAGAGTCACCCTGGGTTCTGGGTTCAAGAGATTCAGGTCCAGTCCTTCTCACCCAGGCTTGAGGGCAGCAGGCAGCAGGTCAGCACAGCAGGGCAGAAGTCCTTCAGCGCACCAGTCCAGCAGAATGACATTACTTTCAGCAGCACAGCAGTCCATCTCCCTGGAAGAGTATTCACAGGGCCAGAAGTGTACTGAAGTGGTGGTGGTGTCTGAGGTCCAGTATTTATACCCAGTTGAGCCTTTGAAGTGTGGAGAAGCTTCTAGAGACAGGCCTCTGTAGTGCACAGGTGCCGGCCCTCCAGGCCCTGGCTCCAGACTAACTACAGCCGCTTGTGAAGAGACAGAACACAGCCTATTCAAGCTATTCAAGTGGAAGTGGGACTGGACCAGCTCCTCCCACCCAGCCAGTGATTGCCCATCCAGTCACACCTAAGCTCCTCATTGTGTGTGGCTATCTAGGAGGACTACCCAAAGCCCAACTGTCAACTACATTCAGGCATGTGATCTAGAGAGAGAATGCATATACCAAATGGCTATGGCATGAAAATGCCAACTTTCTAAAAGTAAAAGAAGCAAAATATGGACGGAATGCTGAACAATGCAAACATTCAGCCCAGTCACAAGGATCTGGGTTTAATCCATCGTTCTTTTGCTCACCACGCCACCACAGTTTGGACCTAGCCATATGTAAATCAGTCTTGACCCTGTTCCTTATGGGAACAGTCCAGCCGGAACTGCCAAGCCAGGTCATTCCTGGACCAGAAACAAGCATCCAGGGACCAGTTTCAGGGCATCTCCCTTCATCAGCGAGGCTAGCTTGAGTCCAGTGGTGCAATGAGCACGGGACCCACGTCTGGGCATACCCTTCCCACTTAGGGCGACAAATCCAAAAGAAATAAAAGATGGACGGAATACTGAACAATGCAAACATTCACCCCGTCACTAAGATCTGGGTTAAATACATCATTCTTGTGCTCACCGCGCCACCCCAGTTTGGGCCCAGCCATATGCAAATCAGTCTCGAACCTGTTCCTTATGGGAACAGTCCAGCCTGAACTGCCAAGCCAGGTCCTCCCTGGACCGGGAACAAGCATCCTGGGACCGGTTTCAGGGCATCGCCCTTCATCAGCCAGGCTAGCTTGAATACAGTGGCGCAGTGAGCACGGGACCCACGTCTGGGCATACCATTCCCACTTAGGATGACAAATGCAAAAGAAACAAAAGAAGGACAGAATGCTGAACAATGCAAACATTTAACCCCAGTCACAAGAATCTGGGTTTAATCCATCATTCTTTTGCTCACCACGCCAACCCAGTTGTTCTTTTTGCATTTGTCACCCTGAGTTTGACGGGTATGCCCAGATGTGGGTCCCGTGCTCTCCATGCCACTGGAGTCAAGCTATCCTGGCTAATGAGGGGTAAAACCCCAAAACTGGTCCTAGGATGCTCGTTTCCAGTCCAGAGAGCACCTAACCTGGCAGTTCGGACTGGACTGTTCCCATTGGGCGCAGGTTCAAGACTGATTTGCATATGACTGGGTCCAAACGGGAATGGCATGGTGAGCAAACAAACAATGGATTTAGGCCCAGATCTCTCCACTGGGGTGAATGTATGACATAGTTCCGACTTCACAATATGTTAGGACTTTTTATTACAATTCCAAAGACACTAAACATGAGCTGGTTACCTGTGCCCATTGGAAATTACACTTATAAAATGTAATATGGTAACTCCAATGTTATCCCATGGGAGAGGCAGGCCTTGCAGTGGTGAAAAACTAATTGAAGAGTGTTTCACTCCTAGGACATTTAAAACTTAAAAGTACATGACCAACTTTGTAAATACATTGCACCCTGTGCTCTGCGCTATACAGGGCCTAACGTAGGGGTGACATATGCATGAAAAAGGAAGGTTTGGGCTTGGCAAAAGGTTTATTTTGCCATGTCTAAATGGCTGTTTAAAAGTGCACACACACACAGGCTGCAATGACATGTTTAAAGTGCTACTTAAATGTGTGGCAAAATCAGTGTTGCAGGCC
This sequence comes from Lissotriton helveticus, assembly GCF_964261635.1. NCBI lineage: Eukaryota > Metazoa > Chordata > Amphibia > Caudata > Salamandridae > Lissotriton > Lissotriton helveticus. The sequence continues at coordinate 118,515,878 of NC_136072.1, forward strand.
CACTAGTGGCATTTAATTTGCAGACACTGGAGGTAATGCCGCTTTACTAGGGACTTACAAGTAAATTTAATATGCCAATTGGGTATAGACAATTCTACCATGTTTGGAGGGGAGCGCACAAGCACTTTAGCACTGGTTAGCAGTGGTAAACTGTACAGAGTCCTAAGGTCAACAAATCCAAATTTTGAAAAAAGTGAAAAGCGAAGGCAAAAAAGTCTGGGGATGACCCTGCAGAAAGGGCCAAGTGCAACAGATATTAACTGTCTTCAAAGAGCTGCCTGCAAACTGCATGGTATAGGTTACAATGTTATGGGTTTTCTCCAGTCTTTTATTATCCTTATGTTGTTTAAAAGGGTTCATTTGCGTAGAAATATATTCTTATTAGCAAAGCCAACCACTGTTGTAGGGTTTTAAATCCCAAGTTCTTGCTTCTCCAGACCAACCCCTCTTAAAATATACTGCCTACTAGTATTGGTGACGTGTAACTCATACACCTTGTAATCCACATCGCCTTGTGTCACATTCCCTATAGACTGACTGACATACGTATGATTCATTGGCTCTCTGTTGTGTGTGTGTGAGATGTAAAGTGCTCCAACACCCTACACTGGTATGAGTAACACTATAAACAAATGAAATGCATATGAAAAAGAGGACCTGGAAAGATGAGGGGCACTGATGGAGCATGGTGATGAAGGAATTCATGGAGAAGGAGGCTTTGGGTGGAGCACTGACATAGATTGCTGGACAGCGCTAACACCGGCCCTCATCATCATTCACTTTTAATGGAAAAGGTGAACCTGCAAGTCTCGAAATTCAATGTGATTTGCTCTAAAACACTAGGACTGACTGAACGTTAGACAGACTATTATTCTACACAAGCACACACATCCCTGAAGTCAAATAAGACAATAAAATGACCTAAAAAGAGGCCGTGTAGTACTCAGTTATTTGCTCAGATAGGTGACTGCATGGGAATCACTTTAGATCAACGCATATTATTCACAATTCACTTTCACAATAAAGTAGGGGTTCATTCCTTTCATTCACTATCATCAACTGCTCATTAAATTGTGGCAGCATTGAGATGTTTAGGTATTTCGGGGACAAATTAAAATTAGTGGAATTGGAAGGAGGGAAAGTCTTCAACCTGGTAATTTGGGATGTTTTGCTTGTGGACTTTTGGGGCATTGAGTTTTCACTGTAATTCACCACATTAATAAGAAGACAGCATACCAGTGCTTCTGCAAACGTAATGGTGAATGGCACGCTGGGACGAGTGTTTCATACTGACCATAGAACTCATCATGGCTCTCACTTTACTCATTATTTTTTGTTCTGGTCAAAGCATCTCTAGCTGCACCAGTATCACAAAATATGGGTGATTGTGAAGTTTAGGCTTAGAGGTTACATTAAAATTCAGTCTAATGGTAAACACAAAGCCATATATGTTAATAATGTTATATTAATTTACTAGCTGTACCCGGCCAAGTGTTGCTATGGCTCAGTCTAGTTAAATGGAAGAGAAAGAAAAGAGTAAGCGCATGTTTCTAATATGTTTAATTTCACAATGCTAGTGGATATAAAATATGTTTTTGTCCATCCTAATATATGTAGACTATTGTCTGTATGCGTCCCTTGTATTTGTTGCGCAGCAACCAAATCGATAGGGTCTGTTTGGGTTGCAAAATGAACCAATTCCTCCCCCCTCCCTCCACCCACTTCCCGGTCTGTCATCCTGACATCAACTGTCCATCCTAATATATGTAGAATATTGTCTATATATGTCCCTTGTATTTGTTACGCAGCAACCAAATCGATAGGGTCTGTTCGGACTTTCGATTAAAAACACGCGAGTATTGGACACACGCGTATTCAAATCCAAAGTTGTGTATATATAAACACACGCTAATATTGCAAAGTGAACCAACTCCTCCCCCCTCCCTCTACCCACTTCCCGGTCTGATGCGCTAATGTTGCAAAAAGTGAACCAACTCCTCCCCCCTCCCTCCACCCACTTCCCGGTCTGCCATCCTGACAGCAACTGTCCAAAAATAATCTATTTAGACTATTGTCTCTGTGCATCCTTTCTTAATGTTGCAAAGTGAACTAACTCCTCCCCCCCTCCCTCCACCCACTTCCCAGTCTGCCATCCTGACACCAGCTGTCCATCCTAATATATGTAGACTATTGTCTATATGCGTCCCTTGTATTTGTTGTGCAGCAACCAAATCAATAGGGTCTGTTCGGGTTGCAAAGTGAACCAACTCCTCCCCCATCCCTCCACCCACTTCCCGGTCTGCCATCCTGACACCAACTGTCCATCCTAATATATGTAGACTATTGTTTATATGCGTCCCTTGTATTTGTTGCGCAGCAACCAAATCGATAGGGTCTGTTTGGCCTTCCGATTAAAAACACACGCGTATTGGACACGCACGTATTCAAAACCAAAGTTGTGTATATATATAAACACATGCGGTAATGTTGCAAAGTGAACCAACTCCTCCCCCCTCCCTCCACCCACTTCCCGGTCTGCCATCCTGACACCAACTGTCTATCCTAATATATGTAGACTATTGTCTCTATGCGTCTATTGTAGTTGTTGCGTAGCAACCCAATCAATAGGGTCTGTACATCCTTTAGATTAAAAACATGCGCGTATTGGAATACAACGTTGTGTATATATCAACACGCGCTTATTCGAATTCAACGCTGTGTCAAAATTTCAAATCAATCAGTGAAGAACTTTCGTAGATTTAAGATTTTTATCAAACACACATTGACATTTTTATGTGTCTGTTTGTGCTTTTGATTAAAAACACGCGCATATTCGCATGCGCGTATTCGAATCCAACGATGTCTATAGAAAGACATGCGCGTATTCGAATGCAACGTTGTTTCAAAATTTCAAAGCAATCGGTGAGGAACATTTTGGAGATTTGAGATTTTGAACAATTGAACAGTTACATTTTTATTTATACAGATATCAGCATTTGTCACAAAATAAATACTAGAAAATTAGATATTAATGATGAATGGAGATCAAAAAGATGTACTGGTAATTTGATTGGTAAAATGAATTGCAACCAGTAGGATGCTTTTGGATATATGATACAAATAATTTGCAAGAATTTTACTATAACATCTTCAAGATATTGCTGAAATGTTATCAAGCCAGATGGGAACATGGAACCAACTTCTCTGGTCAAAAGTGTCAAGAATAATAATATTAAAATGCCAATAATTCCTGAGTGTCTGTTTTAGCTCCTGGTCTTTCTCATGTTTGTCACTGCCATTTATTCAGATCCTTTATCAAGAAAATTCATCTTTTACCTGCGGAGCAGATCATACAGGGTTAGGCAGTCCATACTGTATGATCCATTACCAAAGCATTACCAAAGCGTTGGTGGTCAATCCTGAAATTTACGGTTATTGTTATTTATCAGTCAGCCAATATCTCAGTAATCACAGAGATTACAGAATAATTTAATCATGTGATACTGGGTCCTAAAACTGTTGGGCATGGCAAAACTGATTGTTAGACAAGGTTCAGAACTCAGAATACTTTTTATTTTGGTTTTAGTTTTGAGCCTCAAAATCTTTAGAGTTGTGGTCTGTACTGTGGGTTGTAGATGGAATAACACACTGTGTTGCTGATGATCCTGCAATTGCTGACCTCTTCTCTCAGATTTTACAGGGCAATATTACAATGCTGAGATTTTGATGGAGTTTTGATTACGCTACTCTTTTTGGAAGGAACATAGCTATAATAAATGCAACAGGAGCAGTAGCAACATGGTCCAAGCTGTGAGTGGACCACTGTACCCAAATGATGGATTGTCTTTCTACCAAACAGAAGATAGACTGGCCATTTCCTTCTGTACATTATTGCCCATGGGGCTCTTGCTACAACGCTGATTCTTTTTTTTACTTTATTTTATCACACTTGAAATATAAAGACCTTGATTGTGTGCTCTTTGGTGACTTCTGAGGAAGGGATCAAATGGTTGGTTCACTTTTTGTGATAGTTATAAATATCATTTCATTTTAAAATTCACTTGCTTATTTTTTTTTATTGGAGTACTGTATAATGAAATGATACTGAAATTCCCACCTAATTATATCATCCCCAAAATATGGTCTTGAGATTGCTGTTCATTTAATGCGTGTGGTAATATTTTTTTTTATTTTTGGGGGAAAAGTATCAAAAAACAAAATGCAATAAAAAATGCCATAAACAACACAGTAATAACACTTAATTACAGTAATCATTATTTAAAAAGACAAATGTTTGTGAAAAACAACTGTGTAGTGTTGTAAAATAAGATTCCTTCGGTGGCGGCTTATACAGTGTCTAAATCATTTAAAATCCCTGAAAGGCAGCTGGGCTTGCAGCGACCAAAAGTCTCCCTAACCAGCTCCCACAGCTTTTTCAATTTTTGCCTTTTTAGGCTATAATGAATGATCGTAAACTCCAAGCCACAGGCACGAACAAATTCGTGCCAGCACATCCTGGAATCAGGTGGTTTGCATTGTAGCCAGACCCTAGCAGTACACAATATAGCCACTGTAATAGCATAAAAGTAACTCAAAATCAGATGTGTGAGATAGATCTAGAGTAACCTATTATAATGGGCTTAGGGTCATAATCAAGTTCCCATTGTAGAACATTATTTAGTTTAACAAATACTGAAGCTCAAAATAAAGAAAGGGATGGGCAAGTAGCAAAAGTATGAACAGTGTCTGCCCCTGGCCCTAACCAATCAAAACAGGCAAAGGTTGCCAGAAGACTCATTTTAAACAGTCTATAAGAAGTATAATATGTGTCATGTAGGATCTTAAAAACAATGAGCCTGAAATCATAACAGGTTAAGTATGTCCTGTGCCGCCTGAACGCTGACTCGGCTATTGTCCTCAGTCACTGTTGCAACTAACTTCTTGGTCCATTTATTCGCTCAATGTTGGAAATGCTGTCTATTGGATCACCTGGAGGCCAAGGTATTATTCAGAGTGCTGATACAGTGAGCTTTAGGCAAGCAAGCAAACCACTGCAAAAATAGATTTGGAGAAATCGAAATATCATTAGGTGGCAGATGGGCAACAAAATCCCAGAGCTGCAGATATCTATAGAAGCCCTAGCAGTGTGTATCATGAGGGCCTTGAAGTGACTTGAAAGAAGGAATGTCCCGTAAGATAACATTTGGCCAAGCTGTTCAATACCAACCTGTTGCCAGAATTGCAAATAACTATCATGCAAGTGCAGTAGCAAATTAGATTTCCAGCTGAGGGAAGTATGCTGATTAAAGGTGTAATACTACAAAATGTTTTAATTCAAGTCCAAGTCCTATGATAGATAGTCAACATCTTAAAACTGGTGTGTTTGAAGTAAACTGTTTCTGTCAAACCCTGTGTAAGTATTATAGTGCAATCCAATACTTTGGAAACAGATTAGATAGCTGCCAGTGGAACCTATCCATCACAGTAGTCGGTACCCAAATCTGTAAATACCATAAAGCGCAGCAGGGTTTTTGTATCCCCAAAGAAATCCCTGCCAACTAGCCTCCACTGTTTTAAAAAAACGTTTGGGAACATAAAGTGGTAGGGAACAAAACAGATGAAAACACCAGGCAAAATGACCATTTCAATCAAATTGGAGTGACCAATGAGCCCCAAGTGGAGCTTATCCCATTTTCGGAACAGTGTGAAAACGCACTACTGTCCTTCCTCACAATCCTTCCCATCCATTTATCACCTCACCCCTCTGCGCACCTGTTTTTCTAAAAATATTCAATTAGTATTTGTTGTGTACTTTATAAATTGATTAACTTCAATATTGTGGTGAAATAAAATCACATCCATTTTTGGAAAGACTGTAGGGTGGTGCTTAACTTTGTTTAGATAACACTTATTCATTCTTGCATTTATTTATCTGGTTTAATTGTTCTCCACTGGGACATTTTCTCATTGTACAACAGAATAAGGGGTGGCAGCCTCAATACTAGCTCAAGGGATGAAGAGCGAATGGCAGTGCCATCTGCATAAGCAGTTACCTTGCCAAAAACTACTTAAGGTGTATCTGATAATTGTATTCTCCGGATAAAAGGTTCCAAATATAGGGAAAATAATAAAGGGGACAATGGACAACCCTGCCGAAAACTCCAGTTGAAGCTTGAGAATGTCCGAAATTTGCCTCACACAGATAATTCGGGCTGAAAGCGACATATATAAAGTTCTAATAACACTTATAAACTTCTGTCCAATCACCATTCCTGCCAGGACCAGCAAGAAAAAACCCATGAGACACTGTCAATCGCCTTTTCGGCATCAAGCAGGATAACACCGTCAGGCTCTCCCTGTGTTTCTGCGACGTCCAAGACTGAAATAGCCATGTTAATAGGAGCGGTAGTGTGAATCCATGCTGCATGTCATCAACTAACATGGTGATGACGGGTGACAACCGTGTTAATATTAAGAATAACATGTAAAAGATTGTTTCTATTTATGACTATTTCAGATTTCATTAAAGTTTAATTGATTTGTTGATGTGTGTAGATATCATTGTGTTCCATATAGTCATCCCGAGCACATGGTAAATTAATAATGGTTGTACTTGTCTGCAACAGCACTTTGGACAACTTTCTACATGTTGGAAGGTTGGATAGGCACCAAATAAGTTACAAAAATTACCATTAGGAACTTTTCGTTTGAGACCTCTTTGAACTCTGGACAGGCGTGATTGTATTTTACTGCTCCATACATGCTGTTTATGTTGGTAGAGGAATATGATACTGGTAAATGATGTCAACTGGTAGAAGGGCTGTGATAACATTAAATGCATTGACATTCAGAGGGTCTTTGTTGTTTTACAATAGTATTAACCTATGAAAATAAAGAATCTATTATTATGATGATGAACTGCATTGACTTAATAGACGTTGTACAATGATCCCAAAGAATCTGTAGGTAATACAAATTTCTTGAACTAATATGTGTATCAAGATCTATGATAAGAAAGAATCAATTGCATGAGGCATTTTGAATTTCTTTGTGTTGCAATCTGATGCTAAAATATGTTACCTAAGTTTTGACAATTGTTGTGTGTTTCACATTCTTAAGTCTTTATATGGTCGCAAAAATCCAGAACTATCTTAAAAATGAGGCACTCTAAGAGTTCTTGCAATTTCAATTTCAGCTAAAAATGGAGTTTCTGTCAAAATCAGTTTTACAAGAAATTCAGTAATATTGCATGCACCCAATTTTCTGAGGCCGCAATGTGTCCCCTGAATATTGCTTAGAAACTGGGAATTGCCCGAGGCTCAATTCTGTACGGAATACGTTGGAATATTGCCTTCATTTTGCATCCTAGGATTACCTCTCCTAGTAGTAGTAGTAATAGCAGGTACACAAATATTGCAGTGGAAGTCCTGTAACTCAGAAAATGATGGCCTTATCAGATTGAATAACTGTGTTAAGAGCATTGATTATTCAATCTATAGGGTCAGAGTATGTCAGTTTGTCACTACAAGATGCTACCACCCTTTACTTATTTATTATTTCTTTCTTTATTTTTACTTATTTACTTATTTATTTATTTGTTATAGTGCTTTTATCTGAAGCACTTTTTACATGGAAAAAGCACAGTACAAAAAGGTGGATACAATATAACATAGCATCAGTCAGACTCAATTACTTGAGCATCAGAGTAGAAAATAATATTTAAAGAAATCTTGAACATAGAGATATTAGGTGCAGCTCAAAAATGTAAGGGTCAATGATTCCAAAGAAGAGGCGCCAGAGGTTTAAAAGCACAAATATGAAAAGGAACACAACGATTGGGCAAACAGTTAAAAGATGAGAAAAATCTGAAGGCAGAAAATGCTTGGGGACAGATGGCGAAAACAGGATACATGGATACAGTAGTGCCATGCCATGATAACATTTGAAAATCGGACACAAGAAACAATATTTACACTAAACATGACATGGAATTCAACAGAGCAGCTACAGGTAGAGTGGTATTGACGAGTGCAGTGTAAGGGAATACAGAAGACAAACACTTTAATTTTATATAAGTTGAAGTGAGGCCAATAAATATTTGTGAAACCCAACCTAAAGAGAAAAGCAATAAATCAAATATGACTGAATCATTGTAGAGGTAGTTTCAAGGTAGAAATAGGAACAAAAGGTTTTAGTTTCAATATTATAGAGTATAAAGCAACAGTTTTTTACTAAAGAGGAAATATGAGGAGAGAAGTCCAAGGAGGAATTAAACTGGAAGCCCCAGTTATGAGCGGTAGAAGAGTAGAAAGAAGTTGGGGGCAGTAGAAGACCAACAGAGGCATGAGGGGGGCAGAGGAAGCTGCTAAAAAATAGTACTCCACTTTTATTAGGGTTGAGTTTTAGAAAATTAGCACCCATCCAGGATTTGACAGCCATAGGGCAAGAGAAAACACCGTCCTAAAGACTCTGCATGGGCCAGAACAGGTTTCCTGCCTGATATTTGGCTCTAACTTACCCAGAGCACACAAATTGTGAATTCTGACCCTTCCGAGGTCATGAGGCATGGCCGCCACTCCAAGCCTCAGCTGCCTTACATGCTCGCTTGCTCTGATTGATCGGAACACGCAGTTTATTGCCTGGCACATTCTGCCTCCTGCGGCTCTCATAATAATAGGAGCTCGACATTGCTTCACTGTTGATACTGTGTTTCGCGGTCAGCGAGACACCCTCCCCACACCCGCCCCGCTTCCTTGAATTTTCATTTGGAAACTATGCACGACTCTAGGAATCAATTGAGACGGCAGTTCCAGGGCCGAACCATTTTGTTAGGGTTCCATTTGAAGCCATATTTCCCCAGACCTAGATAGCTGCACTAGGGTTCTTCCTTAGGCCAGCTTCTTGGAGCACAGTTAACTCAATTCACTTGCCCACAAGTTTTACAGCATTCATTGCCACCATACCCATGTTGCTGTCAATCCTACAGGACCGCATTGCTTGATACCAGATATTGAGCGCTCCTGATCACGTCCTGATGATGACCGTACATTAAACAGGGTCAAAATGTCATTGACAGCAGACTTCTATAGACCCCTTAGATTGTGTAAAAATAACCAATGAGTCTCATATGTCTTTTTAATTGTGATGTATTTTGGTTTTTAGTTCTTAATTTTTTTCATTGCCTTTCTCTTCACCACATTGCCTTGGTATTGTATAAATAGATATACTCTTGGTACTATGAGAAGCAAGCACCTCTATCTTTATTACTGTGATTAAAAAACCTTGCAAACCACATTTACTTATCCAATATCAAAAGCAGACTTTTAAAAGGAGCCAAAGAAGTTAATGCTGTCATGTGGTCACTGATGTTTGGCCACCAGAGCAACACTGATGCCATATTTAAATTCTCCAAGGAGAGCAGTACAAAACCTAACTCCAAACCAACATGTTTAAACCGCTAATGCAGTATTTACACATGACCATAACCTTACCTAAAAAGGCAAATATGCCAATAGAAAAAGCAAATGGCTCACTGTGTTTTAAGAATCAAAACGCATGCAATGGGAGGTGTTTCGAAATCTCAAACTTCCAGGGTCAAATTATGCACCAAATCCATTGAAAAAGTTGAATCATTTAAAAACATGCACTTTCAGCAGTATTTTCTTGACTGCATGTGTTAAGCTCCCTGCATAATGTGGCAAGTTTTTCCAGTTAATTATGCAGTTGCACCAGCTTTTTAAACCATTGTGAGGGATTTGGCAGGTTTTGAATATGATGCAGTCTTGTACAATCAGCCAATAATGGTCTTTCAAAGTAGGACAAGGCAGATGTATTTCTTCAGGACTTTGATAAGGCTGGTATGTCTGTATGAACCACCTTTCAGTGGCACTAAAAAACGCTGAATTAAAGGCAAATTTTCCTTCAAAAATGTATATTGCGAATGATCTTAGGGATTGATTTTAATTCTGCAATTACTATTTAACCGAGAGGATATTGAGATGGAATCTTGTCATTCACTTTAAATCCACTTTAAGTACTCTCAATGGCCAAACATATACATTTTGCACTGAAATGCGAGATCTAAAATTAATATTAACTTACTAAAAAGAAAAGTATCTCTATATGAGAATTACTTTATCTACAGAGATGTCAGATTTTACCCGTCTTGCTGCTGCAACAACAACCTATCAGTACCAAAGGTTAGATTGCAGGTGTTGTCTTCTAACCAAAACCCTAGGGGGCTTATTACGATGTCGGTCAGTGTTTTCTCCAACCAACATCGTGGCCGAAACGGGACTGATGTCCTCCGGTCGGCAGTCCCGACTGCCTAATTACATTCCCACATTTCCCTACAGGAGCATGTATTACAGCTGTAAACAGACCATAACACAAGTTCCCATAGAGAAAAGGGAGATTACGTTTAACCCTGCACCCCGTGGCAGGCACCTGAAGGTACATGCCACAAGGTGCAGGGATTAACAGGGGGCACAATAAGTGCACTCAGCCCCCAACCAGAGGCTGCAAGGAAAAGGAGTCCCTGCTTGGGCCCCTAAACAAACTTTCCGACAGGCTGTCCATGTTGGAAAGTGTGGCATGGAAAGCCTGCCAAAAACCGTGCATCGTAATCCGGACGAGGTAACGCGTCGTCCATATGGATTATGGGCTCGTCCCGACTGGCTGACGGGCTCCTTAGGCCCGTCAGAAGCCAGCCGGAATGACTGTCTATTTCAATTCTGACCGGCTATATTGTGATCAGCCGGTCGGAAGTGAAACCGATGATCTTAGTCGTAAAGACTCCAACCTAAGGTCAGAGGCTTTACGACCAAGATCAGAACAGGCCCCTAGGTTGTTCATCTGTGGTGGAAAGTTCCTCTTCTTTGTCTCCTTAATTCTGCGGGTACCTTGCTTAGAGCAGTCAACTCAATATGTCAAACAAGGTTATTTGAAAGTTGAATCAAGGCACAATGCACCATAATTATCACAGTTGTGATAAACATGGGACCTCACCTCGGAGCTGAACCTCATGTATTAGTGTGCATTAGCAATGTGGGATTATATGCGAGAGCTATTGTTTTATGTAACAGGACACAACTCTAACAATATGTTAAAATTTATAAATGTATGTACATTAAACAAGAATGACCAAATGATAAAAACACCCAACTCAAATAAGCAAAAAAGGTTAACAAGGCAATTGGTTACAACATTTTGTGCTCAAGGTACCAACTGACAAAAGGGCGCACATCATGACCATTCTGCTCCTTCTCAGGGTGTCAGGAACTGGACCTGTGCATGATAGAACAGAGGATGGATTTATCAATGAAAGGTGGTACTGAGAGGGTGTGGTTACCAAGCTGAGTCACCACTTTGCTCGCCTGTGCGTGTAGATGATGTTTTCTGATGCCTCCTTCCACAAGTCAGTGGTGAGAAGTAGTCAGGGGTTCTGGATGTCTTTCTCAATATCTCTGAACTTCTTGGATGTCCGGGGGCTTCACCGCAGGCAGATATGACACATACTGCAGACCAATAAATGCAAAGCTTCAGCAAGGCTTAAATCACCTTCACTTTTAGGAAGTACAAAGGGTGGGTCAACGCAAGCATGACTGTGTAGTTATCATTCGTCTCACACTCACACTAAAAAGGTATTCAGGAGCATCCACTGCCAACCCTAACAAAGACTGGTTGAAAATGGTCATTAACTAAGGGGGATATTTTACAGGCATGCAACCTTATTGCAAAATCAATCTACATGATTTTTTAGAACATCAAAATTAATTAAAAATAAATGTGATGTGACCATGTGTCACATATCACTTGACTGAATTGAGATTCCTGTAGGGCATAACCCAACAGTGCTCCCTAGAAACTATAATCTGCTTTCACAAGCCAGATCTAGAGCAAATATGAAAGGAGGGGCTAAACCATATAGGGTGGGGAGACCGTTTTAGGGTATCCCCAGTCTCAGGCCACTTAATAATGTTCCAAAAGAGCCCAACATCGGCAGATTGAAGGGTATCTCTATGATTGGGGTCCCCCACAGTTCAAAAAGGGAATATAGGGGAAACATCCAGAATAAAAAATGCATGAATGAAACATCTTCCTAATCTGGTCTATACATAATGTTGCTCTTAATAAATAATTCACTATGACAATGGTGGGCAAAAACGTATTATATGGATACACGTTCAGAAACTGTACAGATTAACACACAATATTGAGAAACAAAATCAATTTCTGAGGTGTCTCAGGCATTCCTCAGTATGAATTAACATCTGTAACAAGCTAGCCATAGTAAATTACCCAGAAGGGCTAGCAAACAAAAATATCCATGAACATTTTAAAATGAACACTCCCCCCCCCCCCCGAAAACTAGGCGATAGCACATTCTACTTTAGCACTTTAGCTTGACTGCATTACAGGGATATAATTGACTTGAAGCATTTTCATTTTGTTAAGAAAAAGTTACTATTTGGATGCTTTCCAGCTAAAATGCTAGGAAATGGAGAATTAAACTAGCAAACCTAATGAGATGAATCATTTTGATATAATATGGTAGCCATTTCTGAATGTGACCGCATGAAGGTGATGATATGCCTGTGATTACAAAGTATCTTTCTCCACACACTGAAAGATAATTATAAAGTATGAATAGAAGGATGCTTTGAAGAGGCACATTTGTTACAGTCAGTGCTTCAGCTATGAATACCATTTGATGGTCAGAAATCTATTCCCCTTCAGTGCTTAAGAACCCAGTGCCAAGAAAGGTAGCTGACAAGACGCGTATCCGTATATGAAGGACACATTGCATAGGTGGAATGAGTACCTATGCACCTCTGCAAGTCAACGTAGATGATAAGCATGGTGATAACTTGAAAATAGTTGCAAAGCGAGTAGGTCTGGCTTTAATGTGCAAAAATATGTCAGCACAAGCATGCACAAATGTGAATAGGCAACCTGTGCTGTGGCTTGCTTTCAACCTCCCTCTTTCTGTGCCTCCTATGTCTGTGCTTTATTTTATTTTATTTTTTTTAAATATATTTTTATTTGTTTTGATAGATAGAATAAACGTACATTATTTGTAACATTAACAGAAGTCGCATAAGGTACATTTACCAAGGACAGTACAACAGCAGCATCAATACGTCCACGTGAAATCAGGACAACAATTGAAAACACAGAGGGTCCCACCATCATAGACAAGTAAATGTACAGTAACGCTGTAGCAGGCTTAGATCGAATGACCACCTCGTTTCGAGGAGGTGGCTGTATAAGCCTTTAAAGATGACATGTACTCTTAGGGTTCTTCCAGTAGGTCCAGCTCATAATATCGCATCCAAGCACCCCACACCTTTCCAAATTTCTGAATGCAACCCCTGCTCTGTGCTTTATTTTTTATTTCTCACACATGTTGTGTTGCATGACATCAGCATCGTCAGCTTAAGGTATACAAAATAGAGCAGAAGGACAAGAAGGTGGATTGGAAGAGGGAGGCAGTAGCGGAGGCAGTGTTGGCTACTGTGATATCTGTGGAAAGGGACCTTCACAGTATTTCAGTTTGTATCAATGTAGGAGTAACTTTCATCCAGTTTATGGTCCAGGCCACTTTGATTTATCCTGTTACTATGTTGTCTGGTATCATTTTCTATGGGTGTAAGTGATAATGGGACAACAACCAAGCGGAGTGAGCTAGTAGTGTCGTAGTCTGTAGACGTGGAATATATTGTAACATTGTTAACATCTCTAACCAAGGTAGAAGCTCTTAGGGTCTTCGGGGTATAAAACAATGTAATCACGGTATGGACCCAAGTATTAGATCAAACCCTTCTTGTTTTTATACAGGGCGATATGCAGTTCACATTTCTCAATATGGGACCCTGAGATGATTAGGGCCCGATTCCGATGTCAGACGGACCTGAGTCCGTCCGACATCGGTCAGGAGCTGTAACCGACCGACCCGCTGTCATCGGTTATGGCCCTGCTAGTACGATGCGACCGAAGAGGGTTCGGTCGCACACGTATACCTTACAATGCAAGCATGCATTCCGAGCGGAATGCATGCCTGCAATGTGTGAAGCAGGGGTGCAATTCATCTCTGCACCCTGTGGCTGGCACTCCAAGGTGCCTGCCACCGGGTGCTGGGATCAACAGGCCGCCATTTGGCGGCCTTGCACCCATGGGGGCCAAACTGGGGCCCCCCAGAGACAGTTTCCGACTGCCTTTTCGTGCCGGAAACACCGGCACGAAAAGGCAGTGAAAAACTGCCATCGTACTCCCTCAGTCAGAAAGAGGCGACCGGGGGAGTACTGAAGGATTTCCAGACGGCAGACGGGCTCTCTGAGCCCGTCGTAAGCCATCGGGAAATCCGAGTCGGATTCCATTCCGACCGAGCCCATCGGAATGGCTCGGTCAGAAAGGAATCCGGCCAGCACTAACCGATGCGGTCGCAAGGGCTTCGATAATTGGTTTGGAGCCCTTCTGACCGGAATCAGCCCCTCAGTGTTTCCCATTTGTGATATTACTGTTCTGTGAGAGTAAGATTAAAAAAAAACAGTGTTTCGGTCCTGGATGGTCCGAGTAGGTCCTCTTTAATTGAGATCTTATTGATACTATGGAATTTGTCACTGTTTAATGCTTTACAGCTGTAAGTTAAGGGTTTGCTTCTGAGGTTTTTGGGATAGGCCAGGATTTCTGTGACATTCTTACATGAGCTTTGGGACAAGATATTGAACTGGATTGTCGGTTATATATTTTGAAGATCTTAAAAGATCACATTGGCTGTGGGTGGCACTGTGACAGTCCCTCTCATGGGTATTCAAAGCTGATTCTTGTTGCTGCGACACTGTATATAGGGTGGATCTTGTGCATCAATTGGTCATTTCCCTTCATCAGTACACTAAAGCCATTAAATTATACCTATGCATGTCCTTCCTCGGGGGTATTGTCCACCTGAGGCGTTACACTGATATGAAAGAGTATTAAAGGACCTTAAAGTGAACCAAAGCAAGACTACTTTTTTGCAGATCTTGGAAGGTGTGTGTTGATTTTCTGTTCAATCCTGACTTCACTAGCATTTTCAGAGGGAATATACAGATGTGTGTGAAAATATGTAAAGACTGATGTCTCGTAAATTTGCTTTCACGTTTCTTTTAAAATGATGTTAACACTGTTAAGTTAAAAAAGGAGTAAGAAAAATGGCCCGAGTCTGGTGGTGCTCAGGTATGGACTTTTGCACAATGGCAAATGTGTACTTGGTGCTCTACTCTCTGGAAGTCTCATCTCAAGAGAAGGGACTTCTGGCACTAAAGAATCACCAGGACTTGTCCACCAAGCCTCTACTGTTTAGCCGTTTCTGCCCAGGGCTTAGGAAAGACCTAAAAAACAGCAGCCAAAGAATTATATATATTTTAATTTTTCTGCAGCTCGATGCCTCTTCCTTCCTGGATGAGGCATCTTGCTGTGGCACACCAACCAGTAAAGTTTAACCTCAACTCAGGCACAGCAAAGAAACTATTGAAAAAAGAAAACAATTATATAAAAATATATTAAAATAATTAATAAATTGTACCTTTTACAAATAAGTATTTATGTTACCTTTTTAAAGGTATGAAGAATCTCTATAAGTTTGCTAGGCTAGAGCTGGAAAAGGGTGTAAAGAAAGAGAAGGAGTTTTTGGCCACTTTTATGGTCCTTGAATATCGGTTCTTTGACTGAATAGAAATCTACAACACAGGGAGAGATCCCTTATGGCATTTAAGCTGGTGGATTTCCTCATTCATTGTCTGCTGTTCCCAATGCTGTATCTGCCACAACAATACTGGCTAGGTACGTTTTATTTTAAGTAGGCAGTGTCATGAATCAGTTTTCCCCACATGACTAATTGATTACTTCAAAATAATACAGAGGATGCAGGGGTGGCAGGAAAATCTCTGGCCTCAGAAAGGCAGAGCATTAAAATTCATTCACTGCACTCTCTGAAGCATTCAGAAATGCATTTAATCATCAATGAACTTAAAACAATAGAAAGGATCCAGTGAGGCTGCTAAGGAAGGACTTTCAATTTCTGAACAAAGGCCTTACATGTTAACAGCATGCTAAGGAGGACTGAAGTAATCTACAAGCATTGTATAAGTAGCATGTTACAAAACGATTTAATATATACATTATAGAAAAACGCCACAAATTGTCATTGGTCCACAGAAGACACCTCTTGCAAAATGAAACAGGCTGCAACTAATGAACAACTACAATATCAGAAACACAACCCACAAACATCTAAGATGGACACCAATATACTCTCATAAGTAAGAATGGTTGAAACAATGCCAACATTCCTACTTCAAGATGCCAGGGCAGATGAAAACATACAGTCTGTTCACACACACACAAATCATGCTCCTGTGGACATGAGTGCATGCCAACACTGGAGCCAAAGTTGAATGCAGACTGAAACCCAGCCCTCATATGTGTGAACAGTGAATGCCATTATAAGCATTGTAGCATTCACACAATCAAAACTCATTATTAAATGTGATGAGAAAGAGATCACCTCTAGTCCTGCTTAGGTAACAGCCCAGGGAATAGACAGCGTTGCTCACTGTACAGAGCAGAAGACAATCAAGATGTACAGAAATCCATCAGCACTGTTGTAACCAGAGCGCTATGGAACCATCACTCCGCATATAGATCTACGTGTACGTAATTTAAGCCCTTATAGAGGCAATCAGATAACAGTAGTCAAGTAACTATCTATAACCCCACCAGCACCCAGCCTGCAAAGGCAACATCTTTGCCAACAACTTGTTGGGAGCAGCAGATCAATAACACAAGCCTGTAGATTGTTCTTCAGTCGTTCTTCTTGAGATAGACCGCCCACAGTAAAAGCTGCTGCAGTATAACACAAAATTCAAATTGACTTGGGCAAAGGAACATCTGAAAAGCAGACACAATATAGGAAAGCACATTGAAAGAAAATTCCAAAACGTTTCCTATCATGCCATCATATAAAAAGTAGGCCTGGGTGGATCTTGCGAAGTTTCACTTCGTGGAATTCTGCAGGGTTACCAAAACACCCTGCAAAACTCCATGGAGTTCTGCATGTGGGGAGAGTATTTCTCGGCCACCCGAAGTCATTATAAGTTATATCTTGGTACACTGCACATTCCGTTTGTCGCCCTCAAGAAAAATGAGTCTGAACTCAGTGTTGTGCACGTTGGACGGGGCTTTTTACAACCACAGGCTGGCTATGGATTTCTTCCTTCTGAGGTCCATGTAATTAATGTCGAGTTAGACAAAAGTGACTTCTGAAACTCCACTGCTTGGACAGTACAGCGAATGAATTGTTTAAGTGCTGTATAAACTTGTCAGATATTTCATATGTGGCACTGCAGAACTGTAGCGGCAGTTGAAACTGACAGATTCTCCGTTACCATTGGGCACACGGTTTTCCATAGGCATCTCGGGCCTCATTTATAAAAAGGGACGCATCGCTGCGTGAAAACA
This sequence comes from Lissotriton helveticus, assembly GCF_964261635.1. Taxonomy (NCBI): domain Eukaryota; kingdom Metazoa; phylum Chordata; class Amphibia; order Caudata; family Salamandridae; genus Lissotriton; species Lissotriton helveticus. Next base: position 118,533,377 of record NC_136072.1, read on the forward strand.
GCTCATAGATTTCACTGTGTCACTTCTACGAGGCTTTTTGCGGGGGAACGCCCCCCCTGCATACATTATACCTGACGCAGGTATAATGTAGCGGAGGTGTTTACAAAGTGACGCATCTGCTTAGATGCGTCACTTTGTAAATAGTGCGCAACAGGAGGCATGTTTTACGCCGCCGATGCGTCACAAAAAGTGACGCACCGGCGGCGTAAAAGTGACGCACGGCCTCATAAATGAGGCCCCTCATCTTTGAACTCCGCATCCTTGGTAGAACATTCCTCCTGAACTCTCACTTCTTCCCCAGTTCGCAGCATTCACTGCTGTTGTGGCTGGTCACCAGCGAGAGGCGTTCCTTATGGAATGTGCATCAACCTGGCGCTATGCAGTGCTAAAAGTGTCACCGGTCACTTCCCCAATCCCCTTACTCACTGGTCTATCCTCACCATTGGCAAGAGTACCAGTCCCACCCATTACCAATCAAGAATGTTTAGAAAAATATGTGTACTCTTGGAAAACTAGTAGGCGACAGCTGCGATCCTCAAACTCTCAAAGCGTTCTCACACATCTCACCCACAGGCAAAGCACAATAGTGTTTGATGTAGCCTTGTGATGTATAAATGAGCAGAGAAGCCGCATCCTTGCCCAGCTAAAGGGAGTGTTGTGTCACATATGGGTCTGGGAAGCATGCCACTGGCATGGCATATCACACAAATAGCTCATAGTTATATAGCTGCTGAGGCTGTCCATTTGCACTGGTTGGAGAGTGAGGGAGATCTAATTTATCTTAGAGGGGCAGAGGATGAGCTCATCCTCAGGTTATCTCTGCAGTCTATCTTGAGAGAGGGGAGCATGCACAGAATGATAATAGTCCTACTCCTGTGACAGCTGATCTCCGGGACTGTCTTGGTGTGTCACGCACGGGGTGAATGTGCACCCTATATGTGTGTGGCTCTAGTTATAGTGAACTGCAAAGCCCCCCTGCTGCTCTGACAGATTTCTAGCTGCACTCTCTATGCAGCAAGAATATTCTGCAATTTGGGCTTCAGAGTCCACACAGCATCCGCTTTAACAACCCGTGGGTGGAAACACCAGAACCTCGAAAGGGTGAATAATGTATAGAATCTGGAGATTACGCCAAAAACCGTGATCCCACATTAAATAATTATTTCAATGTACAGTAACAGGAGAGTGTTGTATTTGAGGGAGACAGCATATATGGCTAACAAGCATATTTTAGCTCTTTGCATGCAGGGAGGATAGGGAACTGTGCAAACTTAGACTGATCGAGCAGGACGTACGTTACAAAGGACATCTGTGGACTCAAGCTAGTGTTTGTCCTCTGTTGTCGATCTTTTCACTGATGCCATTTGTCCAAACCCTATAAAAACTGACCAATCCCATGGCTGAACATATTTTGGGAGTTGTATGGGAGTGGGCAGTACTGTTAATGTGTAAGGTGACATAATTGCATCATAGAGGGCCCCCTAGCCGATCCTAGTGTGCCATGCAAAAGTTGGAAGTGCTGATTGAGTGCTGATTGATTGTAATGCCCACACTTGCGTTTGTCTGATCTGCCCCCTCAAAGTCAGCAGATGTCGCCTAGCTTGGAGTGAGTGGGATTTAGTTGAAACTTCATCTGAGGTGAGTTTGTCACTGCCCGAGTGGTGACAACCTGTCCCTGACTTTGCTGCTGCCACTCTGGACAGGAAGTGAGGCTGGGTGCCAGTAAAAAAACTATGCTATGTGGCGGAGGCAAGGCTTTTCCTGAACTCTGCGCTCCAAGCAGAGCACGGAGTGGCAAAACACAGCAAATTCCACCTGCAGAGAGGAGTTTGCCACCTACCTCCAATAAAAAGTTGTTTATTCATGTAGCTTGTAAGCATCACCACTGAAAAGCAGTATTAAAGAGCAAGACACCTGACATCTGTTAAGCCAAACTCAAGTTGCCAGATCACTACTCCATCTACATTGTACCTGCCACACACACTTTTTGAGCACACTGTCATCACCTCATGCAGGACATCTGCTCTCCTACCTACCAAAACCCAACACAGATGGCATCAGTCATGCCAGTGATCACAAATGTGGCAATTACATATAATGTCCAAAAAACACCTGAAGGAACTCAAAGGTCTCCTGGAAACGCAAACCCCCAGCATAGACTGTCACTCTGATATCAAGAAATAGCTACAAATAATTGCTTCTGAATCATAAACCACATAGGGAGCCTCATGGAAGATTTGCACACAGGGATAATCATTCCATCTACCTACACAGCGCAATGTCACTGAAAGTTACCACAACAAATGAAGACAACTTCACTAATACCATTGTTGTGACATTAGCCACATGGGAACCACGAAGTAAATTAAAAACTGCGTATTCCAGTCTGCATTATGGCGACCAGCCAACAGCACACAGATACAACCTCAATCACCCTCCAACTGGCCAGGCATTTCAAAACATAATCTGGGTGGAACCCTTGCGTGACAATGCAAGGCTCCACATGTACTTACGGTGTCACCATTCATGGCTTTTCCCTTTTGGAAAAAAACGTGCTCAAAATTTAACAATTCGTAATAAATAAACTTTAGCAAACATAAAAGATGAAGCTTCTGCTATCTCATGAACAAACAATAAAGAAATACAGTGAGAATAAATCATTAGAATAGATCAACACATTAATAGCACCATTACAAACTATTAACATACAATGTATTAACCAATATAAGGGCATTACAACCTTAACATATAAAAAGTTTAGTCCCTCGAGCACAGCAGCAAATTCCTCATTCTGCCACTGAGTCGCGCACGTAGCTGTTGAACATCAGCTACCTTATCTTGTTTCTGGTCTGACTTTATCAAATCCTCACATCCAACCATCAAGGAATTAATTTCAGAATTTATGCAATCCTTTTTTCCTCACTCAACACTCTTTCCTTGAATGAAGAATTAATAGTACCCTGATAAAGTGTGAACTTTGCCCAGAGGCGTCAAGGCGCTGCGGAAAGGAGCCATCAGATGATAATGTGTAAGGCCCAACTTACTTTTACCACATTCTTGCTGTTCCACCAATGTCCACCTTCCACACAAACACTACTCCCTCTAATCTTTACCACTTTAACTGGCCTACCAAATTTTGTTCCACCTTTTGTCATGGTTTACAAACTCGGACTGTGTCTCCCACTCTAAATTCAACATTCTTGACTCTATGTTTTTTTATCAAAATATTTGTTCTATTTCTGCCACACCTTCTCCATCCTTGGCCTAATATTCTCATCAGAACACTTTTCTTGATTCACTTTCACCCACGTATTCATCCATAAAGAGCAAAACAAAACTATTTTGTGGCTCTTCTTCCTCTCAACAATTAGAAGAGTGAAATACCAGCAGTTGCATGAGTAGTAGTGCGATAAAACCACAGCATATTTTTCACTGCATTTATCACCACACACCTGTTCGCAATGGCCCACTGAATACATTCACCCAACACCTTATTCATCCAATCAACCAGTTCATTTGTTTGAGGGTGATAAAAAGAGCTCTTCAATTTTTTAATACCACTTCTCTTCCAAAAACCTTCCACCTCAGATTAAGCAAATTGAACTCTATTATCCAACATTAGAGTGACAAGACAACCCTCTTTCAAAATCACTTCCTTAAGGAACTCAACAACAACTTTAGAGGTAACCTCACTCGCAAATTTCACTTCAGGCCGTTTAATATAATAATCCATAATCACTAATGCAAAAAGTCGAGTGGTATCCCAAGAATTAAATGAACTCGCAATATCTATCCCCACTTTCTTTCAGGGACCTGCAGTCAGTTCAATAGGACACAACAGTTGAGTCCTAACTCAACAAACAAAATCATTTTTTTAAGTACAGCATCAAAATTGTCTAATTACTAACATTGTTTTAACTTTAAATATATATATGTGTGTGTGTGCGTGTGTGTGTGTACTGTGCTAAATATCTACTCAGAACTAGTTTGATACTGACAATAAGATGTAATACTTCGCTTTCAAGCAAAACCATATAGTTTTAACTTAAATATATATCTGTAAACACTGTTTTCTCCAAAGATGATACAAACACAGGGACGTCAAACAGGGAGAACAAAAGGCCAGACTTAAAACCAGAGCAGAGACACTTATTGACAACAGAAAATATGTGAATAAGAATACTGCCAATACATCGGATAATATACCACGACTAATTTTAACATACAGCAGAGAAAGTTTCCAAATCAGACGTACTTTAATCAAGTTTTGGAACATATTGAAGAAAGATGTTGACATTGGTCATCTAGTGGGTGATTACCCCCTTGTCTCATACAGGAAAGCACCTTCACTGTCGGACAAACTAGTGAGGAGCAACTTTCAGATGAAAAAACAAGAGACATGGTTACAAACCAGACAGAAAGGATTCTTGAAATGCTTGACGTGCAAAGCCTGTAAGATAGGAGATAATCTAAGAAGTATCATGGACCTAAGGGGACGTCTATTTGAAATAAAGGAAACCATCACATGTGATACCCCGTACGTGGTATACATGATAGAGTGTTTCTGTGGAAAAAGATATATAGGCAGCACCATCTGCCCTCTCAAGAAAAGAATACTTGAGCATATCAGGGCCACCATCAACCATGATTTGTCATATGCAGTTGCCAACCATATGGACACTCACATAGGAAAATCATGGTTGTACATGAAATATTTAGGTTTGGCTACAATCCCACCTCATGAAAGGGGAGGTAACAGAACACTCAAACTAAGAAGCCTTGAATCAAAAATCATTATCAGGTTTAAAACAAAAATCCTGGGAGGTCTGAATGGGGATGAGGTGATGTATGTTCACTTATAAGGAATCCATGATGTAGTCTCTTATGACATTGATATAAGTTTAATTTTTTGTGGATAATTTGATCCATTTTTGACTTGGACACTAAGATGAACTGATTGAAACAAAACTAAATTGGTAAACTATAGGAAAGTTCGTGATGATAAATATTGGTAGCTTTTATTCTATTATTTGCATGCACAAAAGGTCTATTTACAACATTTATGAACAAAAGGTTGATTGTTATGGGATGGTGGCTTATAATTATAATTTTATGGATGATATATGGATGGATATGCACTTGGTTCCGCATATAGGGACACTCAGTCCAATAGCGAAACCAAAAACTTGAGTTTGACTCTCAAGTAACCAATATGAGTTTTTGACAAAAGACAGTCCATATAAATGACTCAGTGACTTGTTTTAGTGCCAGTGACATAGAACATATTGTAATGTTGATCCATATAATGTGGAGTGGAATGGAAACAATAACACATGGGTACTCAGCCGAGAGTAAAGCACAAGCAACTGTATGCGTTCTGTAATAATGAAAAAACGTTGCCATGACATGTTATGAATAACACTGGCTGATGAAATCAGCGTAAGAGTGCGCTGATCAAATAGTTGTACTAAGGACTATGTCTGGCCATAAAATGAGAAAATTCCTATTGTATGTGCCACTAAATATGTACCCGAATGCAATTGAATGTTTAACAATGTTGTGAAATGCAGCAATGTGCTGAAAGAAATGGTATTGATAAAGTTATTTGAAGACATGAACTACCAGTACCACAATGCCTCATAATGGGCTAATGTGGAAACTGAGTATTTAAGCAAAAATAGAGAATGGACTATGTGAGACACTACCGTGAAAAAGAACGAGAGGTTCGAAACGCGTAGGGAAGCTTTTTTGGTGAATTAAAAAGCTGAAAACTGAGCAAGGTGTGCAGAGTATTCCTTTTTGTTGAAGAATATATATATATATATACACACATACATCCATATATATACATATATATGTATATATATATATATATATATATATATCAATGCTCGAAGGTGTCCACCTTTGAGTAGCACGCGAACAGCAGCTTGGTTTATGTATAGGTGAGGACGGGGATCCACTCGTAGACGCCGCTCCGTACGGGATCTGCCCGAAGCGTTTCGAAGCTCCATTTGCTTCTCTTCAGGGGCTTTAACGGAAGCGGTGTGCGCAACCGCCGACCCACTTCCCCATTTAATATATAACACACCCACCGATGGGAGGCTCAAATGAGACTGTGCATTCTGGGAAGTGTGGTCCGGGAAGCACACAATCAAGTCCTGTATGGACTCCACAAGTGGGCCCGTCCTCGATTCCAAGTACGACTGCTGCTTCACTTTAGTGACCCCCAGGGTGCCGGGGTGGTGCATACTCCGCGGCTGGACGGCCGCGTATAAATCAATGCTCGAAGGTGTCCACCTTTGAGTAGCACGCGAACAGCAGCTTGGTTTATGTATAGGTGAGGACGAGGATCCACTCGTAGACGCCGCTCCGTACGGGATCTGTCCGACGCGTTTCGAAGCTCCATTTGCTTCTCTTCAGGGGCTTTAACGGAAGCGGTGTGCGCAACCGCCGACCCACTTCCCCATTTAATATATAACACACCCACCAATGGGAGGCTCAAATGAGACTGTGCATTCTGGGAAGTGTGGTCCGGGAAGCACACAATCAAGTCCTGTATGGACTCCACAAGTGGGCCCGTCCTCGATTCCAAGTACGACTGCTGCTTCACTTTAGTGACCCCCAGGGTGCCGGGGTGGTGCATACTCCGCGGCTGGACGGCCGCGTATAAATCAATGCTCGAAGGTGTCCACCTTTGAGTAGCACGCAAACAGCAGCTTGGTTTATGTATAGGTGAGGACGGGGATCCACTCGTAGACGCCGCTCCGTACGGGATCTGCCCGACGTGTTTCGAAGCTCCATTTGCTTCTCTTCAGGGGCTTTAACGGAAGCGGTGTGCGCAACCGCCGACCCACTTCCCCATTTAATATATAACACACCCACCGATGGGAGGCTCAAATGATACATAAACCAAGCTGCTGTTCGCGTGCTACTCAAAAAGGTGGACACCTTCGAGCATTGATTTATATGCGGCCGTCCAGCCGCGGAGTATGCACCACCCCGGTACCCTGGGGGTCACTAAAGTGAAGCAGCAGTCGTACTTGGAATCGAGGACGGGCCCACTTGTGGAGTCCATACAGGACTTGATTGTGTGCTTCCCGGACCACACTTCCCAGAATGCACAGTCTCATTTGAGCCTCCCATCGGTGGGTGTGTTATATATAAAATGGGGAAGTGGGTCAGCGGTTGCGCACACCGCTTCCGTTAAAGCCCCTGAAGAGAAGCATATGGAGCTTCGAAACGCGTCGGGCAGATCCCGTACGGAGCGGCGTCTATGAGTGGATCCCCGTCCTCACCTATACATAAACCAAGCTGTTGTTCGCGTGCTACTCAAAAAGGTGGACACCTTCGAGCATTGATTTATACGCGGCCGTCCAGCCGCGGAGTATGCACCACCCCGGTACCCTGGGGGTCACTAAAGTGAAGCAGCAGTCGTACTTGGAATCGAGGACGGGCCCACTTGTGGAGTCCATACAGGACTTGATTGTGTGCTTCCCGGACCACACTTCCCAGAATGCACAGTCTCATTTGAGCCTCCCATCGGTGGGTGTGTTATATACAAAATGGGGAAGTGGGTCAGCGGTTGCGCACACCACTTCCGTTAAAGCCCCTGAAGAGAAGCATATGGAGCTTCGAAACGCGTCGGGAAGATCCGGTACGGAGCGGCGTCTACGAGTGGATCCCCGTCCTCACCTATACATAAACCAAGCTGCTGTTCGCGTGCTACTCAAAAAGGTGGACACCTTCGAGCATTGATTTATACGCGGCCGTCCAGCCGCGGAGTATGCACCACCCCGGTACCCTGGGGGTCACTAAAGTGAAGCAGCAGTCGTACTTGGAATCGAGGACGGGCCCACTTGTGGAGTCCATACAGGACTTGATTGTGTGCTTCCCGGACCACACTTCCCAGAATGCACAGTCTCATTTGAGCCTCCCATCGGTGGGTGTGTTATATATAAAATGGGGAAGTGGGTCAGCGGTTGCGCACACCGCTTCCGTTAAAGCCCCTGAAGAGAAGCTTCGATACGCGTCGGGCAGATCCCGTACAGAGCGGCGTCTACGAGTGGATCCACGTCCTCACCCATACATAAACCAAGCTGCTGTTCGCGTGCTACTCAAAAAGGTGGACACCTTCAAGCATTGATATATATATATATATACATTTATATGCATATATATGTACATATTAGATAAAAAAATATAGTTTTGCTTGTAAGTGAAAGTATTTAATCTTATTGTCAGTATTTATATCTATATATATACTAGCTTACCCGTCGTGCGTTGCTGCGATCTACGACGAAAGGAAATTCAAGGAAACTCGTTATGATAACATTCAATTTACATTGTGTCATTTTTATTGAAACTTATTCATTTTAATATGGAAAACATTTCAAAGTGTCGTTTTAATTCTATTTATTTATTTGAGTGCTTGTGGATACACGATTTTTTGTTTTTCCGTCTGGTGCGTACATCAGTATTCGAAAGATTATGAGGGCCCTGGGGGGACGATATTTTAAAAAACTTTATGCCAGAAACCTTCGCGGGAGTGTACTCAACGACTTCCCAAAGTTTCCCGGCAATCGGATGAATGCTGTTTTAATTCTATTTATTTATTCGAGTGCTTGTGGATACACGATTTTTTGTTTTTCTGTCTGGTGTATACATCAGTATTCGAAAGATTATGAGGGCCCTAGGGGGCCGATATTTAAAAAAAAATTAAACCAGAAACCTTCGCTGGAGTGTACTCAACAACTTCCCAAAGTTGCCTGGCGATCGGATGAAATCTGTTTTAATTCTATTTATTTATTCGAGTGCTTGTGGATACACGATTTTCATTTTTCCGTCTTGTGCGTATATCACTATTCGAAAGATTATGAGGGCCCTGGGGGGTCGATATTTAAAAATATTTTATGCCAGAAACCTTTGAGGGAGTGTACTCAACAACTTCCCAAAGTTTCATGGCGATCAGATGAATGGTGTTTTAATTCTATTTATTCGAGTGCTTGTGGATACACGATTTGTTGTTTTTCCTAACTGCTCATTTGCCTGGAGTATTCTGTTCCCGTTATGCAATGGCAAACTGACTTTTTGTTTGTCATATATTGTGGATTTGATGGGTAAAACTGTCTCTAGATTAAGCGATACAAAAGGGGATGATAGACGGAGCGTTTGAGCAAATCAAACACTCACCCCCAGTCAACTGATCTGGGTTTAATCCCTCATCATTCTTTAGCTCACTCAGCCACCCCAGTTCAGACATGGCCATATGCAAATCAGTCTGACCCTGTGCCTCATGGGAACAGTCCAGCCCGAATTGGTTCAGATGCTCCGTCCATCACCACCCCCTTTTGTACCACTTTGTCTCTAGATTAAGGCCTACAAGACAGATATTAGTGGTTGGCAGAGATGTCTCCATCTGGTTTGATGAATGAAGGCCTGAAGAACGTAATTCTACTCCCTCGCCATGTAAATCTTTCCAGGATCTTGGCTTCTATTTTGATCAAACATTGTCGCTCTCATATCACATTGATAAAGTGTCTTCCTCCTGCTTTCATTTTAACAGGCAGCTTAAAAAACACTAACATTTCTATGACTTTCTTCTCCACAAATTGTGGCTCAAGCACTTATTTTATCTTGTCTCAACTATTGCAGTTTTCTTTATCGTGGACTACCATCTTCTGTTCTCAAAAACTAACCAGGATTCAAAATGCATCTTCCATGTTATTTTCCAGCTCCCTCAACGTACCTATCTGCTTACTGTGACTCCTCTCACTGACACCCTCTGTCCAGCAGAATTCAATTTAAGACAATCTGCTTGGTTCACCTGTCCTTTCATTGATCTGTTCCTTTTTATCTTTAATCACCTTTTACTCATTCTTGCAACTCCTGTGCTCTCCATTCCTCATCTCAGAGACTGGTCTAGGTTCTTAATGTCCAGATGGTATGTGTGGGAGGCCGTTACTTGTTGGCCGCCAAAGCCTGTAATGCTATTCCACTCTCCATTTATCAGGTCAATGATCATCTTGCCTTTTGTTAACAGATTCTTTTCTCTAGTTCTCTTTATTTTTTTTTCCTTTTTAATCTGTCACTCACTGAGCACCAACAAGGTTTCCCTTCGTGCCAAACTGTGCTTTATAAGTTCTTTTTTCCTCCTCCTCCTCCTCATCATCATATTATACCGACTCTGATTAGTTAGACATTTGCTTGGTCATTAAATATATGGACAATGAGATAAGAATGGCTGTGTAGATTTTGGATAGACCTAATACAAAGGAGCTGCAGTAAATGTATGTGAAATTGATGCTGTGTAATTTGCAGTTTTGAAAACCTGGGACAGCGGAAAAGGATTTCCCAGTCCCTGTATCAAATTCTTGTACATTTTGCTGCTATAAACCTGAGTTTTGTGCAACTTAAAAAAGTACTATATGTTGGGCAATCAGTGTATTAAAATCAACCAGCTTTGACTGAGTCGAGTCAATGAAAGAACCCCAAATATTCACATTATTTGCATTGATTATTTAATTCATCAGCACCACTCATTTATAGGCCTTGGCAAAAAGTCATCTGACCTGCTGTAATTTGTCTATTGTTATGAATTTGGTATTACAACTTTGCATAAATATATGCCATTCACAGTAAAAATTTACTGCAAAACATACAATTTACGGTAAAAATGTATCACAAATGCACACCAACAACAGAACGTGAGTGGCAGTTGATCATGGAGCTTTATTTAAATTAAACGAGAGGCTGCTGTTTCTGCCCGAGATCCGCCCGTAGCTGCCGATGTTGTGGGACCGGAGGTATGGAGTGGACTTCGCAGGTTTAGCGGCGCGACTCAGCTCCTAGATACGGGCCGTGCCTCGAAGCCTGCTGGGACCCCCTGCTTGTGGCGACCTAGTGAGTGATTGCGGCACTGGGCAGCAGAAGCGACGGGCGCTTTTTCCTGGGGGTGCGAACCGAACAGACGAGGCAGATGGAGGCTCAGCGGGGAATAGGCGGTCACCTGATTGAGGAGGAGGGCACCACACCAGATACCCCTTGCTGAATGGGGTTCTGCACAGCATTGTAACCACCTGAGAGGCAGAAAATTCAGAGACTACCTGACTTCAACATGGCGCCCGCGGCAGATGCCATGCCTTGTATGGGCACTGGGGCCTCTCATACAGCTACAGACCTGCACTAGGGGAGGAGTGGCACCCGACCTCCACATCCCTAGGGCACCTTACATCTCATACCTCCAGCAAGCTGATAGGGCCAATTGAATTGTATATATATGTGGCGGGGGCCCCCCTGCACTTTGAGTCTCACTGGCAAATGGTTACTGTATGTTTCTAACTCCAAGGTCAGAATCACTTGCCTGACCCCAAGATGACTGCCACAGTTTCTCCCTTCTACCGGACTCCGACTAGACCTTGATCACACCCTCCATCGGCCTACATGGTAGCCCTAGCTCCACTCTGACTTGTTTTTACTCCCTGTCCCCCACCTCCCTCTTGTACCTCAACCTTCGTAGCCTATGTATTTATTCAAATCTGTTTTTACCGAACGCTGAGACCTGAGCAACATGGCTGATGCCCGGTGGAGTTGCTTGACAACTAATGAGGAGATTGGCCCTGGTTTCTCCCTCGACCGTCACCTACCCAGCTGGACATTGGACACAGTTCTTCCTCATCTCCCTGTTATTGCTCCTTCTTCCCCTCCTTTCCTACAAAGTCTCTCAACCTCATTGTTTATTTACTGTACCTTACTACACTATTGTAACTGATGTAACTTGTAACGCAATGCTCCTCTGTTGTGGCGCTCTGATACCTCCGGGTCTAGCCAGCGCTATATAATCCTTTTTGATGTACCTTTTAATGCAACGGATCCTCTGGTTATGCGCTCTGATACCTCCGGGTCTAGACAGCGCTATATAACCTGCGCAAATCAAATAAACTAAAAACTGAACGCTGAGACCTGAGCAACAAGGCTAATGACCGATGGAGCTGCTAGACCGCTAATGAGGAGATTGGCCTTGGTTTCCCCCTTGACCGTCACCTACCCAGCCGGACATTGGGCACAGTTCCTACTCCTCTCCCTGCTATTACTCCTTCCTCCCCTCCCGCCAACGAATCTTGGAACATTGTTTATGTGTACTGTATCTTACTATGCTCTAGTATCTGATGTGAATTTTAACGCAACAATCCTAAATGTAAAGCGCTCTGATACCCTTGTGGGTCAAGTTCGCGCTATATAAAATTTTATAAAATAAAATAAAAAAAATCCTTGTGCCAAAAATTGCATTTAGTGTAATTATGATGTGATTTTGCTGAAATTTCACGTAATTACAAGAAAGCAAATTACGCAAGTTTCACACACCCCTACTCATTTATAATATGGCAGACTTCCCACCCACCCTTCAGATACCCTTGCAGCGAACTGCCAGCCAGATTTAGAGATCTCATTTGCTTGGCAGGGATCTCTAAGCCTTTAAAGCAACCATTGCTTTAGTAGTTGATGTGTATCACTTACAGGTAGGCTGAAACAAAGAACGGTGCACAAAGATAAAGTGGGGGATGTAAATGCGCTCATCCTCCACCTTGCATATGGCATTCTTACAATCAAGTAAATGTTTGGGATAACTGAGCTGATAGGTTTGTGAGGAGGCTTGCTTCTTAAAAGTAAGGGCCAAACTATGAGTGCGTCAGATGGGATACTCCATCACAAAGGTGCCAGATATCCCTTTTGCGTACTCAATCGCATAACAGCCAATGGTACTTGTAATACACAGGGTGGGCTAGCCACCATATTTTGATGGCGTGAACCAGCTGCTAATCTTTAAATAAAGACTTAAGGGTCCCTATTACAATTATTGCAGAATTTGGAATGGGGATAATTCTACACCAAATTCTAGCAATCACAAGAGTTTCCGAAGAATGGGGATTAATTGCTCAAAAACCAAATCCTTTCCTGGACAGCTTGGAATGATTTTGGGAGAAAAGCGGCTGGGACCTGCTGTGAGAAGGAAGAAAGTCCCTTTCGGGCTCAGCAAGAAATGTAGGGAGTGTCATTGACAAGCAAACTTCAAAGTTTAACCAGGTCAACATGGTTGCCTCTACTTGCTGCTACACCCTCAAACTCCTGAAGAAAGTTTCAGATGATCCCCACTAAACCCTGTAGAGCGGCCACTCACCAGTCGACTGGACTATGAAAACAACCTCTATGTCAGAATCATTGCACAACTCCCCAAAAGGCTCCAAGTCTTTCAAAGAGCAGCAGCCAGATTCACTCTCAACCTACCACTCCGCACTCTCATATTCAAACATGTCAGACCTCCAGTGGCTCCCCATAGAAAAACTCGCACTCTTCAAACTCCTCACCCTCTTCTACAGATCACTACAGAATCAAGGACTTGCATACCTAAACACCCATATCAACTTCCATACCCGAACAGACACCACAGTACCGCCAACCTCCCACTCACATGTTTCCCGCAACTGAAGAGCTGGAGTTTGTGCCTTTTCTTACCGGACTCCTAAAGCTTGGAACAACCTACCTCTGCACATCAGATCTTCCACCTCCCTTTAAGACTTTGCAAAAAGCTGAATATCTGGCTTTTCCATTAGGTCCCAGTCAAGGTAGCCTCCTCTCATTCTGAGTTGCCAGGATACACCCGTGGTGATATGAGATTGGTACAAATCTTCACAACATTACATAAATTAACATTGATTGATATCCTTGTACATTTCCACTTATCTATCTCAAAACGTGTCACTTAAGGCAAACCAACTACAAAGTATATGCACCTAATAATTTATTAATTAAAGATTTTATGTGTTCATTTAAATCTAAACTTTCAGTTATAAAACACATGTAGATTTATAACATTGGTAGTAGCACAATATAATTTTGTATACAGTTCAAAAACTCTAATTCTCATTCATCCACTCACACACCTAACTAGGACCATGCAAATATTTTCAATAATGAAAGCATATTCTTGCATTGCCCACAATGATTTTTGCAGCAGCATGTTGGAAGGGCTAATTAAAATATGTAGAATTTATTGAGAATGTCACTTTATTGAATGACCAAAAAAGGTTACAAATTGGTGTCTGTTGAGACTAATTTAATTTTAAAGGTTAGCATTTGTATGTAAACTCTAGGAGGCTGCCAAGCTGATATTCCTAACAGTTATATGTTGGTATTTTCTGGGATTCATCACACAAACTTGCAAATTTAGATTTGAGGATACTCTGGCTTAATTAGCATGCCTGCTTGACAGTGCTCTCTCTTACTGCAGAGGTAAAGCCTGAGAGAACTCTTATCTTTTTCTGTAATGTGAAGAAGGTGCCAGTGTAGAGAAGCACTTATAAATGAAGCTATAAGTCACAAGAGAAATACATATGGATTAACGGTCAAATTTAGAGTTTGATGGACAAGGACTTCCATTGCACATGGAGTACCATGCCAATCAAACCCTCTGTCCGCCTCTCTCATTTAAAGTCGGCAGACCTTTCATCTTCCATTGATAGAGCCCCTGCTTGATCCACTGACAGATTACGTTCCCTGATAGCCGACAGAGTAGGGGCCTCCAGAGGAAGGACATTCCTACGCCCGCCCTGTTAAAGGTGGACGGTGTAAAGTATTTTGTTCCTGTCCATCAACACCAGGAAAAATAAGACCGTGAGGGATAGGAAAAAATAGTAATTACACAATTCTCCTTGGAGACAACTCCATAATGCAGAGGTCACTAGATCTTTTCATTCTCAGGAACAAAGTCTGTTTTTAAAAAAACAAAAAAGTCAATAGATTTGTTGACATCCATTAGTAGTGGCAGTCCACCAAGCTTTTAGTACATTGAAAGAAACTGATGTGACGGCGGTTCCTTTCAACATACAGAGAGGACTGCTGGGCCGGCGGTCATCTCTAAATTTGGCAGGTGGAGTACCACAAGAATGTTTGAGGTAATGTCCTCCGCCTTACCAACACACACTACTCCATCCATTAACCCCTAAATCAGACTCTAAACTGTCAACATATAAAATGTCAATCAGAGCAACAATTTAGGAATTCAGAGGAACAAATGTGATCCTTCAAAATTGTCCAGCCCGTGCTGGATTATGTAGATTGAATTAGTATTAGCCATTATTTCCTCATTGCTTGTACCAATTGACCGGTGTAAAAATAATATTTGCACAAACCTGCCAGTGCAAAAACTGTCAGTTTGCTCTGCTCTATTGGTTTAAATGCTTTTTTGCAACATCAGTTGGTGCAAATGATAGTGCAAAATTACCATGCCACCAGTGCAAAAATGCCAGACACCATAGAAATCCATCAAATCTGGTGCATTGTTCTGGGTTTTCTTAGAAAGGATTAATAAAAGACAAGTTTATATGTAATATTAAGGGTTCAACTGGACTGTCGTGCTCCCCATTAAAAGTACCCCAAAAGTGAGTTTGGAAGAGATAAACTGTGGTCAGTTCAGGAAAGGTAAATAAGATGACATGGGAATAATAGTTTTAATAAATAATTATATATCTGTTACTACCACCTCTCGATGCAGCTGAATATAAAGGAAATATTTTCTGAAGTCAAAAACATCTAGCATCACAACTTATTTACACTCGCACAGTCGTCTCTATTGTGCAACTAAGCACACCTTTTTCAAATACACTGAGAACTAATTTAAAAAATCAGTAAAGAGAGGTGTATTCTTATTCACTGTGAACAAAACAAGCAAAGAGGTAAAGAAGACAACACACACATGCATATATGCAAATATATGTGCGTATATACATATATCCATTTATGTATGTATTTTTTTATATTTGTTTTGTAATGCATGCAACAAAATGTGACTTTTCCAACTACATAGATGACACAATTCATCTTCTAATTCTAATATTTAACAAACAAACCCTTAATTGAAGCATTAAGGATTGTAAACTCCATAAACGCCAATCCTTATCCCTTCCCAGGGTGATCGGGTAATGCACAAAATAGGATATCTTTAACAGTTTCAAAGCTAATAACAAAAGAGCCAGGTTTCAATATATTTGATTATATACATTAAAGCTGCAAAGCGGAATATGCAATTTTTCTAGTCCTTAAGATAAAGGACATCTTCTAGGGCCCAAGTTGGCGAATGCAAATGTTCAATGAGGCATGGATAACAGAACGTCTTTGGAACCGCATGGATGAAACTAAGGGCCAGATGTAGGTAGGATTGATTTACCGATTCATAATTACCGAATTTTACCGATTCGGTAATTATGAATCAGTAAATCAGAGGGGTGGGTATGTAGGTATTCCAGATGTGCTGGAATACCGAATCGGAGAAAAATCGGTATTTACCGATTCGGTAAATACCGATCGGTAATGCCCATTCATTCCTATGGGCTTTGAAGCCCATAGGAATGAATGGGCATTACCGATTCGGTATTTACCGAATCGGTAAATGCCGAATTACACAAGGGTGCAGGGGGTGTCACTTTGACACCCTCTGGCACCCCCAAAAGAGTCTTGGGTGCCATGTGGCAGGCATACCTGCCCTAAGGGCAGGTCTGCCTGTCATATGGCATAGGTGTGCATGCACACATGTGCATGCACACCGGAATTGGTATTTTACCATCAAATTGGATTTGATGGTAAAATACCGATTCGGTAAGGCTTGTGGGACTCAGAAGAGTCGCACCTACATATCAAATTTACCGAATCGGTAAAAATACGGATTCGGAATTTTACAGAATCGGTAAATTTACCGATCGGTAAATTTACCGATTCTGTAAAATTGAGTGCCCTACATACCATTACTGAAATACCGGTCGGTAACGGCCGAAAATACCGATTTTCGGCTGTTACCGACCGACCTACATTGGCCCCTAAGTCCCATATGTAAAAAATTCCCAATTTGCGATTCACAAATAGCAAATCCGTAAAAATCACTATTTGTGAATCGCAAAAGGTAATCTATGTAACCTGCGATTTCCTAAAAGCCGTTTCTAGGGAATTTATTTCGTTATTAGAAAATCGCAAATTAGGAATGTACAAATTTATGATTTCCCAATAGGAAATCTCAAATTTGGAAATGGAGGTTCAGCCAAGGACAGGGAGCAAATGACGGGTGAAGGGACAATACATTAGGATGACCAGTCATCTCATATTTACCCGGACGGTCCCAGTTGTTTAACTTATGTCCCTGCGTCCCTATATGGCATACATGTCCCAGTTGATTGATTTAATTTTTCTGTGGCACTTTGAATTAGATTGAAAGCAAAATGCAAAATCAGCCATTTGTTTCCAGCTGTTAAAAATATAACTTTTAAATGACCTACTGCACTGTTGGTTCTAGAACTTGTAGTTTCACATTTCCTTATAAGTATTATTCATCATAGCATTGAAAGTAATGTTGCGTTAAAAACAGAGAATTGTTGAAAGTGTCATATAAGTCACAGAGGCATTTGAAAATGCTGCCTTTCAGAGATACAACTATCCCCTATTGTCATTTAATACACATTCAATGGTACCCATTTGATTTTCTGAGGAAGGATGCAAGCTTGGCATTGTGCCCGCAGAATATTTGACTTACCCTGGCATATACCTGTTGGGGTGCTTTCCAATAATAGAAACACATGATTATCCATGCCAACAGTACTTATTATCTCAGTATAGAGTTGACCCTACCTATACTCAGACCAGTTAAATGCAGTTTACCTGCAGACCTTCATGTTAGGGCCTGGAACCTACTGCAATATCTTACTGTACAGCTTAGTGCACAGGGGAACCTGAATATATGTGTGGATGTTCATCACATTAAAAACTTGCTAGTCCCCTATAGACTATTCAACAACACAGAGGGACAAAAAAGGGACAATATTTATGGGGGTCCAGTGTACGTGTCCTATAAACTAATAACCAAGTGATGTACAAAGTTCCCCCAGAAGGTAAAGTTTATATGGCTGAGGACGTCTCTCTCTCTCTGAATGGATGTGTGCAAAAGCGTCAGGGAATAAAGGTAATCCCTTATCGGAACTTAGGATGCCTCACACAACTAATCAGCTTGACGACTGTTGTCATCCTGCCAAATGGTTGTTTCATCTCATCATCGGCCTCCTGCTCCAACGACAGGCTGGCGCTGCAATACCTGCCGGGTAGCACGGAGTGCTACACTTTTGTGGAGTTCTTTTGTTCCTGGCCGTCGGTTGAGTGCATGTGAGGGGCCTAAAAGGTGAGATAGTGAGCGTCAAGATATGTTTAAAAAAGGTAAGTATAGTCCACTCAGACAACTTTATTCATGTGGCTAACTGCCTTATTAAAATGGTGAAGGGAGGGGTACCGAAACTCAAAAATGAGGTAGTTTGGCTTCGTTCAACCCTCACCTATAGTATGGTCAACATGTTTCATGCCTTATAGGCAATTCTTCAGGACCTAAATGTGTTCATAAACTCGTGATAAGCCCATCCGGGCTAAAAGGTATGTTATATACAACCTGCGCGGTCAATTATCATGGCAGGAAGGTATCCTGCGTGGAATTCCGCCCCTCAGTCCCTGATAACGGTCCCCACAGACTGTCCTTGTGGGGCCTGAGCTGCTGGGTAATACCTGGTTTGCTCGAGGCCGTTGCCTATAGGCACCTACCCCCACACCGCGGCGAGACTGGGCACGCAGGACAGCTATAGACGTCACCCCCAGTGTCCCTTTCCTGACCTCTCAATTCATTCTTGGAGCTTGCCTCCTATTCCACTTACAAATAGAATGTAGTCTAATAAAAACCAATTGCTGCCATTAATTCTGAAGCTTCCATGTGACCCTAGCCTATCCTAAAAGATTAATCATTTAAGAAGATTTGGGTAACTTCAAGGAAAAAAGCTGTGAAAACTGGCAAATAACCCTACATTTTCCTTAGCAACTCTCAGAAATATTTTTAATAAGTGAGATCATGCGTAAATATTTGAGAGCCTATTAAACTATGGAGTATCTGGTAAGTAGCATTGCCTATATCTCAGCACTTATCCTCTATAAAATACCACATGTGTAATATTTTTTCCTCACCTCAAAGTGGTCATTGGAAGATGTCGCAATCGTTACTGCACATGTCTGAAAATAAATAAAAACAAATTGTACTTCATATTGTGAGTTAATTACAGGTAAGTATAAACTGTTTATGCTATTTATATCTATATATATATATATATATATATATATATATATATATATATATATATATATATATATATATATATGTATATATATACATATATACACACACCACTGAAAAAACTCATACCCACCCTAAAAGCAAAAAATTCTCTTGCAACCCAAAAAAGCATACTCCCCCAAAACTCTTAAAATGCCCTTGGCAACCAAAAATCAGCACCCATCTAAACCTTAAAAATGCCCTTGCCCTAACACCTATACATAATATATATCTATATCTATATCTATATCTATATCTATATCTATATATATATATATATATTCACTGAAAAAACCATAGGTTTCAGGCCTTACATAGTTAGGAATTAGCATTTAAAAAAACCTTTGAAATTCACTGAAAAAACCATAGGTTTCAGGAGTTATATAGTTAGGAATTAGTTTTTAAAAAACCTTTGAAATTCACTCAAAAAACTATAAGTTTTAGTGGTGTTATAGTTAGCTGGACATTTTACTCATACAAAACCAATGAAATTGCTTCTATATAGTTAGTTGTACTAACTATATTTCGCGCACCCGCAATCCACTGCTGATGATGTCACATATTAGATCATTCATGACATGGTCAGTGACATCACTGATGACATCTCAAATGACATCACTGATGACATCACTGATGACATCATCCAGTGAATGTGGTTTGCTTCGTTATTTAAATATGCATTATATATATAGCAATTTGCATTGAAGAATGAGTGGATATATATAAATAAATATTTGGATGGAGGATTTAGTAGCAGTGTAATTGACTGTTTACTTGACCAATTTATAATGTATCACTAAATATAGCGGATAGTGACTAAACTGTGTGAATATCTGAATCACTTTGTCAGTTGTTGTGTAAACTGATTCTACAGTTGGTTACTAGCTATGTGAAAGTTCATATTAGTTATTGATTAGTTAACTGAGTATTTGTATGGGAGTGTGAAAGTGTGTGTGGTTCGGTGGGGGTGTGTGACTGTCCAAAGATGTGTGAATAGTTGATTCAGTAGATATATGAAGTTAAAACTACATGTTCTAACAGTTTGGGTGAATGAATCTCTTTATGGGTGTGGTGATGAGCAAATATATTTCTCAAAGGAACAGGTCCATCAAACTAGAAAAATAAAAGGCAGTGTATGTGTCAGTTGTTGTATATAAATAAGTATACATAAGACACAATGATTGTGTGAGTGACTGTATGGATAACTGTATACTTGTAATAATGATTTTATAATTCACTAAGTATGACTTACTATCTAAAGGAATAGAAGAAGTGGTGTTTGTATAAGTGTTTTGCTAAGTAAATATGTAAGTATGATCCATTGTTTGCATAAGTGAGTAGGATGACTTCATATGTGAATAGGATGCGTGCTGTTGTTTAATGTCGATATAGATGTATAAGTATTTTTGATAGTGTTCTATTGTTCATTGACAGCATGTATGAGTGAATCCATAGGTAAGTGATTAGATGTGTGTATACATCTATGAATCACTGAGTGGATTTTTAGATACTTGTATTGCTGTGACAATGGATTTAAATATGATACTCTGTATTTTACAAACAGTGATGAAAAATTGTAATAGTGTATGAAAAGGTGTATGTGTTTGTCACGTGGATGATGTCATCAATGATGTCATTTGAGATGTCATCAGTGATGTCACTGAACATGTCATGAATGATCCAATATGTGACATCATCAGCAGTGGATTGCGGGTGCGCGAAATATAGTTAGTACAACTAACTATATAGGAGCAATTTCATTGGTTTTGTATGAGTAAAATGTCCAGCTACCTATAACACCACTAAAACTTATAGTTTTTTGAGTGAATTTCAAAGGTTTTTTAAAAACTAATTCCTAACTATATAACTCCTGAAGCCTATGATTTTTTCAGTGAATTTCAAAGGTTTTTTTTAAATGCTAATTCCTAACTATATAAGGCCTGAAACCTATGGTTTTTTCAGTGAATTTCAAAGGTTTTTTAAATGCTGATTCCTAACTATATAAGGCCTGAAACCTATGGTTTTTTCAGTGAATTTCAAAGGTTTTTTAAATGCTAATTCCTAACTATATTAAGCCTGAAACCTATGGTTTTTTCAGTGAATTTCAAAGGTTTTTTAAATGCTAATTCCTAACTATATAAGGCCTGAAACCTATGGTTTTTTCAGTGCTTTTTAAAAAAAAATTGATTGGTTAACTGGCTTAATAAGTGTATCTTAGTGAATACATATATTAGCGAGTAATGTTTAAATATTTAAATATATGCATGAGTGATGTAATATGTGACGTCATCAGCAGTGCATTGCAGACGTGCAAGTTATAGTGAGTCCAACTAACTATAACGTGGGAATTTCAATGGTTTTATGCGAGTAAAATTTCCAGCCAACTATAACTGGTGTGAAACCTATGGTTTTTTCAGTGAATTTCAAAGGTTTTTTAAATGCTAATTCCTAACTATAACTGGTGTGTAACCTATGGTTTTTTCAGTGAATATATATATATATATAAAATTTCTATGGCAAAATGAAACCCCTCATTTTGTTCCTTTTCAAATTAAATGTATTAAGTGTTACCACTTTATTCCAATCAAGATGACTTCAGGTGTGCCATACTTTTGTCATAAGTAAGACTGTTAGCGTTCTAGTTGTTCTTTAGAACACTCTGGGACATTCTGTCATTGGGCTAAAGTTGGGCTACATCTGGCTGATATTTGGGCTACATTTGGGCTCTTTTGTCTCTGGTGGCCATCTTGGGAGACTGCATATCAGAATTGTTTTAATGAAATATAAGAGGATTTGAGAAGTCACTCAAAATATGCCCTAATTTTTCTTTCTTCAGCACTAATCATAATTTCTATGGCAAAATGAACCCCCTCCTTTTGTTCCTTTGCAAATTAAATGTTTTAAGTGTTAACACTTTATTCCAATCAAGATGACTTCAGGTGTGCCATACTTTTGTCATAAGTAAGACTGTTAGCGCTCTAGTTGTTCTTTAGAACACTCTGGGACATTCTGTCATTGGGCTATAGTTGGGCTACATCTGGCTGATATTTGGGCTACATTTGTTTTTTTGTCTCTGGTGGCTATCGTTGGGCTACATTGGGCTACATTGGGCTACATTGGGCTACATTTGGGCTCTAACATATATATAGCCCAATGTAGCCCGATATATATTTTTTCAAAGTTAATTTTCATAAAAACCACTGGAGCACATATCTTGAGACATAGCAAAGGCACATCGGGCTACCAGTCCCTACAATTTTGCCAAGTTTGGTGGAAAACCATTCAGCCGTTCGGGCTAAAAGTGAGTCCAACCGCCCTATGGAAATTAACATGGGGAAAACACGTTTTGGGACCCCCCTTTTATCTGGGCCCCCGCTTGACGAATCCCCCCCAAACTTTCAGGGAAGGAGCGGAGCGCCGCGAGGCAATGTTAAGGAAAGTTTCAGGAAGATTCCTCAACCGGCGCCAAAGTTATTCCCAATAGAATGTTGCGATTTCCCTATGGAAAACAACCCTAACTATATATACCTACTGGCTATCGCCAGTAGGTAATATATATATATATATATATATATATATGTATATATGTATATCTATATATATATATATATATATATATATATATATATATATGTTGTTGTCCAATGTGCCTAAGCTTTTGGGGAGGCACTCGACATTCTTCCGCCCTACGGGCTTCTCTCTTAGCACACTGCCTCATTTCACATAAAATCAATTCTGCCCGACGCGTTTCTGGGAGCTTGGTACCGTCATCAGGGGCTGCATTCAAGAAATGTTCGTTCATGCGATCATATTTACCGGGCATTGCTTAAACCACACCCATGGGAGGCGTGTGTTCAGTACATCGTCTTGCCATGCTTTCTGGGATAGGTAGTCCGTTTGATGCATGTAGTTTTAATTAGGTCATTCTTGAAGAGTGATGCTAGTGTTCAAACCTTAGTAGGCTGTGTTAAGGTTCAGTGCGCTATAATTTTCTCATGGAGTCCTGTCCTCAGGACTCCATGAGAAAGCTTAGGCACATTGGACAACAAAATTCTCATCGGCCGCCCGGTCGGGGGGATGGCACCATCGACTGCAGCAGCGGACACCAAGTGCGGCAGTCGAGGCTAATCGCTTCCAAACTTGTTGGAGGTTGAGGACAGGACTCCATGAGAAAATTATAGCGCACTGAACCTTAACACAGCCTACTAAGGTTTGAACACTAGCATCACTCTTCAAGAATGACCTAATTAAAACTACATGCATCAAACGGACTACCTATCCCAGAAAGCATGGCAAGACGATGTACTGAACACACGCCTCCCATGGGTGTGGTTTAAGCAATGCCCGGTAAATATGATCGCATGAACGAACATTTCTTGAATGCAGCCCCTGATGACGGGACCAAGCTCCCAGAAACGCGTCGGGCAGAATTGATTTTATGTGAAATGAGGCAGTGCGCTAAGAGAGAAGCCCGTAGGGCGGAAGAATGTCGAGTGCCTCCCCAAAAGCTTAGGCACATTGGACAACAAAATTCTCATCGGCCGCCCGGTCGGGGGGATGGCACCATCGACTGCAGCAGCGGACACCAAGTGCGGCAGTCGAGGCTAATCGCTTCCAAACTTGTTGGAGGTTGAGGACAGGACTCCATGAGAAAATTATAGCGCACTGAACCTTAACACAGCCTACTAAGGTTTGAACACTAGCATCACTCTTCAAGAATGACCTAATTAAAACTACATGCATCAAACGGACTACCTATCCCAGAAAGCATGGCAAGACGATGTACTGAACACACGCCTCCCATGGGTGTGGTTTAAGCAATGCCCGGTAAATATGATCGCATGAACGAACATTTCTTGAATGCAGCCCCTGATGACGGGACCAAGCTCCCAGAAACGCGTCGGGCAGAATTGATTTTATGTGAAATGAGGCAGTGCGCTAAGAGAGAAGCCCGTAGGGCGGAAGAATGTCGAGTGCCTCCCCAAAAGCTTAGGCACATTGGACAACAAAATTCTCATCGGCCGCCCGGTCGGGGGGATGGCACCATCGACTGCAGCAGCGGACACCAAGTGCGGCAGTCGAGGCTAATCGCTTCCAAACTTGTTGGAGGTTGAGGACAGGACTCCATGAGAAAATTATAGCGCACTGAACCTTAACACAGCCTACTAAGGTTTGAACACTAGCATCACTCTTCAAGAATGACCTAATTAAAACTACATGCATCAAACGGACTACCTATCCCAGAAAGCATGGCAAGACGATGTACTGAACACACGCCTCCCATGGGTGTGGTTTAAGCAATGCCCGGTAAATATGATCGCATGAACGAACATTTCTTGAATGCAGCCCCTGATGACGGGACCAAGCTCCCAGAAACGCGTCGGGCAGAATTGATTTTATGTGAAATGAGGCAGTGCGCTAAGAGAGAAGCCCGTAGGGCGGAAGAATGTCGAGTGCCTCCCCAAAAGCTTAGGCACATTGGACAACAAAATTCTCATCGGCCGCCCGGTCGGGGGGATGGCACCATCGACTGCAGCAGCGGACACCAAGTGCGGCAGTCGAGGCTAATCGCTTCCAAACTTGTTGGAGGTTGAGGACAGGACTCCATGAGAAAATTATAGCGCACTGAACCTTAACACAGCCTACTAAGGTTTGAACACTAGCATCACTCTTCAAGAATGACCTAATTAAAACTACATGCATCAAACGGACTACCTATCCCAGAAAGCATGGCAAGACGATGTACTGAACACACGCCTCCCATGGGTGTGGTTTAAGCAATGCCCGGTAAATATGATCGCATGAACGAACATTTCTTGAATGCAGCCCCTGATGACGGGACCAAGCTCCCAGAAACGCGTCGGGCAGAATTGATTTTATGTGAAATGAGGCAGTGCGCTAAGAGAGAAGCCCGTAGGGCGGAAGAATGTCGAGTGCCTCCCCAAAAGCTTAGGCACATTGGACAACAAAATTCTCATCGGCCGCCCGGTCGGGGGGATGGCACCATCGACTGCAGCAGCGGACACCAAGTGCGGCAGTCGAGGCTAATCGCTTCCAAACTTGTTGGAGGTTGAGGACAGGACTCCATGAGAAAATTATAGCGCACTGAACCTTAACACAGCCTACTAAGGTTTGAACACTAGCATCACTCTTCAAGAATGACCTAATTAAAACTACATGCATCAAACGGACTACCTATCCCAGAAAGCATGGCAAGACGATGTACTGAACACACGCCTCCCATGGGTGTGGTTTAAGCAATGCCCGGTAAATATGATCGCATGAACGAACATTTCTTGAATGCAGCCCCTGATGACGGGACCAAGCTCCCAGAAACGCGTCGGGCAGAATTGATTTTATGTGAAATGAGGCAGTGCGCTAAGAGAGAAGCCCGTAGGGCGGAAGAATGTCGAGTGCCTCCCCAAAAGCTTAGGCACATTGGACAACAAAATTCTCATCGGCCGCCCGGTCGGGGGGATGGCACCATCGACTGCAGCAGCGGACACCAAGTGCGGCAGTCGAGGCTAATCGCTTCCAAACTTGTTGGAGGTTGAGGACAGGACTCCATGAGAAAATTATAGCGCACTGAACCTTAACACAGCCTACTAAGGTTTGAACACTAGCATCACTCTTCAAGAATGACCTAATTAAAACTACATGCATCAAACGGACTACCTATCCCAGAAAGCATGGCAAGACGATGTACTGAACACACGCCTCCCATGGGTGTGGTTTAAGCAATGCCCGGTAAATATGATCGCATGAACGAACATTTCTTGAATGCAGCCCCTGATGACGGGACCAAGCTCCCAGAAACGCGTCGGGCAGAATTGATTTTATGTGAAATGAGGCAGTGCGCTAAGAGAGAAGCCCGTAGGGCGGAAGAATGTCGAGTGCCTCCCCAAAAGCTTAGGCACATTGGACAACAAAATTCTCATCGGCCGCCCGGTCGGGGGGATGGCACCATCGACTGCAGCAGCGGACACCAAGTGCGGCAGTCGAGGCTAATCGCTTCCAAACTTGTTGGAGGTTGAGGACAGGACTCCATGAGAAAATTATAGCGCACTGAACCTTAACACAGCCTACTAAGGTTTGAACACTAGCATCACTCTTCAAGAATGACCTAATTAAAACTACATGCATCAAACGGACTACCTATCCCAGAAAGCATGGCAAGACGATGTACTGAACACACGCCTCCCATGGGTGTGGTTTAAGCAATGCCCGGTAAATATGATCGCATGAACGAACATTTCTTGAATGCAGCCCCTGATGACGGGACCAAGCTCCCAGAAACGCGTCGGGCAGAATTGATTTTATGTGAAATGAGGCAGTGCGCTAAGAGAGAAGCCCGTAGGGCGGAAGAATGTCGAGTGCCTCCCCAAAAGCTTAGGCACATTGGACAACAAAATTCTCATCGGCCGCCCGGTCGGGGGGATGGCACCATCGACTGCAGCAGCGGACACCAAGTGCGGCAGTCGAGGCTAATCGCTTCCAAACTTGTTGGAGGTTGAGGACAGGACTCCATGAGAAAATTATAGCGCACTGAACCTTAACACAGCCTACTAAGGTTTGAACACTAGCATCACTCTTCAAGAATGACCTAATTAAAACTACATGCATCAAACGGACTACCTATCCCAGAAAGCATGGCAAGACGATGTACTGAACACACGCCTCCCATGGGTGTGGTTTAAGCAATGCCCGGTAAATATGATCGCATGAACGAACATTTCTTGAATGCAGCCCCTGATGACGGGACCAAGCTCCCAGAAACGCGTCGGGCAGAATTGATTTTATGTGAAATGAGGCAGTGCGCTAAGAGAGAAGCCCGTAGGGCGGAAGAATGTCGAGTGCCTCCCCAAAAGCTTAGGCACATTGGACAACAAAATTCTCATCGGCCGCCCGGTCGGGGGGATGGCACCATCGACTGCAGCAGCGGACACCAAGTGCGGCAGTCGAGGCTAATCGCTTCCAAACTTGTTGGAGGTTGAGGACAGGACTCCATGAGAAAATTATAGCGCACTGAACCTTAACACAGCCTACTAAGGTTTGAACACTAGCATCACTCTTCAAGAATGACCTAATTAAAACTACATGCATCAAACGGACTACCTATCCCAGAAAGCATGGCAAGACGATGTACTGAACACACGCCTCCCATGGGTGTGGTTTAAGCAATGCCCGGTAAATATGATCGCATGAACGAACATTTCTTGAATGCAGCCCCTGATGACGGGACCAAGCTCCCAGAAACGCGTCGGGCAGAATTGATTTTATGTGAAATGAGGCAGTGCGCTAAGAGAGAAGCCCGTAGGGCGGAAGAATGTCGAGTGCCTCCCCAAAAGCTTAGGCACATTGGACAACAATATATATATATATATATATATATGATGTGATGTCATTTGAGATGCCATCAGTGATGTCACTGACCATGTCATGAATGATGTTATATGTGACATCATCAGCAGTGCATTGCGGGGGTGTGAGTTATAGTTAGCTCAACTAACTATAACAACTGAATTTCTCTGGTTTTGTAGGAGTGAAATGTCCAACTAACTATAATGTCCCTGAAACCTATGGTTTTGTCAGTTAATTTCAAAGTTTTTTTAAATGATAATTTCTAACTATAATGTCCCTGAAACCTACATTTTTTTCAGTGAATTTCAAAGGTTTTTTAAATGATAATTTCTAACTATGCCTACAGAGGTAGGACATGTGAAGAAAAAGGAAGAAAGAGGA
This sequence comes from Lissotriton helveticus, assembly GCF_964261635.1. Lineage (NCBI taxonomy): Eukaryota > Metazoa > Chordata > Amphibia > Caudata > Salamandridae > Lissotriton > Lissotriton helveticus. The sequence goes on from NC_136072.1 coordinate 118,561,302, forward strand.
AGAAAGGCACAGAAAGAAGCAAGAGAGATGCAGAAAGAGGCACCAGAAGTCCAGAAAGACAAAGAAAAGTACTGGAAGAAGCAAGAGATATGCAGAAAGAACCAACAGAGGTGCTGAAAAAGGCCTTGTTGCAAAGTCACCCTGTGCCCCCAACTTTTTACTGACTGCTACTGGTGGTAACTGACTCTGACTAATCAGGCCCAGAGCCAGTGCTATGGTGAAAGACACTTAGAATACAGTGAAAACACCTACATACACTAGGGTACACTATGTGTTGGGGTACCCCTGTGTTTGGCATCACCTCCCCTGCAAGGACCTAGTACATAATAGGGCAGGGGGATTAAAACTACCTCTAACTCAGAGGTGCAGAAAGAGGCAAGTGAGGTGCAGAAAGAAGTAAGAGCAGTGCCGAAAGAACCAACAGAGGTGCAAAAAGAGGCATGAGGGGTGCAGAAAGAAGGAAGAGAAGTACAGAAAGAGGCAAGAGAATTGCTGAAAGAAGCAACAGATGTGCTGAAAGTGGCAACAGAGGCGAAGAAGGAGGCAAGAGGGTATAGAAAGAAGGAAGAGGAATGCAGAAAGAAGCAACAGAGGTGCTGAAAGAGGCACGAGGGGTGCAGAAAGAACAAAGAGAAGTGCAGAAAGAAGCAACAGAGGTACTGAAAGAGGCACGAGGGGTGCAGAAAGAACAAAGAGAAGTGCTGAAAGAAGCAACAGAGGTGCTGTAAGAGGCATGAAGGGTGCAGTAAGAGGCAAGAGAAGTGCATAAAGAAGCAACAGAGGTACATAAAGAGGCAAGAGTGGTGCAGAAAGAGAGAAGAGAGGTGTATGTAGAAAGAGGCATGAGAGTTACACAAATAGGGAAGAGGGGTGCAGAAATAGGCAGGAGGGTGCAGAAAAAAGCAATAGATGTGCAGAAACATGCAGGAGAAGTGCAAAAAGAGGCAAGAGAATTGCTGAAAGAAGCATAAGATGTGTAGAAAGAAGCAAAAAAAGTTCAGAAAGAGGCAAGTGAGGTGCAGAAAAAACCAATATCAGTGCAGAAAGAACCAACAGAGGTGCTGAAAGAGGCAACAGAGGTACAGAATGATTCAAGAGGGGTGCAGAAAGAAGGAAGAAGAGGGCAGAACGAAGCAACAGAGGTGCTTAAAGAGACACGAAGAGTGCAGAAAAAGGCAAGAACATTGCAGAAAGAAGCAATAGAGGTACGGAAAGAGGCAAGAGTGATGCAGAAAGAGGGAAGAGAGGTATAGAAAGAGGCTAGAGAGTTGTACAGAGAAGGAAGATGGGTGCAGAAAGAGGCAAGAGGGGTGCAGAAACAAGTAAGAGAACTTCAGTAAGAGGCAAGAGAATTGCTGAAAGAAGCAACAGAGGTGTAGAAAGAAGCAAGAAAAGTACAGAAAGAGGCAACTGAGATGCAGAAACAGGCAAGAAAGGTACAGAAAGAGGGAATACGAGTGTAGAAAGAGACAACAGGGGTGCAGATAGAAGCAAGACAGGTGCAGAAAGAAGCATGGAAAGTGCAGAATGAAGCAACAGGTGTGCAGAAAGAGGCAGGAGAAGTGCAGAAAGAAGCACCAGAGGTGCAGAAGGAGGCAAGAGAACTCCAGAGGTAACAGAGGGAACAGAGGTGCAGACAGAGGCAAGAGAGGTGCAGAAAGAACAAGAGCAGCACAAAAGAACCAACAGAGGTACAAAAAAGAGGAAAGTGAGGTACAGAAGGAGGCAAGAGAACTGCAGAAAGAAGCACCAGAGGTGCAGAAGGAGGCAAGAGAACTCCAGAGGTAACAGAGGGAACAGAGGTGCAGACAGAGGCAAGAGAGGTGCAGAAAGAACAAGAGCAGCACAAAAGAACCAACAGAGGTACAAAAAAGAGGAAAGGGAGGTACAGAAGGAGGCAAGAGAACTGCAGAAAGAGGCAAGAGAGTTGCAGAAACAGGCAAAAGAAGGGAACAGGTGGGCAGACTGATGCAAGAGAGATGCAGAAAGAAAGAGGGAAGAGGGGTACAGAAAAAGGCAAGAGGGGTTAAGGAACAGAGGTGCAGGAAGAAGCCAGAGCACTGTAGAAACCAACAGAGGTACAGACAGAGGCAGGATGGGTACAGAACGAGGCAAGTGAAGTGCTGAACAAAGCAAAAGAGGTGCAGAAAGAACCAACAGAGGTAGAAAAGGAGGCAAGAGGGGTGCAGAAAGGGATTGGAGAGGTGCACAAAGAGGCAAGAGGGTTACAGAAAGAGACAGGAAAGAGGCAAGAACGTTGCTGAAAGAAGCAACAGAGGTGTAGAAAGAAGCAAGAAAAGTGCAGAACGAGGCAACTGAGATGCATAAACAGGCAAAAAAGGTACAGAAAGAGGGAAGGTGAGTGCAGAAAGAGACAACAGGGGTGCAGAAAGAAGCAAGACAGGTGCAGAAAGAGGCATGGAAAGTGCAGAATGAAGCAACAGGGGTGCAGAAAGAGTCAAGAGAAGTACAGAAAGAAGCGACAGAGGTACAGAAGGAGGCAAGAGAACTCCAGAAAGAGGCAAGGGAGTTGCAGAAACAGGCAAAAGGGATACAGAAAGAAGGAAAAGAGGTGCAGAAAGGCAAGCGAGGTGCAGAAACAGGTAAAAGGGGTGCAGAACGAGGCAAGAGGGGCAAAAAGGTAAGTGAGGTACAGAAGGAGGCAAGAGAACTGCAAAAAGAGGCAAGAAAGTTGCAGAAACAGGCAAAAGAGGTACAGAAAGAGGGAACAGGTGGGCAGACTGAGGCAAGAGAGATGCAGAAAGAGGGAAGAGGGGTGCAGAAAAGGGCAAGAGGGATGAAGGAATTTGGAACAGAGGTGCAGGAAGAAGCCAGAGCAGTGCAGAAAGAACCAACAGAGGTACAGAAAGAGGCAAGAGGGATACAGAAAGAGGCAAGTGAAGTGCAGAACAAAGCAAAAGAGGTGCAGAAAGAACCAACAGAGGTTGAAAAAGAGTCAAGAGAGGTGCATAAAGAGGCAAGGAGGGTACAGAAAGAGACAGGAGGGGTGCAGAAAAAAGAAGAGAAATGCAGAAAGAAGCAACAGAGGTGCTGAAAGAGTCATGAAGGGTGCAGAAAGAGACAAGACAGGTGAAGAAAGAAGGAACAGAGGTACAGAAAGAGGCAAGAGTGGTGCAGAAAGAGGGAAGACAGGTGTAGAAAGAAGCAAGAGAGTTGCACAATTGGGAAGAGAGGTGCAGAAACAGGTAAAAGGGCTGCAGTAAGAAGCCAGTGAGGTGCAGAAAGAGGCAAGAGAGTTACACCATTATCATCATGCATCATGACAAGACTAGGCCTGTGCGGTAAATTCCGTTCCGCTTGCAGAATTTGGGTAATTTTGCGTTCCGCGGAGAACGCGAAATTGCCCAAAATTCTGCATTCCGCGACTTTGCCAAATTGTTTGCTTGCTCGTGTTCTCAAAATGCGCGTTCGCGAGATATTTCCTCCCGAGCATGCAAACAGTGATTGCAGACAGGAAAAAACACGCGGAATTGCTTGTTCACGGAATTTCTGAGTGTTTACAGAGATTTTTACCATTTCGCGGAGATTTGCGTAACGCAATTACGCAAATTCTGCCCACCCCTAGACAAGACCATCTCATGACTAATGTCAAGGCTTGTATAAAGTCATCAAACTGGCATTGGCAAGGATTGTTTTTTCTCTTGCTTATTTCCTCCCATTTCACTTTCTTCAAACCTTGTCATTGCACACGGCAGCCATGAGATCCAGTGGCAGCTCCTCTTCGCACTGTCAGCTTTCGAGCTGAGTCTTCGCCAGAGCAGCTTTACTTTGCTACCATTTTGAAACGCTAAACTATAAATTAAATTATTGTGGGGCAAGGGCTTATTTTGTGATGCTACAATACTGCAGGATGTTACGGATAATAGCCTAGGACTGTAAAGATATCTAGATTCCGGGTTCAGGGTCACTCCGGCACACTCGATTTTTGCGGTTTCTTTTTCTCTCTCCCTCTCCCCAATTTTTCTCCGTCCCTCTCCCTCCCTCTTACTCACCATCTCAGTAGCCCCCTCCTGCATCATTAATTTTCTAAGTCGTGCATTTCAAGTATGTTTCCATCAACAAGCTTTAAGTGTGTTTGCACCTCCCTTGGAAATTAGCAGCGCAAGGGATATTGCAGCCTGTGTGCATGCGACATTTCCCAGCGGTGAATTGCTCGATTTTAATAAGTTGGTTGAAACTGTGATGCTGATCACAGATGGACTCATACATTCATCCTTCCTGACTGAAATAAACTGATAAAAATGGACGCTTTAAATGACAGATTAAAACTATACTTGCCTGTGTTTGCCTACCGTCCTCATATTTAGTGGCAGATGTTTAGGCCACAATATTATTTGCAGGATGAGCATGTGAATGTCAAAGACTGAACATTTACTTGCAGACCCTAGAGGAAATACAGATAGTCATCACACAGGCTATGCTGTAAATCATCCAGAGAATACTAAAGATATTGGCATCACTGCTGGTACCAGAAAACGGATGCCACCACGAGCTGGTACTTCTTAATCGGCACAATTTGTGTTTTAAAAGTGTAGGCCTTTAGTGAAACATCACCCCCTCGTACCCCTTCGCCCCTCCGTTTGGTGCAACTTAGGGAAAGTGATCAAGTAGCTCCACCTCCTACCCTTTAACTCAAATTGTCTTCCTGTGCATGTAAGGATTATCTTTGTGGAGAGTTGGTTGCTGAGTGGGCTAATGCATCCACTCCAGGAAACTGTTTGACCTCCTGGTCACATGTTCGAATCCTGGCAGGCCCACTCATCCTTTCAAGGTCGATAAAATGAGTACCATTGAGTTGGGTAGCAATAAACATCTGTTATTTGAGAGCCAGGAGACCTAAGTGTTGGATGAACATGCACTTTACAGATACTCGTTAGATTATGTGCCACTGTGTCTTATATGTAAAGAAAACCTGTGCAAAACTATAGTCCATCCAGGTGCTTCTCACATGGGATTGTTGAATTTGTCGTTTTCATGGCTTTAGTGTACCTGGATATGGAGGACTCCAAACAATGGAACCTAAATCACAGTGTGGCCATAGTCCACAAACCCCATTCCCATCCCTTTCTCCTTTTACCCTCCCAAACCAGGTTATTCTTCATTGAGGAAACTGAGATCCTCAAAACATTTTTGTACACCATCTAGTAATTTAATCTCCTTCATCTTTATGTACTTGCACTAAAGTCATTATATTGGCAATCCAGTGCTCTATATGGCAAATCATCCACCAGTCACCTCTCATATTGTACATCCATCTCACATGAGAGAAGTACTTGGAATGTCCTGCTGAAGTCCTGGTTTGAGACTCCCTCTAGAGCAGGTTTCTCCGACGAGTGGCTCATAAGCTACAGGTAGTTCTCCAGCTACCTGTGAGTAGCTCTCCAGTGTACAGCCCAGCCTACTAAATTCAAAGCTTTTGTTTGGTTGAATTAGTATATGTGTATCAAAATGTAAAAGTGTGTGTTCAATCTGAAAATGTGTGTATTTTCAGAACACCACATTTCCAATATATATGTAAGGCTGATAATTGGATAATAAATCATGCAACCTTGGGAGACGCATTACTAATATTATAACCTTGGTGACAGGAAGCATTGCAGCTGTGGTTGTTATGTATTTCACTTGTAGAGGCATTCCATATTTGACTAACCCTTGTTTACATTACTTCTGGCAAACCTGCACTGAGGTGATCATGGCTGTTAATTTTACATGGGTGGTCACTAATGTAATCATGTCTGATGTGCACACTACCAATAATATTAGTAGCTCAGGATGGTTTTCATTGAACATAAGTAGCTCTTATTAGAGAAAAGGTTGAAGACCCCTGCTCTAGAGATATTATTTTTAATTAGATTGTTTCAGTTTGACTCTTTAGGTACACTTTTTATAATCTCACAAAGTGCATCTGGCCCACGTCGTCCTATCTGTTTAGGATTCTGCAGGGCTGGACAATACAGGTCTACAACCACATGATAAGCCAATGCATCCAAAGCGTAAAAGTCAAAGCAGGTGTACAGATTCACTTGCTGTGTTAAAAAGTTCACCATTCTTTAATAGTGGACACTTTTTTGGAATCCCGCCATGCATGCTTTTGGTCCCAAGTGGGCCCAGGCACTTTTCATTAGCTTAAAACAGTGCATAAAGGATGTGACAGTCCTTACAAGCCATATGCTGTACGCAGGTGACTACCTTCACCCTTTCAATTGCCCTGTGCACCTTAAATGCTGTTGATCAAAGAAGTTCTACAATGAGGGCCTCAGTTCTTATAATGAGGGCCTCAGCTTCAAAATTTGCAAAGAATTACAAAAAAATGCACTTTGTGCTCATCATCTGCTTGTTTATAATAATAATGTCAATGAATGTGCTTGTTATTACGTTTCTGTTGTCCCACCCTCCTGATTTTAGTTTTAGTTCTTGTGTGTAATGCACAGTTTCTTTAACTTAATAACTCAACGACCGTTGGTCCTGACAAGTTCTCGTTTAGTGGTTGCAGGGGTACCTACAAGTGCCTCTTCCCGCTGTCCCTGATCACCAGTTTGCTGCCACAGGACTAGTCCATTTTTTGCACTGTTATTCTTCAACAGTGGTAGCAGAGGTTCCTTGTTTCTACCCTTTTTGACAACATTGTACTGCAGCCCCCCACGAGCCTTTAGAGTGCAATCTGGCATGCAGATGGCTGCCATGTAGATGCTAATTGATTTGCACATGATACGACTTTGCTGCAGTCTTTAATTCTGGCTTTTGGTGATTTTGCTTGTGAACCTCATCAGGCAGCAGCCTTTCTATGGCAGCCTTCTTGCAATAGCTTCTCTCTTCTGATAGGTGGAACCATCTGCCTCTTTCTTTCTGTGGTAACTCTTGCAATACCTTCGCTCCACCTTTTGCCTCTGTCGCTACTTCATCCTGCCCATGAACATGATGACAAGGATCCCCATAAAGGCTCCAGTTGTGTGTCCTGGCAACAGTTTTTATGTTTATATTAACACCCAAAGACACGCATCTGGAGCCTAGCTCCTATCTATTTGGTTTTTTTGTCACCAAAAAGGCAAAGCTATACACACAATTCCACATCACTCAATTCCACGCATTTCCAATCCACACCACATAATTCGACACCAACAACACAATTACACAACACACCACATACATCTAATCCGCACCATGGAATTCAACATCATGCCACAAAGTTTAACAGCACACCACATAATTAAACTCCACTACATACCACTCCACAACACAACATACCATTCCACATAATTACACTCCATAACACACAACCCCACTCTACAAATTTCCAGTACACTCAATACCACATAATTACTATCCACATATTTTTTGTTGTTGTTAGTTTTATATAGCACGAACTAGACCCTAGACATCGGGTATCAGAGCACTTTACATGAGCACCAGTTTTGTTATAGACAGACACGTTCATTTTTGTTAGGCACAGGAGATTAAGTGATTTGCCCAGAATCACAGGATGTTGAGCGTTGTTGCAGAGACTTGAACCCGGTTCCCCAGCTTTTAGGTCAAATGCTCTAGCCGTAAGGCTACAACCTCTCTCCTATATTTCCACTGCACACCCTGCCACATAATTCAACTCCACAAATCCACTCAACACCACACAATTTCACACCACAGAATTCCACAACTAACCATTCCAATCCAACCCACAGAATTCCACTACACACCACATACATACACTCCATAACACATGTATATAATACATTGTCATTTACAACACCAGTAGCTCTAACTCAAGCAAACGCGAGACCTATTGCACTTCCAATGCTTGTTTAGTTTGATCTGTTTACCATCAGTTCCAATTTGATGGTAATAGAGTTTCCTAATTGCCCTTATCACAATTAGGAAATGCTATGTACATGCTGTTTCCGATTCACAAATATGAAATCTTATTAGCGAGTCGCAAAATGTAATTTCGAATGGGTAGAAATTGCATTTTGCATCGCTTCATATGGCTTTGTACATTAGAAAAAGCAGTTTTGCATTTCTTAACGGCTCAAAATAGCGATTTAGACCATTAAAAAAAGCAAAATAATTTTGTATATATGGGCCCATGCCCTCAAAGGTTTTTCATTTCATAATGTTAATTGAGCAAAGTCCTCTCGTTCAAAAATGTCTTATATTTAAGAAATTTCAAATGATGCATGGCAAGCAATTCTAATTGTGTTTTACATTTCCTTAAATGTATCTCAATCTCCAGCCCCAACTGTTCGTGGTCCTTCTGGCAGGGCTGGACTGGCCTTTTATTCAAGCAGACATTTCCTTGGGTGGTTTTGGAAGGGTTAAGGGCCGCTGTCACTTTCTCCAGCGCCCCTAACTTAATTGCAGAAGACACAAAAGAGCTTTCAAGACAGGGTGTGGGGGAGAGAGTGAGAGAGAATGGATGGATTGAAGAATGGATGGATGGATGGATGGATGGATGGATGGATGGATGGATGGAGAGCGACAGAGAATAGGGCGGAAGAAAAGAGAGTTGGTTTGCTCATTTCTGCAGTCCTGCTTTTGGTCTTCAGTCCAGGCCTATCTTCTGGCCTTGGTGCAGATGATCTTTCTGAGAACTAGTAACAATGTCTTAGGTTTACTAAGAGCTAGGCAGGTGCTCGTGAACCACTGAGCAATTTTGCACTGCATTTGCTGGCCTTTTTATTGATTAGTAAATTGCCACAATCCTTTGCACCACATTGTGCCATGGAAGTGTCCATGCAAAAAGTTAGTAAATAACCCTAAATAAGTTTAAAGCATAATGCTCCTGTACCTCTTTGTTTTATATACTATTCGCCTCTGAGCTTGATTGGCTGTGTGACTGGCATTAACTAGATGAGTTTAGTTCACCCTTGCATTTTGTTTAGAGAATATATTTCACAAAAGTAGTAAAAGTGCTATGTTTAATAAGAATCTAAGCTAATCTTACCACTGTTCTCTGCAGGCCCAATTATCAGCCTGTTGCAGGCTTGAGTTTCATAAAACTTTCCTATACAAAGTAGCTATGTTGAGTTATTAATGCTTGGTACACATTGGGAATATGTTCTCCTGTCTGGCTGCAGAAAACATGCAGTTCGAAAGGCATATGTTTTTTTTTTTAATGGGGGCAACAATATTTCCTTCTCTACTATTCTCAGTGTCTGCATTTTGCACAACTGCACGTGAACATGGAGGCATGATGATGAGGGGATTATTTTGATCTTTGGAACCAGAAAAGTTCACTTTGAAAAAAAATCATCCTGCCATTTTGCTCCCCAAAGACAATTTAAAATTGAGAGACTTTGATTGATAGACTTGGAGAAGGGATAACACAAAAGAGAAGAAAACTTCTCAATATAAGAAATATTGGGACATTCTATTGCTCAATCAGCACAAGTTATGTGATGGTAAGTTCATTAATAGAGAACTCATTCACTCTGGACTGTCTCTTGGTGCTATAGAAGAGTTGCAAGAAAGAAATGTCAATAGTTCCTGCCTAAACAGCTGAGCTTAAATTTGACGGAAATATCCTGGAAGGCAACCAAAATATCTTAAGGGGCATATTTACTAAACTTTCACGCAATGCAGTGCAGCAAGCTAAGTTGCTGTGGTGTGTTGTTTGAAAAAGGGAGACAGCACAAATGTGCCATATCTTCTACTGTCTCTTTGAGCTGGCATACAGTTTGCAGCTTGGCACCATGATGCAAGGGACCTTGCTTTACAGGCAGGATTGTTTTTGTGCAGGAAGGAGTTCCATTCTGCACAAACAAAGCTCTTGAGGCATTGTCCTTATTCTATTTGAGCTGCAGAATTTTTCTCTTCACTTTGGCATCCTCCAGGAGGGATTCTAATTTCCCACAATCCCAGGTTTACAAACCTTTGTAAATCTGGGACTGCGTGAATGTATTGGTGGGTGCATGGAAACTCCCATGCTCCAACCGTGGAGCGCCTTCAAGAATGAAATGTAACACAAGGCAGCTGCTGCTTTGCATTACATTTCTTTACAAAGCCACGCAAGGAGTCGCAAAGCTCCCCGTGAGTGGCTTTGTAAACATCTGCTAGCACCGTGGTTAAACAAAGGCCCTTCAGCCCCAGCAATGCAATGGGGCCCTGAGCTCCAGGGGGCCCCTCAACACAGTACCCTGGCCTGAGAGATTCTAAGTGAGTCCAGAGGGGGGACCCTCCATGTACTTTGTAGGGGGCACCCGCAAGTTTCGCTACGCCATTGTACTAGCATTTTGCATCGTGGCTGCGCCACTTTATGGCGTAGCCATGATGTAAAATGTTAGTAAATATGGACTCATTTTTATGGAAATTAAGGAGGTGGCTAACATTTGTCATGGTCACTGGTAGAAACAGTCAGAATCTTTCATGTGGGAATTGAAGGAATCCGTCAACTCATTCTAATAATGCGCAATCTTAAGCAAGAGTTTCAATTCTGAACAAAGTGACTGATTGACCTATGAAATATCCAGACTTCAAGAGGAGCATAGAAGTCTATCTGCAAAAAAGACATCTTAAACATACGTGTGCTCAGCAAAATTGTTCCGGAAGGAAAGTTGTAGGCAGTGCAGAAAGCTAATTGTAAAGTTTGTCAGAGGACGTTGTGGGTGGTGGAGAATAGACCGTAGCATGTTGTAAGGGTTATACTTTGTGTGTGCCCTATTGCTGTATCTAGTATGAGTATATCTTTAAAAGTACATTATGATGTAGCATTTCTCCAGAAATTCGTAAATAGCTCTTTTTGTATTGGATTTTACAGGCGTCAATGTCAGTTCATAAATTTTCCACAGAATATGATGGACAGCTGATGTGTTTCTCAGCCATGATCTTTCCCTTTGTTAAACTCATTAATGATGACAATTTTTTCCAGAGTTTGTCTATATGTCCAATAGTTAGTGGAGTTAGCAGTGAGAAAAATATTTAAAAATCTTATTTTATTAATAAGGGTTAACATGAGAGTCCAAAAATATCACTTTTAGTGAAAGTAAAGTGCATTGATGTCTGCAGCGTCAAACATGATTTGGACATATATTCTGTATATTATTCCTGGATTTTAACATCCATTTTCATGATTTTTTTCAGAAAAAAAGTTGTATGCCAGACATCATTTGTCCCTGCCTTCAGGTACTTTTTCATTTTACATTCATGTGAGAGGAATTTGAGCACCAGTTTGAATTTTGTATTGTAGTGCTTATGTTCATGAAATGTTCATATGATGTGTGTAGGCAACAGTTTACACCCAAACCACACTGTAAACTGTGAGACGCAAATTTGATGAGGAACATCCCCTTCTTTTGTTGTTTTCGGAACCCAGTGACCAAAGGGCAATTCTACTTGTTGGATAGTCGTGTGGTGCCCTCCTTCTCCGTAAAATGATTTACTAGGAGAATTTACAGAGCCACCAAAATTGAATCAGATCGATTTTGAATATAGACCACATAACATAATCTAGACTTTACTTTCCTGGGTGATACTGTTTTTACAGTAAGTCCTATTAATTGTGTTTAGTACTCGTGTGTGTGTGTGTGTACACGCACATCTGTGTGTATGGCGGTGTGTGTGATTGGGAGCACAAAACTACTCTCCTTCTTTCTTGCCATTTTGCCAGCATACATTTACCCACATGATTTAATCCATACAATAGGGTATGTGGGTGATTCATATCATTTGTGATAATTTGCTAGGAGGAGTGCATGTGTTGTGTGGATTGAGATTATGTATAAAAGGATTGGACGAATATGGTATGGGGTTGAGGCATGTCTTTTTCCTCATTTCGCGTGTGGAAAGAGCAATGTGGAACGCGACAATGATTACACGACAAAACAATATGTATAGTGTTACATGTTTTGAAGAGGATGTCTGTTGCACTTCTTCCATTTACACTTAGGGTTCAAATCCAACAAGGATGAGGTGTCTCCATGGAGCACGGCATCCAGTTATCCCTCGGGTTCACTGAAACACAGCTGGATCTGGGAATTTGGCAAAGCAAATGGCTATACACAGTTCTGCCTCACAGGATTTTGAATATTTAGGATAGGCTGCATATTATGATGCCTGAAGACTTTCTTCCTTACCTTTGTTTGGGGTATCATTTGTAAGTGGGTATAATCGACAACACTTAGCACATTAGTAAAAAGACAACAGCATTAAATGTTGTGCGCATGGAATACAAGGGCATTAAATATTGTGTGCATAGTATTGGCTGCTTGATGACATTAAGGAGGAATTTAGGGGGACACACATGCTGATACAAAACAGACACCCAGAAAAAAGTAGAACCATTGTAATTCACAAAATACACTTCCAAATTGACTACAGCCCTAACTGGGTTATAAAATTAATACATTTGCTCCAGCACAGCCTTGGAGTAAGTCAAGCACAACACATCATCAACCACTGGTACTGCATCAAACACCAAAAAGAACAACGAAGGAATGGAATTAAACACCACACAGGATTTAGAGTTAAATTGATCAAATTACTTTTTTAGTGATAAAAAATAAGTATAAATGTCAATTATTTTTAACTATTTTACAAATGAAATAATACACTTAATTAAAAATTTGCTTCCATTGTTTAACTTTGTACAAACATAGAAATGTATACAATATTAAAAACAAGTTTACTACAAATTAAATGTTAGTGAGGGTGTTTTTTAAATGATTTTTTAAAATGAATCTTTGTAAATTGAATTAATATATTTAAATGATTTTAAAATGTAATACAATTTTTATTTAAGGAGGTAATGTGTTGTAACTATTTTATTTTATGTGATTTTTTTTTGTTTCACAACTCTTTATTTAAGGGTCAAAATAAAGCCAGGGTAAAAGAATGGGGTAAAATGATGGGCCTGGAACATGATACATGATACATGAGGCAATCATATATTGCAAAATAAACACAGCACTAGATACATAGCATGTGTTGGCCCTGCAGAGCTGGGACATTCGGGAGTCCAGTAGGGACAATTCCAGAGGCGACACATGAGTCTGCAATGGCTCGCATGGTGTTCATTATTGGGAGGGGTAGACGTGGAGTGGACAGGACATGAGATGAAGAGAGAGGAAGATGAGTAGGGAGCCCAAACTCACACACATGCCCAGGGGATAGACGGGATAATGAAAGAAGAGAGAAATTAATAGGAAAGTGGGAGGCAGCGGGAAAGGTAGGGAAAGCAAAAGTGAGTAAGAATCCATGAGGGCCATGGCCAGGGAAGATTTGCAAGGTCCGTGACAGTCACATTGTATCGTAGCATCAGTTCCCTCCACAGGAAACCAAGAACATCCAACCCTAGGGACTAATGACTACCATCCTGAAGAAAAAGTGCCCAGGTGAGGAGGATGGTCTCTGTTTTGCCCCGTAGATTTTATATGACTCGCTCATATGAGGCCATCTGGTACATAGCTGAGAGTCATATTTTATTAGTTCTAAGTTAATAATTATTATTTTATAACTTAATAATATTCACTATATTTTCCAATGCCGAGACCTCCTCTAATGCCAGAAAGTTAGTAATAATACATTTATGGTCAATAAATAGATTGTAAGAGGCTCCAACCCCTCATTTGATCATTTGAAGACCCTTAAGTTTACACCTAGGTGTAAATCGCCACTGGGAAATCGAGACTAACAAAAACACAGGGATTCACACCTATGTTTAGGAGTATACCACATGTGAGGAGATCTACTCATGAAAATGTACCTTTGTGAATCAGTCCATAGAAGTTCAAATCACAAAAACAGTGTGCAAATCTACAGGCAATAAGAACATTTAAAAGTATTCAGTTTATTTTTTTCCTGGGAAAGAATATCATATGAACATATATTGTTTCTCATATATTCTGAAGACTTTCCATTTTTTCTATAGAATTTAGCCAATTGTTTTCACACATATTTGCCAAGTATTTCTGTTGATTTTGGCTAATGTCTTCACAGTTCTAAAGTTATAGCTATGACCCTTTAGTGTAATGCAACCCACTCCTCCTGCTGCATGGAATAAATCGAATGGATGTTTGCTGCAGTTCAGTGGTACTTAAACGTTTGACTTACGTGGACCCTCACTTAATCATTACTGGAATCCGGGGACCCTCCACTGAGTCATTAATGGAAGCTTGGGACCTCAACCTAAGCTTTTTCGATGATGTGAACCACAAAACAATACAAATTAAAAATACAGAAGCAACCATTCATCTAACATGTAAACAAACATTGAAATATCACTATCCAATATAAAAACTAAGCAAATTTGTAATCTTAATGGAAAGGTTGGAGCTCTTCTAAATTTAATTAAGAATACTCATCATCCAAACTATGGGTATCATTATGATGCGACACCAGGCTGGCGGTCAAAAACTCGTCGGGTGCATGCTGCGGCCGTGATAAAGGGCCACAGCACCTGTCAACTCCCTACAACACATCCTGCATGTCAGTGCATCAGGTGCCATGCACCATGTCGTGCGTTCCACACAGTGCACAAAGTTGAGTGCGGGCACTGCATATGCCCCCCGCCACTTTTCAGTGGCCCACGACAGACGGGGCCCTGTTTGTGGCCTCCAATATACCTATCTGACAACCTTTTCATGCAGTGTTCCCACCGTGAAAAGACTGTCGGAAAGGGATATTGTAATCCCGACGGCGGTGCCTGCCTCGGCACCGCCGCCATGTTAGAACGATGCTCTGACCACCACCCTGTCAGGATGTCTGATCCTAGCAGAGGCGGCTGTCTTTCATCCGACAGCTGTGGGTCCGACCTCCATCGTTGGAAAGCTTCGGTTGAGCCGAAGAGGTGTCAACAGTCGGACCGCCACCGACAGCCTGTCAGTGACCTGACTGTCTGCCATCAAAATAAGGCCCTATATTCTGTTTGATGCACTTGCACTGCTCCCACGAATCAATCTGAGGATACTATCTTAATTCTTCAACTACAGTTTCAAATTCCTTCACATTTACAGACCAGGTCACTATTTTAAATTTTACATTTTGCTTCTTCATTTATATGCACGCTATTAATCAATCTATTAATATTATCTAATTTCCTAACAGTCACGGACCCTGTAAGTAGGCTTCGCTGACCCCAGGGGTATCTGAACCATAGATTAAGAACCACGATTATAGTTCTTCGAAATTTGCATTGCTGTATCCATGTTTTTGAATGTGTGTGAGTGTTATTGCTGGTGCAGCATGTATATGTGTGCTGGATGGATGAGTTGTACCTGATTATGGGAAGTGGTAATTAGGGTGCTATTTATAGCTTTCTCTTTTGTGATGTGTTCTCAAGCTGGGTGATTACCAGATACGCAGGCACATGAAATGTGTCACTGAATTTTTTGAGGGACATAGTTTCACCTGCTGTATGAATTGTGTTCAACACACCTGTTTTATTTATATTTTCACTGACTTTGTATTGGACATGAGTTAGAGGGTGGGTTACACTATTTATTTGAGAAACGGTGAACTTGTGCCAATGCCAAAGTCCTTTACAGGTAGTTCTTTGGTTTTTAGATGGAATTAACATTTAGAGCTAAAGTCACAATTTGTATCCATCGTTTTAAACTTTGAATCATTTTCTGAGCGTACTTGTGGTTTTTTTTCTTGCAGTAATTGCTTATTTTTTAGAACAAGTTTCTATTAGTGCATAATATTTTTACAACATGTGCTTTTTAAAGCATGTTTTTTTTTTACAGCACACAGTATTTCCTACACGTGAACATTGAGTTTCACTCTGCAAGCAATAACTCTTATGAATTCTGCTTGATGTCAACCTTTAGGAATGCATGTCTGTTTTTATTTAGTTTAAGTTATATATTGCACGAACTCTATCTAATGCTTTTCCTAGTGTTAGAATTTGGGCTAATGGTTGAGGGGGGTGAAACCCTACCCAGCAGCAACCACAAGTTCTGTTAGGGTGAAGTGATGAACAAACCCCGAATTAACCTGTGCTCAACCCTCTGGTAGCTTGGCACAAGAGCAGTTAGGTTGCACGTAGAGGCAATAAGTAAAGTATTTATGCAGCACTTCAAACAGTAATAAAGTGAAAACACATGAAAAATCCCACACCAAGTTAAAAAAATGAGTTATATATGATAAATTATTTGACACCAAAATTAAAAACCTCCAAATAGAACTGGAGAAATGCAATTTTAAAGATATAAGTGACAATATGTGCCTAAAAACACAACGCGCCAACTGTGGTAATCCTGGTAATACCGCAAAATAGTGGTCCCTCACGGGGGAGGTGTGAACCTCTACTTCCTAGGAGAAAGTAACTTTGACCATCAAGGGATTGGTTCAATTTCTCAATAAGACAGTTTTATTTCAATTTCTTAAACAATAGAAAAGAATTATTGCAATTTTGTATTTCGATCAATTTGCAAGTAAGAAGGTGATCCAAATGGTGCAACGACACAGTACAAGTGAATTAAGTAAGTATAAAGTGCTATACAATCAATGTACTTAAAATACTAAGTGATCCAGGATACACAAGTAATTGGTACACACTCTGACATAGGGTGAAATGCTACAGAATCAAATGAAAACAGTACACTATTATTGTGTCATGTCAATGTTTCGACTCTAGGCATACAATTTAGACAGGGTCATCATCAGGACGTAGGTTTGGAAAGCATCTACCCATTGTATTGGATGAATGTGGAGATATTTCAAAGTGCTACAGGTGCATGGGACGCTTCAGAAGGGTACTGGCACATGGGATAACTCTGGAGCAGCTAGGAGTAGAGCCTAATCTATGTTGTGTGATCCCCAGTTAGAACATGTATGCAAAACTGTGAAATTCCGGGTGGGAGCCATGCAGTATGCAGTACTAGCACTCCATGGTAAGGTTTCTCAACAATAGCAAATGGGAAACAGGCAACCTTTAGCAATTAGTTGCCTCAAAGCACTGTGTAAGATCGACTCTGACTGTGGAACCTCAAATGTGGGCAAAGATAAATAAAACCATCTAGGGAGATTGTGGACACTTGAACTGAATTAAGCAAGTATTCCTCCAACTGCAACAATCGCTTGACTGTAGAGTCAATCGTTTCGAGTTAATGAAATGAAGCACTCAGGCTCACACATCTGACTGCTTAACAAAGTACCATATATCAAGGTTGCAGAGCATTGCAAGAGTCTGTGTCAAAGATGCATTGCGCAGTGGCAGTTCAGAGGAGTTGTAAGGCTAGAATGTGGAGTCCAACATCACTGTCAAGGATACTGTCAACAAGGAACTAGGGATGTGATGCCTGTTTAGAAGATGCATCATACACTAGCAGTTCCGAAGAAACTGCAGGGCTGCTATGCAGAGTCCTGCTTCATCGTTGAGGATACCGTTGATGAGGAGTTTGCAAAGTGAAGACCTGCGAGGCTGCTGCATCATGCAGTAGTGGATCCGAGGAGACTGCAGGGTGCGATGAAGTCTGGCATCGGGGATGCATAACGCTGCGATGGTTCTGAAGCGACTGTGAGGAGATGCGTCATGCTGCATTGGTTCTCCTCACAGGACCATAGCTGGGATGGCAGGACACCTTCAGGCCCACTTCCAAGGGTCCAGGACTGGGGTTGCACCACTTGGGGGGTAAGACTCACAGCAAGTAGAGTCCAGGTGCTGGATTCAAGATGGTTTGAGCGTTTTCCACCCCATAGGCTCTGATCAGGAAGCTAGCCACTAGCCCTTGGAGTCACTCTCAAGGTCCTGGGATCAAGAAGCAGGCCCAGTCCTTTTACTCTGGCAGCAGGGTAGCAGGGCAGTAGAGTAGCAGTCCTTCTTGCAGAGTACACAACAGTCCCTCTGAGTCTTCTAAAGGTTCACAGGTGCACTCAAGAGTTGGAACTGGTGCCCACTTTGAAATAGGAGACCATTCATGTGGCTTCCATCCCTAGAGGTGTTTGGAATGTCCTACCTCTCTGCCCTGGCCCCAGTTTGTCTGGGGACAAAACAGACTGGTGTCAAACCCTTTGTTAGTGTGCTCAATCAGAGCTTTTGTGATGTGCAAGTGTAGTAAGTAACAGTTTCTCCCCCCATCAAGTCAGAGATGGCACAGCCTGCCAGCAGATATGCTGCTTTGTCTCACTGCATGGGAGCAATATACAAAGACCAACTGCCAGCTAGTCATGTGAACCAAGCGATACAAAAGGGGATGATGGACGGAGCGTTTGAGCAAATCAAACACTCACCCCCAGTCAACTGATCTGGGTTTAATCCATCACCATTCTTTAGCCCACTCAGCCACCCCATTTCAGACATGGCTATATGCAAATCAGTCTGACTCTGTGCCTCATGGGAACAGTCCAGCCCGAACTGCCAAGCCATGTCTTCCATGGACCGGAAACAAGCATCCTGGGACCGGTTTCGGATTCATAATCCTCATCAGCCAGGCTATCTTGAATCCAGTGGCCAAGTGAGCAAGGGACTCACGTCTGAGCATACCCTGCCACACTTAGGGCGAACAAAGCGATACAAAAGGGGATGATGGACGGAGCGTTTGAGCAAATCAAACACTCACCCCCAGTCAACTGATCTGGGTTTAATCCATCACCATTCTTTAGCCCACTCAGCCACCCCATTTCAGACATGGCTATATGCAAATCAGTCTGACCCTGTGCCTCATGGGAACAGTCCAGCCCGAACTGCCAAGCCATGTCTTCCATGGACCGGAAACAAGCATCCTGGGACCGGTTTCGGATTCATAATCCTCATCAGCCAGGCTATCTTGAATCCAGTGGCCAAGTGAGCAAGGGACTCACGTCTGAGCATACCCTGAGTCATGCGAACCAGGCAGCAAATGGGTATGATAAGAAAATTCCAACTGTTTGAAAGGGGCATTTTCAGAATTGTGACTTAAAATCCAACTTTACTATTAAGGAGAGCTTTAATTATAATTCTTTAAACACCAAATTCTACATTGCTCCCAATTTAAAGTTATAACTTATTAAATGTAATAAGTTAAGCGAATTTTATTTTATGGGAGTTCCTTGCAGTAGTAAAAAATGAATGTGAGATTTTGTTTCAGTAACAGGACATGTAAAAGTTAAAAGTAAATGCCCACCTTTTTAAATGCATTGCACCCTGCCTTATGGGCTGTTTAGGGCCCACCCTAGGGGTAACTTGTATGTATCAAAAAGGAAGGTTTATGCCTGGCAAAAGGTATATTTTGAAAGGTCGAAACGGCAGTTTAAACTGAACCCACAAGCTGCACTGACAGGTCTGAGGCATGTTTAAAAGGCTACATAGGTGGGCACAATCAGTGCTGCAGACCCACTAGTAGCATTCAATTTACAGGCCCTGTTTACCTGTAGTAACACTTTACTGGGGACTTATAAGTAATTTAAATGTGCCAATTGGGTGTAAGCCAATTTTATCATGTTTAAAGGAGAGAGCACATGCACTTTAGCATTGGTTAGCAGTGGTAAGGGGCACAGAGTCTGATGGGCAACAAAAACGTGTGGGTGAATGAGTGGGTGTGTGAGTAGCTGTGTGGGTGAGTGAGATGCTTTGTGAGTGGCTTTATGAGTTGGTGAGTGTGTAGTGACTGTAGGGGTGAGTGAGTGCTTGAATGAATGGCTGTATAAGTGAGTGATTTGGTGTGTAAGTGGCTGTATGGGCAAAGGAGTGGCTGTTTGAGTAGGTGAATTAGAGAGCAAGAGTCTGTGTGAATGGCTGTATGGGTTAGTGAGCGGATGAGTGAGTGCTTGTATGGATGTGTGAATTGGTATGTAAGTGGTTGTGTGAATGCTTGTATGGGTGAGTAAGTAGCTGTGTTAAGAGGCTGTATGGGTGACTAGTTTGATAAAGATCAATTCAAAATGGTCAGGCTATTCTGTTGATGTTTCCTAAGTTAAATTTGCCCGGCGTTAGACGCCTCTAATACCATACGAAGTTATCCAATAAAGAGGCAGGCGCTGGAGACAGGAAGACAGGAAACAAGTTTTATTCCGATGGAGTAGAACACATCAGATCGGACAACAAGGTATCGTCTCGAGGTGCTCTCTCAACCTCTCTGAGACCTGGTCTTTTATACACTGGTTCAAGACATGTGGACGCTCTTTATTACAACAAAGACATTGTGAAGTATAAGAACGACATCCCCGGCACCCCCCCAGTTCCGGCCCATTCCAACACATGACAACAGTAGAGGCCCTTTCCCCTCATATGATTGGGAGGGGGCTATCACGCAGCTGAGTGTTCTGCCGATTCCTTTGGAATGTGTGCGCCTGATCGAATCTCAGGGGGTGGGGAGGTCATGATCAATAGTGGCTTCTTTCAAGAAAGGCGAGTGCATACAGTAGTGGGCAATAAACTGTATCCTCGGGCTAAGGGATGACCAGCGGTTCGTACAGGCAGTCGGGCTCAGAGGAAGGGGTCATCAAAGGAGGGGTATTCATGGACGGAAAGGAGGTGTTGGTCAGGCGCGGGGTGTGATTCCCTGGGACAGAGCCATGGGAGGGGAGGTTTCATGACTTGTGCATGTGAGTGCGGGGGCAGCCAGGGTGCGCGGGGAAGGCTTGCAAGGTTCAGGGAAGTGTGCTGACGGGCGATCGTGAACAGGGAGACCATGGTACCTAAAATGGCTGTCGTGTATGTTCATACGTGAGTCGGCAAGATGGCGTAGATGATGTTCAGTACACGAACTAAAATTCCACAGTCCTCCCTTTAACATGTCTCGCCAGCTTGTCAGTTCGGATCGATCCCCATGAGACCACGCACCTCTATCTCGTATAGGGGACTCATGTGCTCAGTTTTAAAGTCCAAAGTCTTAGGGCACATACAGTTGGAAATGAGTGCACATAAAGGTGGTAAACATTGAATACCTAAGCAACACCCACACAGTATCATGATTGGTATCAATATAAACGTGAACAATCTCCATCCCCAGTTCTTCAAAGTATCCCAGAACCAGCCTCCAAGCGACCATCCTTCCTGCTCCTGGTGAACCTCTGAGGACAGTCTGTTGAGGTGTTCGATTGCTTTGTAGACTGAAGGTGAGTTATCTGGCACGTAGGTGAAACAGCTGGAGCCGATGATGCGGCATGCTCCTCCACGGTCGGCCAGAATCACATCTAGAACAAGGCGGTTTTGGAGAGCCACCAGGCGGACTGCCTGAAGCTCAGCCGTGTTGTTAGCGAGGATGCCAGCCGTGATGTTAATGGTTGTTTCTATTGCCTGAGTTAGGTGTCGGATAGCGCGGCTGTTTGCCATTGGTCCCCACAGAGGAACAAGTCCCTTTGCTGCATCTAGGAACTGTGCTCCGGTGGAGTCAGCTTGTTCAACATCTCCGGCGCGCTTTTGCCGGTGGTGGTAGGCTGAGGCCACATACGTGGGAGGAAGAATGAAGGCGATGTAGCACGTACCCCTCCAACCTTTCGGGAGCCAGGTGTAAGCTTTGGTGCCACAAACAAAGTACATATTCGGGGAAGCAACAAAGGAGGGGGGGTCAGCTGAGACCAATGTTTTGGTGATGCGACAAGAACTGTGACCCACCAGCTGCGTCCCCTGTCCTTCGAGACATACGAGTCCTGTCACATTGATGACAGACAGGGCCACGGTCAGGGTGGCAGCCGTTTGTTTCCGCAGGTGGGAGAAGGTGGGTCTGGCTGGATTGTGGAGCACTTGCATTTCGACCCTTTCTTTGGCAGGGATGTTCGTAAGGAAGGTTGAACCTGAAATTGCAGGACAAAAGGGGGCAGACGTCTTTCCTGTTTTGTTCAGCCAGAACCCATAGTAGAAGTGTGACACTGTTTGACCGGAAGCGGCGTTGTCCTTGTGGCTTTCCTGCATGAGGATCAACCAGACGAGGCAGGAGCCGTGAACTGAGAAAGGAGAAGGGATGAAGGGGATGGAGTGTCCGGTAGCATGTGGGAGCAACCCACAGATCCAGCAGTTCGTGGCATTTGCAGCAAGGTTGTGCTGGTGCAACAGTTGTACGAAGGAATTGTACCAGAACTCCTTACGCCTTTCTCAGAGCTGAGGTGAAAGGGTGATCAGGTGGTGCTCTTTCATGGTGGTTGGCTGGACAGTGGTTGGCAACATCTGATGAGCGGGTGTGCTTTCTTCCAAGATCCAGAAGGAAGTCATGAGGAGGAGGCAAAAGAGGAAGACAATGAAGAAAGCGATTGTCTTTGATTTGTGCAAATTATCAGTCTTTGGGTTCCTGTAGTGGGTATTTCCTGTTGCTTCCGACGTCTTCTTATCTGGCGCTTCCATCATCTTCTTATCTGGCGCTTCCATCATCTTCATCTTCAAGGTGCTCGGTAGTGGGCAGAACCACAGACTTTGTTTAGCTTCTCTCCGGGTAACCCTTGGTTGCTTTGGGTCACCGTTCTGAGATTTTTAACTTAGTCAGTGGCCTACTTAGCCGAAGCTCCCTCCTTTCGACGCAGGAAATACCCTTCTCGGGATGGCACAGTGGGATCAGAGTGTTTTGCAAGTTCAAGTGCCTCGGTATCAGGATAGCAGTTCAGTGATGGTCGGTCTTTGTTCAGGAGCTCTTCTTGGGTGCTGACGTTGCCTGTCGTGGCCAGGGTCGAGGAAACCTTCTTGCAGTGGTGTGCGTGCAGCCAGTGCTTCTTCCCCTCCACTCGAAGAGCCGTCCGAGTGGTGATCAGTACTTGCCAGGGGCCCGTCCACCGGGGTTCCAGACTCTTTGCCCGTTAAAAGTTTCGGACTAGGACGTACTCTCCCGGTTGGATATCGTGACCGGGACCCCTGGAAGCATCGGGGATGGCCTGCTGCACCTGTTGATGAATGACAGACAACGTTTTAGTTAATTTGTATAAATAATCTGACAGCAGGACGTCGGGGACGTCGTGAATGGAGGTCGGTTTAGGGGCAGTCCAGAGGTTCATTGGTCGCCCAAATACAACTTCGTAGGGGGTCAAGTGGTGCTTAGTGGGAGTGGAGCGCATCGATAGTAATGCCAGTGGAAGGGCATCTGGCCACTTAAGTCCTGTGGTGGCCACTATTTTTGACAGTTTCAGTTTCAGTGTAGCGTTGTGTCGTTCAACCAGGCCAGTGGATTGGGGGTGGAAGACTGCATGGAACCTCTGTTTTACCCCCAACCCCTTCAGGATTAGTTGGATAACTTCAGCTATGAAGTGGGGGCAATTGTCGCTCCATAAAATTCGACAAAGGCCGTAGCGAGGGAAAAACTCTTTCAGTAGTACTTTGGCAGTAGTCATGGCAGTGTTATCACGGGTCGGATAGGCTTCCACCCATTTGCTGAAGGCACATACAATGACTAATACGTACTTCAAGCCTTGGCACCTCTCCAGTTGGATGTAATCCATCTGGAGGACCTCAAAGGGGTGGTCGGGGATCTCAAACCCTCCCCGGGGTACTACAGTTCCTTTCCCGGGGTTGTGTTGTAGGCAAATAAGGCACTGCTGGACCAGGCGTTTGGCTGAGTCGGGGATCTTGTTGTTGTGCCAGACTTTGGAAATGAGTTCAATCATGGGGGCAGAACCTATGTGTGCAGGGGAGTGTGCCATTGTCAGTATGGGGATCAAGTATGAGTCGGGCAGCAACCATTTGTTCGTGTCTTTTGTCCGCCAGCAGCCTTCATCGTCCCTTAGACCCACCCGTGCCCATTCAGTCAGTTCGAGAGGTGTGCTAGCCGACTGGATGTCCCTAATTGTTTCCCTAGCGTCAGTCTATTTTTCTGCTTGTGACCTGGTCACATACATGCGTGTCGTTGTCCTATTCTCAGGTGTGGTTCGGGCAGTGATGTCGGCTAGTGCGTTTCCCTGTCCAACTAAATCTATCACCTTCTTGTGTGCCTGGCATTTGATCACTGCTAATCGTTTGGGGAGAAGAACTGCTTCAATCAGGGCGGAGACTAGATCTCCGTGAAGGATGGGCGTACCGTGGGATGTCAGGAATCCCCTTTCCCTCCACAGGAGCCCAAAATGATGAACCACCCCGAAGGCATACTGGCTGTCCGTGTAAATGTTCGCCGTGGTTCCTGCTGCTATGATACATGCTCGTGTGAGGGCAATTAGTTTGGCCGCCTGTGCGGACCGTTGTGTGATGCGAGCTGTTTCAACTACTGTTCGAGCTGTAGTCACCGCATAGGCCGCGGAAGTGGTGCCGTCTGGGAGTTTGATACAAGAGCCATCTACCCATAGTTCTCCATCAGGATCTGTAAAAGCAATGTCTCGGAGGTCAATTCTACTCCTAGTCTGTTCGTCCGTGAGGGTCACACAGTCGTGTATAGGGGGCACATCGGGGTCATTTTCGGGCAAGGGTAACAGTGTAGCAGGATTCAATGTCGTGCATCTCTTCAGAGTGATGTGGGGTGCAAGTAGAGTCAATTCGTACCCTGTTAGTCGTGCGCTAGTCAGGTGTTGAGTCTTAGTCTGGTTCAAAAGGGTGTCAACTGCATGGGGTACTAATACCGTGAGAGAGTTCGAAAGTACAATTCCCTCACTCTGGCGGATAGAGACAGCAGCAGCGGCTACTGCTCGAAGGCAGGCAGGTAGAGCTCTGGCGACTGGATCAAGAGTGGCAGAGAAGTAGGCACAAGGGCGCTGTTTGGCGCCGATGGACTGAGTTAGAACAGACAATGCGCATCCCTCCCTTTCGTGAGTGAAAAGGGAGTAGGGCTTGGAGTAATCTGATGTTCCTAGAACGGGTGCCGAGCAAAGGGCATCCCGCAACTCCTTAAAGGATGCTTGGCATTCGGGAGTCCAAGGGAGTGGGAACGGAACATCTTTGGCCAACAGGGAAAGTAGGGGTTTTATAATGAGGCTGAAATTTGGTAACCATTGTCGGCAGAAAGAGGTAAGGCCCACTAATGAACGGACTTGCTTCTGTGTTTTTGGAATGGGGGTGTCTAGGATGGTTTGGATTCGGTCGGGCGTATGTTTCCTCCCTTCTTTGGACAGGAGATGGCCTAGGTATGTCACTTGGGGCTGGCAGAACTGCAGTTTCTTTTTGGAGACTTTGTGGCCATTCTCCGCAAGAAAGTGCAAGAGTTGGATAGTGGCTGTGATTGCAAGTGGAGTGGTGTCGGCTGCCAAAAGGATATCATCGACATATTGGATCAACACCACTCCATCTGGTAGCTGGACGGCGTCCAGCTGTCTTTTGAGGGCCTGGCTGTAAATGCTGGGACTTTCAGTGTAGCCCTGGGGAGCTCTACAAAATCGGTATGAACGGTTTTTTAAAGTGAAGCCGAAGAGATAACGGCTGTCTGGATGGATGGGGATAGAGAAAAATGCATTTTTAAGATCAATAACGGTGAAGGTGGTGGCAGTGGACGGGATGAGAGTCAGAATGGTGGCGATGTCTGAGACTACGGGGTACTGTGGCACCACCACTTTGTTGACTTCTCGCAGGTCGATGATGAAGCGGTATGCTTTCTCATCTCCCTCACCTTGCTTCTTAACAATGGGTAGGATAGGGCTATTGCAGACATTACTAACCACTTCCTCTACCACTCCTGCATCTACCAAGGACTGAATAATCGCTACCAATGCCTTCTCGCCTTCGGGCGATATCCGGTACTGTGGGAGTTTCGGGAGTATTGCATTTGGTCGAACAGTTATGTGTACAGGATCGATCATCATTTGTCCTATATCCGAGTCGTTTCTGGCCCATAGGTACAGGGGTAGGGTATCGAGCAAGGATAGGTCATCATCTGTTATGGTGTACATATGTCGTGCAGGGTAGGGTCTGGACATGCTCGGGTTGTCGTACAGGATGACTCGGACTCCATCCGGGGAACACCTAATAGTAGCTCGGAAATGTTTCAGTAAATCAATACCCATAATGGCGTCAGGGGAGTTGGAGGAGAGCAGAAATGTTGTGTCAGTGGGATTGTTTCCTAGGTCAAAGGAGATAGGTACAGACAGGGGATTAGTGGAGGGCGTTCCATCGAAACCTATCGATGTAATGTGTGAGCCAGACAAGGGTGCCCTTGGAATCAGTCGCTTTGATAATACACTACGTGTCGCTCCAGTGTCTACCAAGAATGGAGACTTTGTACCCAGGACCTTAGCAGTGACGTAAGGACCTTGCTGGTCAACACAGAGCTCGACTGGATCCCTCCCTTGCCCCTGGCAGTCCTATGCAGAGTCGTGAGCATTGTTGCAGTCGGACTGTTGGCACTGATTTTGTCGGGGTCGGTCAAATGTGTTTGGTCTGCCAGGTCTATCATTGGTGGTGTCGTAGGTCTGCCCTCGCCCCTGCCCTCCAGTTTTTGGGCCATTTGTCATGTCCCTTGTCTCTTTATTTTTAATCATTTCCCGAAGGGCCGGGCATTGAGACTTCCAATGTCCAAATTCTTTGCAAAATGCACACTGGTTCTCATCGAGGTCGGTTCGTGGAGCGCCAGGTGTGGGGTTGCGGTCTCTAGGGGGCGAATTCCTAGGGGCATTCGACTGGTAGTTTCCCCTATACCGTTCCCTTCCTGTAGTCACTCCCTGCAATTGAGCAATCATCACTCGTTCCTTTAAGTCCTTTTTCTTTCTCTCAGTCGCCCTCTCGTTCTTTTTCTTTTGGTGTTCGTAATACTGAGCCATCTAAAGGATAGCTGCAGGTTTGGAGGCTCCCCAACTACTCTCACTCGTCTGTAACTTTTGGGAGACCTCTTGCGATAGCCCTTTTACGTAGTTTTGCACGAATAGGTGTTGTCCGGTTGCGGTGGTCATGTCTTGGCCACTGTAGTCAGAGAACACCGTTTCAAATCGGGAGAAATATTCTGATACGTCTTCCTGGGGTTTCTGACGGCAAGCCGTGACTACCGACCAGTCTACCTTCTTCTCTGGGATCAACGTCTTTAGCTTCTGCACTATTTTGTCGGGGAGTTCCAGTATGTCTTTTACAGGTTTCTTTCCGGGCTCTCGCTGCCTATCTAGTTCATCGAGTTGTTTCCAGGTGTGTCCGAACAGGTCTGTGTGGTCGGCTTTCCGGATTTGCTTCCACACATCGGCCGGCAGACACAACCCGAAAAACAAATCGATGTCCGATAGAGTCATTATGGTTGAGCCCAAGGCTGTGCCTAGTTCGGTATAAAATGCTGTAGGGTTCTTTCTTAAATCGGGCAGGGTTTGCCTAAAAGTTAAAATATCTTGCCGATCCCATGGTTGGTAAACCCAGTTCTACACAACCCTCCCTTTTGCATCTGCGTGGTTGATATCATCGTTTGTTCCCTGACCTCTTGGGGGAACCCAGTAGGGGGCGGCTTCTCTGATAGGCATCATAGTGTTGGCTGCTTCTAATGGGGGTTCAATCGTCTCAGGGACTTTGATCTTGACCTCTGGTTTCTGTTCCGCGAGGTGGCGGAAAACCTCAAGCGTTTGCATGAAGAGGTCCGTCACATCGCTCCCAGTCCCATCTCCAACATCGACCCTTCTATATAGAGCCGTCAGTTTAGCAGGACCCTTATTCTGGTACCTATCCTCATAGGCGTTCAGGGTGTGGTAGCTGAACCGTAAAATGAAATGCCGTCTGTGACTACCGGCATGTGAATTGTGCATATTCATCGTATATTCTTCGCTCTCCTTCCGTTCTACCAGGGTCTTTGCTATCTGGTCGATTCCATCCCGCTCATCTTTGCTCAACCTATTTGGCCTGGCTGTTAGCTGCCTGCTAGTCTCATGTTCATCTGCTGTTGTTACCAATGCGGCTGGTGCGAAGGCCGCAAGAGCCGGGGCACTAGCGCTAGGGTCACCCACGCCTGCACTTTGAGCTGGTGAGTGTTGTGCTAGAGGCTGGCAGGGAGCATAAGGAGGGGGCATGTAGATAATTGGAGGACCGAGCAGTAACTCGTCATTTGCCCGCTGTTTGGAGGGCATCTCCGGGTAGAGCGTAGGGGGGGTCCTGACAGGGCATTGGCCTGCCAGTCCTGATTCTTGTGTTTGTTTACCTTCCTCTTTTCTTCTTATTTCTTCATCTAGTTCTTTTGCGGCCAGATGGGCTGCTTTTCGTAACTCTTTCACTATTTTTGCTTCTTCTCTTTTCCTTCGCTGTTCTGCTTCTTTGCGCCACATGCCAATACTATCGAGCATAGTGGGCGTTGCCTTATTTATTTTTACAGCTGCTTCTAGTGTTTTTATTTTGTTTTCATCAAAAGAACCTATCAGTGGCCACTGACTTTCAGGATCCTTTTTTGTATATTTATGCCATAACTTACTATAAGCTATAGCGACTTGCTTAGTAAACATGTCCTTATTAGGGGTGCCTTCCAGTGGAGCTGGATGGTTCATCTCTAATAAGCGGTCCGGGTTGACCCAACTACTAACCAATGGGGAGAAGATAGGCATGACGGGTTACAATAGGGGGCAAAAGCCTGCACTACCTATCTTTTCACTACTTGCAAAAACTGGACAGAATATTCTATTCTACGCTGTTTGCAAACAGAGAATACCTCCAGAAGGAACCAATTCCAAACAGTCAATGTTTGGATAAACAATCAATCAATGAGGAATGAAATAGGCACGACGGGTTAAAGGCTTGCGTTGCCTACCCTTCACTATCTGCAAAGGGAGAGAGAATATTCCTATTCTTCCCCGTTTGTAGGCAGAGAAGATCCTTAAGAGAACCAACTTCGAGCAATTCAATGCCCGATTCAAACAATCAATCAATGGGGAGAAAAATAGGCACGGCAGATTACAATGGGGGACAAAAGTCCGCGTTACCTATCCTTCACTATCTGCAAAGACTAAACAGAGTATGGCGACTCTGTGCTTGTTTGCAAATAGAGAATCTCTCAGAAACAATAAGACGAGTAATACTAGTATTTTCAAACAATCAATCAATCAATTTCGCAATTTGTCGTGTGTCACGACCTTACCCGGACCGCACGGACCGTTTCTCATCTTCCGCTTCCAGCGCCCGATCGTCCTCTATTCTCTGTTGCTATCGCGGCACTCCTGGTGGTTCCCAGTCAGGACCGTAGATCACTCGGGAGAGGTCTGCTCGGAATCAGTGAAGTTCAGATGATCGGCTGTCAGACGAGGGTCTATCGGACAGGAGCTCTCCCGATCGTTGCAGTCGTTCACTCTGTCGTCGGGACCTCTCCCACTGGATCCACGTGTCGCTGATGGGCACCGCGTTTGGGACGCCAATTGATAAAGATCAATTCAAAATGGTCAGGCTATTCTGTTGATGTTTCCTAAGTTAAATTTGCCCGGCGTTAGACGCCTCTAATACCATACGAAGTTATCCAATAAAGAGGCAGGCGCTGGAGACAGGAAGACAGGAAACAAGTTTTATTCCGACGGAGTAGAACACATCAGATCGGACAACAAGGTATCGTCTCGAGGTGCTCTCTCAACCTCTCTGAGACCTGGTCTTTTATACACTGGTTCAAGACATGTGGACACTCTTTATTACAACAAAGACATTGTGAAGTATAAGAACGACATCCCCGTCACCCCCCCAGTTCCGGCCCATTCCAACACATGACAACAGTAGAGGCCCTTTCCCCTCATATGATTGGGAGGGGGCTATCACGCAGCTGAGTGTTCTGCCGATTCCTTTGGAATGTGTGCGCCTGATCGAATCTCAGGGGGTGGGGAGGTCATGATCAATAGTGGCTTCTTTCAAGAAAGGCGAGTGCATACAGTAGTGGGCAATAAACTGTATCCTCGGGCTAAGGGATGACCAGCGGTTCGTACAGGCAGTCGGGCTCAGAGGAAGGGGTCATCAAAGGAGGGGTATTCATGGACGGAAAGGAGGTGTTGGTCAGGCGCGGGGTGTGATTCCCTGAGACAGAGTCATGGGAGGGGAGGGTTCATGACTTGTGCATGTGAGTGCGGGGGCAGCCAGGGTGCGCGGGGAAGGCTTGCAAGGTTCAGGGAAGTGTGCTGACGGGCGATCGTGAACAGGGAGACCATGGTACCTAAAATGGCTGTCGTGTATGTTCATACGTGAGTCGGCAAGATGGCGTAGATGATGTTCAGTACACAAACTAAAATTCCACAAGTTAAATAAGTAGGTGTGTGAGTAGCTGAATGGGTAAGTGTGTGGCTGGGTGAGTGGCTATACATTTGAGTGACTGGTTGTATAAGTGGCTGTATGGGTGAGTAAATGGTTGTGTGAGTGGCTGTATGAGTGAGTGAGTCTGTGTGTGAGTGCCTCTATGTAGGTGTGAGTGGGTGGGTGAATACTGGCATGGGTCTGTGAAGGGGTATGTGAGTGATTGTGTGGGAGTGGGCATAAGTGAGGTTGTATAGGGGTGTGAGTGGGTGTGTGAGTGGTTCTGTGGATGATGTAATCACTGATGTCATTTCAGATGTCATCAGGGATGTCACTGACCATGTCATGAGTGATGTAATATGTGAGGTCATAAGCAGTGCATTCCGGGGGCATAAGTTATAGTAGGTACCTATAATTGCTGAATTTCACTGGTTTTGTACGAGTGAAATCTGAGCCTAACTATAACATCCCTGTAACCTTTGTTTTTTGCAGTGAATTTCTAGCTTTTTTTAAATTCGAATTCCTTACTATAGTGTCCTTGTAACTGTTGTTTTTTTATGTGAATTTCTCAGGTTTTTTAACTAGTATTCGTGTTTGTAGAGTGATGGAGAAAGGGGGTAGGCCTCCAACCAGCTCTCAGGAATCCTGTTGTAAGGGACTTACTGGAGGTAACAGGAGGGCTTCTTGGCCCCCAAGATCCCTCAGCAAACAGGAGGACATCATCCCCCAACCAGTAGTGCACCAGGAGGTGCATTTGCAGAGTTGTCTAGAAAGAGGGCATGGCCTCCGAAGACCTCTCAGCAGCCCTCTTTGTGGGACATACTGGAGGTGACATGAGTGGTAGTTGGCCCCCAAGGACCCTCAGCAGCCAAGAGGACTTCCTCCCCCAACCAGCTGTGTGCCAGGAGGTGCATTTGCAGAGTGGTGGAGAAAGGGGGCGTGGCCTATGACAACCCCTCAGCAATCCCACTTTGTGTGACTTACTGGAGGTAACATTGGAGCCTCAGGAGCCAAGGGGACTTCATCCCCCAACTAGTACTGCACCAGTAGGCATGTTTGTAGAGTGGTGGAGAAAGGGGGCATGGCCTCCGGCAACCTCTCAGCAATCCTGCTGTGTGGGATGTACTTGAGGTAACAGGAGGGCTAGTTGGTCCCCAAGGACTCTCTAGAGTCAAGAGGACTTCATCCTCTAACCATCAGTGCTCTAGGAGGTGTGTTTGCAGAGTGGTGGTGAAAGAGGGTGGGGCCTCCGGTGACTTGCCGTCTGGTTTGATTTTTTTTATTCATTAAGGGAGGCGGCCACATGGCCCACCTTCCCTGTGTGATTTGGGCCCCGGAGACCCCACCCACTGGGGCCAGGCCTTTTTTGAATGGAGAGCGGGCTGCACGGCCCCTTCTCCACTCTGATGTTTGTCCCCTGGGGACATTTTCTTTTTTTTAAACAATAAGGGGAGGGCGGTGCACTGCCTCCCTCCAATTTCGGCCTCTGGTACCCCATCCATAGGGCCTGGCCTCATTTGTGGGTGCCCTCATCCCATCTAGAGCACCCACTGTCACCTGTTGGGATCCGCGCCGGGAGCCTCAGGCCAACGCGATCCCTGCCGGCTCCTCGCCTCCTGCGGGAGAAGGCATTGCTTTCACAGAGAGGGAGCTGCTGAACATGCCGCTCCCTCTCTGTGAGAGCAATTCTGCTCCGCTTCTGGCAAGAGAAAGCCTTTTTTATACTCTCACTTGCTAGAAGCTAAGTGTTTGCTATGGCTTGGCGGAAGCAGTAAACCTTCTGCCAAGCCATAGAAAACAGCTATGTCCCGGGGACGCAGAAGCCAGCCCTGGGGTGGTGGTGGTCCTCCGAGCCATCTATGGCTCCAGGAGGGGGGCAGTATGCCCCCTCCTCTCTTGAATCATGTAAAAATAAATACTCCCAGTGGAGGTGGTGGTCCCAGGGACAGCAGGTTAGGCTGTATGGGCATACCCTGCATTCATTTCTAAAGAAGCACCGGGGAGGTGGTGGTTTCCCTGGCATTTACAAGCCCCAGGAGGGGGTACCCATTCATCGCCCCTCCTTTTTTATGCAAATGTCCCCAGGACATGGCCCACCCGGGGGCTGATTATTAAGGAAGCGCTGGAGCCCGTGCTTTGTTTTTTTTTTTTTCATTTTCGGGCGGATCCATGGATACAGCAGAAACTTTTTTTTAATACTTTTTCCCTGTGAGACCCCTCCAAGAGGCCTAGGGGGTTAGAGTATTTTTTTCCTGCATCTTTTTCTTTTTTAATGTCTTTACTGGGACTTGGTCCAAGCTGTGTCCCAAGATGGCTTTGAACACTTCCTGGTTTGAAGTGTTGGCATCAAAACCACAAAGGGGAGAGTAGAGGTAGAAAGGCAAGGGACCTTTCCTCCACGGTTCAATAAAATTATCAAAAGAGGTACCCTCTATAGGAAGGAGGAGTAAGGGATACAAATAGTATTACCTTGCAGAGAAACAACAGAAAAGGAAAAATATTTTCTTTTTCATAAAACCCTCACCCACCTGGGTTTCCCTTTGGAAACATGGGGACACGTGGAAAGACTCAAAGTTTTAATTACCTAATGTTTCCCTTGGTGGTCAACAAGTTTTATGCCTATCCCCAAGGCGTTCCATCAGGACCTAGAAAGGAGAAAATGATGTTCCCACTCCAAGTGTTATTATAAACACAATATAAAAAAAAACCATAAACATACAGCACCTAATTGGTCCATGTTAAATCAAAAATGACTTAAAATACTGCCATTATTGTGTTGTGAATCCATCTAGGACCCTGATTAGATATCCCCGATTCATGCACTTATGTGGTTATTACAAAACATACCCTTATAAAGGCATAAGAATCATGTCCATATTTAGCCATAGCCAATGCAGTCCAAATACGGCAAGGCTACCCCCTTAGACTCCTAGAGAGTACAACGTGTTCTTTAAACAAACCAAGCCTCCAGCACCCCGGGAATTCCCCCTGCTTTTGTTTTGATTTGCACAAGAACTCCTGGAGTCCAGAAAGAACTGTTAGTTCTTAGTGACGTCTAATGTCCAACCTTACGTCAAACTCAGCACCTTTCAGGTATAAATATACCAACGTTGCCTTAAGCAAACACACGGTGGTTTGGAGCAGAGCGGCTGTCTACTTGCCCGACGCCCAGCTGATGCGAGAGCCGAAGGAAGCCGACCCTCCCATTTGACGCACTGAGAGAGATGCTGTCTTTTCTCCTGCCGAGAAATCCAGCTCCGGTGTTTCCAGTCACCCTTGCGGGTTTCTGGGAGATCGAGTCCTGAGACACGAGATACAAGACCTCCTTCATTACCAAGGTACGGAGCTGATTAAATCCTTAAGAGAATTCTTGATTCAGATTCTTGGCAAAAAAACAACTTAACTTAAACTGCAACTTACTTACTCCTTCCCACGTCTTAGGCTTAGGTCAGGTACACCGGGGTAGGCGTATATTAGAAGCACCAGTTGAGTACGTTAGTCAATGTTTTTATGTATGTATATATTTTATCCGTTTTAAGTATCATATGGCTAAGAAACCATATCAATGCTTTTACAGTATTATTTCATAATACTACTTTTACTGTACGCACTTTACTTCATGATAAGTATTGCAACTGTGGCAATTCATTTCTCTTGCATGAGAAAGAAGACTGCTCAATAAATAACAACTTTTATTGAAAACGCCCGTCTCTCTATTTCTCTGCACTCTGGTGAAATTAAGCATGCACGATTGACTGAGTGAAATAGCTGTCTATTGTTTTCACACGACTCTAGAGATATACTCTTTATTCTGAGGGAGCAAAGTTGTGATGTTTATGCGGTTGTCAGAAGCTACTCCCTTCTTGTCTATTCAGGGAAGTTAACACCTCCTTGTTTACTCGAGAAAGTTTCTAGTGACCTCTGAGCTAGCTGGCAAACCTAATTAAGTCTAATATAGTCAGTAGAGACCTAGATGACCTCAGTCCTATGTCTAAACTGCTGTTTATATTATTCCAATGCACAGAGCCTATTGGGAATATAGGAACTACACTACAATTGGGCCTCTTGAGTCCATCAAGGAGTTTAAAGGAGGGATGCCTGTAGTCAAACCTTTATTAAGGCATCTCCAGATTTTAGCATACCTTTCTAGGGGTAAGAAATAAAAATAGTTTTTATGGACCCACTAAAACTGGTGTTTTTAACTTAACGTTCTACTTTTGCATAATAAACCCACTCCCTTCTGATTCACCATAAGCGCTTAGGTGTAAAAGGAGCCCCTGTATTTTACAAAGTTAGTGCTCCCACGTATTCGAAGGTCATAGCACACCCCTGTCCATAGAGGGCAGGGATGGACCCTATGATGAAGCATGCCACCAAGGGGAAACCCCGGTGGGTGAAGGTTTTACGAAAAAGAAAAGATTTTTCCTTTTCTGTTGAAGTGTTGGCAGCCAATCAGAACTCAGCACGAGATTGGAATGGGTCGCGGATCCTCCGCGTCCCTATCTATACAATTTGAAGTTTCTTTAAATTACTCCACAACTACTGAATGGATTTACACCAATTTACAGAAAAGTCGTTTTCTGGACCAACAGCTACCTTTCTGCCAAATTTGATGTAATTCCATTCAGCATGTCAGGATGCAGCCGTGTCTAAAGTTTTCTGAGGAAATTAACATGGGGCAAATGCTTTTTGGGAACCCCCTTTAACATGTCCCCGCTTGATGGATCACCCCGAAACTTTCAATAGAACAGCCGAATTGAGTGTTAAACAAGTTTTCAAAATTTTGCAATGATCCAACAAACGACGCCAAAGTTACCACAGTTATTGGCAAATGAAAAAACGCTTCCCTATGAAACTACAACGTAACTATAAGAACTTACTGGCGACCGTCAGTAGGTAATATATATACATATATATATATATATATATTTATATATATACATACAAACATACACATA
Source organism: Lissotriton helveticus (assembly GCF_964261635.1). Taxonomy (NCBI): domain Eukaryota; kingdom Metazoa; phylum Chordata; class Amphibia; order Caudata; family Salamandridae; genus Lissotriton; species Lissotriton helveticus. Next base: position 118,596,183 of record NC_136072.1, read on the forward strand.
TATCTCTCATAAGAAACTTGGATATTAAAAATAACAACATGTCCCCTTCAAAATTACACCCTGATGACATACAATAACCTCATCTGTTGTATTACTTGTTATTACACCTAAATCGGTTATGTGGTGCTGAAATTAAAGCATAACATTGTTTGGCAGGGCTGATCCCTGTTTGAAGATGAAATTTCTCTCGATGAGTAAAACAAGAGCTGATCAATTGTGTAATAAGCGAGAGTTGTACATGCAGGAGAATAAACCAAATGATTGTGATCTATGACATACCACAATCTGTTGAATAATGTTCATATTATCTACCGCATCCTTCTTTCTGGTTAAATAGTTCTACCATCTCACAGAATACTTTAATCCACATAGAAGTAGCAAGATCAGATGTGCATGGTTGTTAGGAAAAAATATGTTTGGCTAAGAAGAGCGGCATATTGACATTCTTGAACTTATATCTCATAATTCACTTCGACAATATGCACAGCAATGGTTAGCTCCTAGGTATGACACTTGTTAAACATGATAATCAACAAAAACACTTGTTTTTATTTTATTTGAAACCCACTCATTTCATGTCAGACTCTAATCAATTCAGGAAGTACATCTTGCAATAAATGCAACCCTGATAAGTTACAACCCAGTAGCACACAGTTAAATAATTCTGCTACACAATGTAAATGTAAATGTACAGGAATTTATATAGCGCAAATCACCAAGCGGTTTCGAAGCGCTTGCTTAGGGAACCCCTGTGAGATAACCCCAGCAGGGTATCTGCAAGGTGAAAGCCAGGCATCCCGCCGCGAGGGGCCATTGTGGAGATTAAGCAAGCTATTGCCCAGAGTTGCAGAGTGTGAACTCGTGAATCGAGTAGGCACCGGAGCGAGAATTGTCGAGTCCATGGACATTTTAGGACTCAAGACCCCGCCGAGCCGGGAATTGAACCCTGGTCCCGGGCTGACCTCTGCTTCCAGGTCTGCCTCCTCTAACCAGTGAGCCACACTTCTCCACTGGTTCTTAATGCACAGTAATGGTTTGCCAAATTGTACCAAGTATTTGTTTTTATACTAATTACCTAACCTCCTTCATTGGGAGTCCTGGAAAGCTATTTATACCATATGCAGTGATGCACTTTTCTCATATGCTGGTCTCTAATGATCAATGTAAACAATACAGAGGAGGGGGGTTATCTTTACATAGCAATTGCTTATTATCTGTAAACAGTAATAATTTGAGATGTATTTTTTCCGAAACTGGTATTTGATGTCAACATTGACTGGAAGTTTGATTTTTAAAGAACCCATATAGTCCTTCAGTACTCTTTCCTTGGTGTTGGGCACTGCCATGTTGGAGAATGGACTCTCTATATCATCGGCACTCACTAAAATGTTCCAAGGGGCCAAACAGTATGGTCTGTGATGTGACCGAGGGCCATGTTGATGCCAGCAGGGTGGTGGTTGTGGGAGATTCTGGGAGGTGGAAGTGGTGGCTGCAGGGGAATCGAAGCATATACATCTAGTGGCCGAACTGCACACTGTGAAACCAGAAACCCTGGGTTTAATCCTGGCTTCCTCATTTTACCAAATTGTGTGATCCAAGGCATTGTTTTATTTCACATTCCCTCCTATTTCTTCATTATCATGTATAAAAGGACATTGGTATGCATGACTTCAGAATGTGCACTATACAAAACCTTTTCCTGTATCTGATTTAATAAACTATAATGTTGTTCATTTATAATATCTACTCAGACCACCCAAAGAATGCACATAACTGATTTGCCTCTTAGTTCACTATTGCAATTGTTGTCAGGATGAAGGAAGAATGAATGATTATAAATTCATATATTGCTTTAAAAAAAATACTTCTCAATGCACAGTTATATCCTGGTGTACTAAGGTGAAACAGATTTGCGTGTTAATGGTATATACTTTTCGAATTTTGAAAAGACATTATCATATTTTTACACTTTTGCTGCAAGATGTCTTTAAACATTAAGGTCTTCCTAAAGTTAAGTGGTGCAGGATAACCTAGTCCCTTCCTTTCTTTAACTTCAATTAACCTTTAAATAGAGGCTTGCTTGTTTTTTAACATCTCAGTGCTGAGTCGATTAAACAGCAGCCCAGTGCTGCTGTTAACCAGGGGGGCACATGTAAAGGTCAGGGGGGCTGCATGCGGCTCGTGGGCTTTATTTTGTGTATCACTGCCCTATATTATACTACCTCATTTAGTTATGTGGTGCAGATATTCTTTTTATATTAGATGTGAAGGGAAAGACTGATGCTTTATTATGGATCCTGTCCAAAACATAAGGGGAATTCCATGATCCAGCAATAATGGATACTTGGCGAAATGTACTATTATAATGGTCACATTAAAACGGTGAAAACTGCCCACCAGCTTTTTGCTACCAGTAACTTATTTTCTGAATTGATCTATGTACTACTAGGTTGGTTCGGAAAGCAAGAAATTGAATGTGGTCGCAGAAGAACCTGCCCAATTACTATTCAACAGGCAGGTTGCAAATAGCTATTCCCCCCAATTGTCTACCTTCATAAGGATGGTGGCCTGCAATTGACTGTAGACCACCACCCCAGTGAAATCATTTCAAAATGGATATTTAGCCCCCTTTTCCACCATAAAATTCTCAACTAGACTGAAAAAGAATAGAAATGAAGGAACCTGTTGCTGTATCTGGCTAGAGGAGGACTGAGGACTGTGGTCTAGACTTGCTCTGTAGATTGATACCGACCGGCTCTTGTGGCCTCAGAAGATAAAAGTCTGAAGCAAGGCATTTTTCAATCAAAATCAGCACTGTTGTCATCTCAAATTGCACTGGGGCCCTGGCTAGTGTGACTAATTTAATGTACCTACCACTGTTGAACTGTCACCATAACCACAACGCTTCCACTTATGTCTGGGAGCATTAGTAGTGATCTAGCATTTGAACAAATTGGAATTCTTGTCTTCAGCAGGAAATAGAAGAAGAGTGACCTATCTCCACATTAGAACTGAGGCTAGAGATGCCCTAAGGAGTGTTAGAAAGTTTAGAAGCATTTGAGGCCACCAGGCTGAAAAATTAGTGACACTGCTTCTGCCCTCCTGGTCTCCATGAGGCAGAACAGTTTTTTGGTAACTTTGTATTGCTTCCATTTATGGTGCAAGAGTGCCTTCTGGTAATTAGGCCTGGACAAAATTGTAATTACACTGGTCTAATCAGAGTAATTCTAGGAACTTGTGACCCAAACGCCACTTAATGATGCGGTCAGTCAGAGTGCAGCGGCTGGAGGGACAGACCGGAGCTGCTGACAGGATCAAGGTGCCAATTGGAGGATCGGTCCGACCGTAATCCCTACAATGGATGCGGTGTCAGCGAGGCACCGCCGTAGAGATTACAATGTCCTTTTTCCCTCTGCCTTGTAATGGCAGACCAAATTGGACTTTGAGGGCCCCTAGCAGGGTCGCCGTCCCCCGTGGGCCTCCACTATGGGGCCGGTGGGGCACATGTGGTTCCTCCCCAAACATCCATGCATGGTGTGATAGGCACCACATGGTGCCTGGCACACAGTGCATGGATGTTTAAAAATATGCCTTTTTAAAATTTGGCTTGTGCTGCGGCCCTATTCTGAGGTACAAAAGGGGGTGGTGATGGACGGAGCATCTGAACCAATCAAACACTCACACCCAGTCAAAACATCTGGGTTTAATCCATCACCGTTCTTTAGCCCACTCTGCCACCCCAGTTCAGACATGGCCATATGCAAATCAGTCTGACGTTGTGCCTCCTGGGAACAGTCCAGCCCGAACTGCCAAGCCATGCCTTCCCTGGACCGGAAACAAGCTTCCTAGGACCGGTTTCTGGCATTTCAGCCGTCTTCAGCCAGGCTTGCTTGAATCCAGTGGCAAAGTGAGCAAGGGACTCACGTCTGAGCATACCCTGCGAATTTATGGCGAACAAAGCGGTACAAAAGGGGGTGGTGATGGACGGAGCATCTGAACCAATCAAACACTCACACCCAGTCAAAACATCTGGGTTTAATCCATCACCGTTCTTTAGCCCACTCTGCCACCCCAGTTCAGACATGGCCATATGCAAATCAGTCTGACGTTGTGCCTCCTGGGAACAGTCCAGCCCGAACTGCCAAGCCATGCCTTCCCTGGACCGGAAACAAGCTTCCTAGGACCGGTTTCTGGCATTTCAGCCGTCTTCAGCCAGGCTTGCTTGAATCCAGTGGCAAAGTGAGCAAGGGACTCACGTCTGAGCATACCCTGCGAATTTATGGCGAACAAAGCGGTACAAAAGGGGGTGGTGATGGACGGAGCATCTGAACCAATCAAACACTCACACCCAGTCAAAACATCTGGGTTTAATCCATCACCGTTCTTTAGCCCACTCTGCCACCCCAGTTCAGACATGGCCATATGCAAATCAGTCTGACGTTGTGCCTCCTGGGAACAGTCCAGCCCGAACTGCCAAGCCATGCCTTCCCTGGACCGGAAACAAGCTTCCTAGGACCGGTTTCTGGCATTTCAGCCGTCTTCAGCCAGGCTTGCTTGAATCCAGTGGCAAAGTGAGCAAGGGACTCACGTCTGAGCATACCCTGCGAATTTATGGCGAACAAAGCGGTACAAAAGGGGGTGGTGATGGACGGAGCATCTGAACCAATCAAACACACCCAGTCAAAAGATCTGGGTTTAATCCATCATCGTTCTTTAGCCCACTCTACGACCCCAGTTCAGACATGGCCATATGCAAATCAGTCTGACCCTGTGCCTCCTGGGAACAGTCCAGCCCGAACTGCCAAGCCATGCCTTCCCTGGACCGGAAACAAGCTTCCTAGGACCGGTTTCTGGCATTTCAGCAGTCTTCAGCCAGGCTTGCTTTAATCCAGTGGCCCTATTCTGGGCACAAGTTGCAACTGAAAAAGGCATGTTTCCGACCACCTTCATGGCGGTTGTATCGTAATAAGCGGGTGGAGCCGCTAACTACATGTCAGGCGGTCTCCATCCCATTAGGATGGCAGTCGGCCCTTTGTGTCTCGCTTGTTAAATTCCAGATATTACACCATGACATGAAAAACACACGAGCAACATGAATGACCAGAACACAAACATCTGTTGTTCACAGTGCATGTGTTTTGGCACTCATTTTATTAGTACGAAAAGCACCCTGACATGCAAAATGGACATGTGAATGCCTTTCATGCTAACATATAACACTAAATATCATATTTACATTTCACATAATTACTGAATTTTGCAAACCCCTTCTCGGCATGCATATAAACTAAATGTACTTTTACAACCTCAATGTTCTACGTTTTTTTTAGATATTTTCCCTCAAACATATCACAACTGCTAATTTCCCTATCCATTTTTGTTTTGCTTTTGCCTTGCTCTAAAAATAAATACATCTTCTTTTGCAAAGTTCATTTTCGAAATTTCCTGAATGGTTTATTGACTTTAATAATGTTTTGGTGCTGTGCAATTACGTATCTCATATTTCCCTGCGGAAAATACAACAGGCTTATCCATTGCTAAAGAGATTTAAGCCATTGTTTTCTCACCAAACAGTGTTTAGCCTGATAAGGCACTGGTTGACTAACTTTGTGAGAACTGGTATCTGATCCTCAATTATTGTTACAGAATCCCCAACACCAAACATCTAGTCAATTTTAAAGTAGATAGGGATGCCTTGGTTGAATTATAAATATCTGGAACTGTGGAGATTTTAATTCTATAATGACTCATATGCAGATAAAACTCTGCCTTGGTTGTTCCGATGATTTCTGTGTTCACAAAGAAGTCACTGCCTATGTTGACACAAACATTATTGCTGATTTGGTGACTCATGTATGCATATTAAAGATTTTGGGTAGGTGTAGCACATCTTAGCAAAGACAGGTTCCAAGTAGAAGTATCTTTAGTTTTGTTCCATTTGGATTGTATGCAGTGTCCTCCACCCTGTCTCTGAGAAGGGTAGATTTGGTGTGACTGGCCTGCACATATATCTCTGGGTCACATGAATCCATGAAATAGGAAAATTCCATTCTTTTAGGTGGTGCACCATGAGGTATCTGTAATATGTTAGCTGAGAGGTGTATGGATCTGGTGGGCACAGTAGGTGATTGTTGACTCAGAAGTAAAAGTGTCAGAAGTTATATGCCCCTCCCTTTCTATATGAGTGATTACAACTTTTAGGGCATTTATCCCATGGCACAATGTTCAGTGGTGTCTTCCAAGAAGATATTGCAAATGATATTGCGAATGAAAGGCTACTGACAGATCAAGGCGGTCTACTATGGAAAAATACACTTGGACTGCTAAGTTGAGCATGTAATTGTAAATGAGTTGCAGAAGCCTAACAGAAAGGTGGCTAGACCTGCAGAGGGTTGATAAAATGTACCAATTTGAAAAAAGGATCAGCTGCCTTATAATAGAGATCTGTGGAATGCCAACTATAGTTTGGCAAATTCTTTGGAATGTTAGGGTTCAGGTAATGCTTCTTTAGGAGTGAAATTGGTACTGAATCTTTGAAGCAGGTCTTCAGATGAGGTGTCTCCTCTAGGGCTTAACAAGATGTTGGTGGATTACTCTATGAGAAGAGCTGAGGAAGACATCACCTGGAACCAAGAGGGAGGTCAGTCATCTTAGGATGCTCGTAGCAAATCACGGAATTGTGAATGGGATCAATTTCACTATGCTATTTGTTAGCGCTTAACACCATAAAAACCATTCCTATGACCCAGTTTCATTCCTCCATGTGTGTAAAGAGTGGGGAGTCATTTAGTGAGAAGTAATGCCCTTGTCTGATATCTTGTGATTTCACTTGAATGAGTTATGATTTTACAGAGCTTGAGTGATTGGTCCATTGGCAGCTTGGTACGCGCTAGTTTAAAGAAATCTTGAGCTGTACAAAACATCTCTCTGCTTTTGTTCAGTGAAACTGGGATACATTTGAATATGAAATTAAAATGCATTTGTAGTACAAAACAACAGACTGTGTAGGAGCTATCAGTTCAGAATCTGATTTGGAGCATCTCATGTGTCATTTCACAATGATTATACTAATAACTTGTTTTCATGTAGTGCTTCATTCCACCCTGCCATTTCTAAGGAGCATAGTAAACAACAAAATGTACAATTACTCATTGTAATGATACTCAATTTACTGACCTAGGAAAGGGAGAAGGGTGTGTCTGTTTTGTCAGGATTCAATATTGTGACCTGCAAGTCACTGCATTTTTCAGTGACAAGCCTTAAAAAAAACTGAGCATCCCCACCAGCTACATTTTTGCTTCTGTACTGTGAGGTCTGATGTGACCCATCTGAGTTGAGAGTACTCTAACTTTGCACAGAGTCAGCAATGTTAGTGATGATTTTATTGAAGAAGATCATAGTGGCATCAGAGGAATGGTGGGTCTAGAGCTCTTTGAAGAAGGTGGTTGGGTGAGTTTGGTTTTTCGAAGAACAATTACGACTTAGGATGGAAGACAACTACAACATTGAAAAGGGACGTGATGGTCAATGGCCAATGTATTGTGTTAGTGAGAATTGTTTTTGTCTCTTGGAATCAGATGGTGTCAATTCAGGTGGCATTTAACATTTCAGGTGAGAAAAATTTTGAAAGGACCAGGAGTGGAATTACTACCAAGAGGTTTAAGTCACAATGCAAGAGAATGGGCTAGTGTTGAAGAAGCTCGGTCATGGAATGGATGAATCCTTGATAGGCGCAGGGAGAGGACATATATCACAGGATGGCTTTGAAGCAGCAAGTGAATGAGGGAAGTTTGTTCATTGCTGTTGTATGTAATCGTTTGCTAGTCAGGGATATGAGGAACACTACACTACAGATTGATTTATGGCCTCCCCCGTTCTCACCACTCTACCCCCTTACTGAAAGCATTACATTGGCTACCTGTTAAGGAGCGATCTCTCTTTAAGACTGGTTGTATGGTCTTCCAGGCACGCCAAGGGACTGCCCAAGCCTTTATCTCTTCCCTACTAAAAGAGTATATCCCTGCCCGTGAGCTGCGGTCATCTACCCAATCACTCCTCCAGGTTCCTCGGTATAGACGCAAGAAATGGGGCGGAGCCAATTTTTCTGTCTTGGCACCTTCCTTTTGGAACTCCCTCCCCAATCACCTGCGTTTGGCCACATTCTACTCCTCTTTTCGTAAAGATCTCAAAACTTTTCTTTTTACCCAAGCCTTCCCAATGTAAATTACTCCTTTCCCTTTTTTTCCATTAGTCTTCTGTTTTACTGCTATATTTGCCTCCATAGCGCCAAGAAACCGCATGGTGAACGTTGCGCTTAATAAATATTTTAAATTCAAATTCAAATTCAAAAAGGCATTTACGCATGCGTACGCAAGTTTCCTCCTTAATTTATCGGTGTAATTTGTGATATTTTTAATTTAAAAGATAAGCAATATTACAGCAGATATTTCAGCTGCTATTACCTCGTGTGTTTAAATGACAAACCTTCCTATGACCTTTATATTTTTTTAATGTGCTTTAAATTCATTCTACTATAGAATTGAGTATTATTGCTGATCCTCTTTACCCTGTTTTAGAGTATATGATAACACATCTATGGATTTATTTCTTGACATCTGTATTCGTGGTGTGATATTTTCTCCTAGCCATTCTCATATTGTCTTTTTTGCATGAATTCCTGGCCTCTTGCAGTCCTACTTGAAAAAGTCGAGATTTGTGCATTTCCTCCTGAGAAAATTATCTTTAGCTACTTTGAAACTTTACTGCCAGAGACGATCATGCTAATTTTATTCTCTCAAACGAAAAAAAAGTAGAAAACAGTTTAAATAAGGTGTTGATAATTACCTACATTGCTGCACTGCTGTGACAGATGTTGCTAAAAAGAAGAAGAAAAGCCAGCAGCTGTGCGCCCCATGACACCCAGTTTAGGTTCAGACAGAAGGCTAGCAGATGTTCCGGACTGTCACTCTGTCGAAATGGTTTCAAGTCTGAGGGCCTTCTTTAAAATTCACCAGAGCCTCGTTTCCCAGAGGTTCTCAGAATTCCCATCTGTGACAATTAACATTGGGGACTATAATAAATCAGGCGTTTCTTTACTTGTGCTTCTGCAAACAGACCCTAGCTCTCTTGTTGCCACTGAACCCACTCTCGGCTCAGGTGTGAAATTCTGCAACTTCTGTGTACATTTTGAGAGAAAGCATTGCACTTGCGGAATGTGAATGTGGGTGTGTGCAAGTGCAGGAAGGCAGAGCCTGGTTTCAGGTGTGCACACTCGTGTGCTGGGTAGTGTTTCTCATGAATGGAAACATATTCTGGTCCTGGCAAGCTAACTCCTAGTTTAATATTCTATACAATGAAAAGCCTTCCTACAAAATTGTGCCCATCAAATTTCGGTTTCAAAATGGTACCATTTAAAAGTGAATATTAAAGTGCGTTGTAGTTCTCTTCATTTATACTTTGATATGTATATATATATATATATATATATATATATATATATAGATAGATAGATAGATAGATAGATAGATATATACATACATACTATATATATATTAAAGTGCGATGTAGTTCACATCATTTATAGTTATATATGTATATAAAGATAAAGATTGATAAAGGCTGCAGCTCAGCCGAAACGCGTATCTATAGCTGCGGGTCGAGGGAGACCTGAGAAAATAAAGAAGCCCTATACCTACAGCCTTGAGTATGTGCCTTCTTCTTCTTTGTTGGAGCAGGAATGTTGTTTGATATATATATATATATATATATATATATATATTTCCAAAAATCCTTCACAGGCAATGAACACGCACTCGAAAGGATCTTTGCTTTCCAATTCTTTATTGCACCATAGCTCTTGCAGTAAGTTACCAACGCGTTTCACCGCCTACAGACGGCTTGATCACGGTCAATATATACATATATATATATATATATATATATATTGCAATGTACTTCTCCACAATGAAAAGAAAATACACCCAAACCAAAGAAGCTCAGAATTCCGTCAATATTATTTTATTGGCAAAGAAACAGACGCGTTTCGACCTGACTCTGTCTTGGGCATGTGACCAAGACTGAGTCAGGTTGAAACGCGTCTGTTTCTTTGTCAATAAAAGAATATTGAGGGAACTCTGAGCTTCATTGGTGTGGCTGATTTTTCTTTTCGTTGTTGAGGAGAAATACATTGGAGTATTTGGCAGTGGCGACCGCCGTACCAGCCCCGACTCGCAAGGCGAGGCAACCTCGTTAGGCGACCTCATCTGTGCCATATATATATATATCTATATATACATATTTGTTTATTGTTTTTTTTTATTTATGAAGTGTTGCAAACATACATTTACAATAAATTATTGAATTAACTTTTTTTATTTAATGCTCATGTGCTGCATTAATGTAATCACCGGTTTAATTAACATTTAACTGATAAATTTGTGAAACTATGTCCATAGTTGTTATTCTTGCATTTTTAAGGGATGTGTTCATTACAACTTGTGAAATAAAATTTAAAATTGTAGAAAAATAATACTAAATCTTGGTTTAAAAAAAATCTGAATATGGTCTAATTTGAACAACGCCTGGAACCAGGGTAAAGAGACATTTCCCCAATGTTTGAAGTGTTATTCTCGGCCAGTGTGCGCCTGTCTGCTGGCTCACTCGACTTGAAAATATCGCTCAAAAATGAACGTGTTCCCGAGCGTGTCTCTAAATGACTCCCCACACTTAATTACAAGGATGAGAGGGGTGCCGTATTCCTCTTTGTTATGGGATAAACTTCCAGTAATCCCGAACAAAGGAGGCAGTTCTGGAAGATATGGGATTTGCTCGCAGGATTAGGGTCTCACAGATAATGGTGTGCAGTCGGCAGCAGCAAAGCTTGACTTTAATTCTAACGGGAGAGTAAACAAACCACTAACCACCCTCATGCCGACGGAAGAGCTGTTTTTTGTTGCCACATTGGCACTGCCCGAGGAACGGTTATGCCTCGTTCACCCAATATTTAATATTATACAGAATGCAAATTAAATTTACCGAGAGTCCCATTAAAATGACAATCCACATTTTGAATGTTTGAATATCTATTGGTCCTTAAAAAAGGACACGGTTTGGTTTGATGTGGCGTGCAGAAATGCTGCCTCTAACAATAAAAGCGCATATGCAGAACATGTTCATACAAAATTGCTTGGAGATGACATTTTTTTTGCATTTTGCAGGCATCAGCGCGCTACTCCGTGCTATACAAAGGCAGACATATTGCCACAAACTGTGCCCCTCATCTGTAATCCCATTAAAAGGCCCAGTACTCATTTTCGAGGGAAAGGCAAGTTATGAACTAAATAGTATAGCACACAGGCGTGTATTTCGCAGACGGGCAAATTAATCTAGATTAGGAATCTGCAAATTACCCATTCACTGCAATGCTCTTGAATAAAATAAAAATAGCATTTTTTATCATTTATTATTTATTTACATAATTTTCTACTGTTGCATTTATATGTCGGTTAGCAATTACTGTATGAAATAGCTTATAATGTCTAAAGTCAATCCACAAAAGGACAAAGAGCAGATTTACAAGTCACTTGCGCCACGTTTGCGTCACTTTTCCCATGTTAACGCAAAAGTGGGGCAAGGGGCTTGTAAATCTACCCTAAAGTGTACATTATGCAGTCATGAACTTTCTCAGAGTTTTAGTGGCTCGAGGACTGGCATAGTGCGAGGCACGGGTATCTCTGGAATCAGGGGGTCGCGTGAATTTTCAACATATCAGGCGATATGTCTTGACAAGTAGCAATGTCATCTTCACCCAAGGGATATAGCTTAAACTTTGGTTTAATGGATCCTTTCTAGTTCTTGCGTGGTATATCACTTACCAATATAACACTTAATGTTGCAATAGAAACTTAAAAAAAAAAATCTTTATAGAGTGCTGTAGATTTAACCATTACGCTGCATTCAAATGCTTCTTGTGTGACAACACTGTTGGAATGTATCTGAGAGGACAGATTGCTAACAATTTCCAAAACAAAATTATAAATATTGCAATCATAACTTCCAGCCTCCAATAATAATTCCAAGTGGCATTCTGATGAGGAATTCTGCATTCTGATATGGAGATGGGGAGCCTAAAGTGGGAGAAACATGTTGAGGGGGTTATTTTTTCCCATGCCTATCTGCATAGAAAAGGCTTGAGTGAACAGGCAGGACTTTGTGAGGTGTGAAGAAGGTGGTCAAATTATTTGTATATGGTTGTTCCTCTTTTAACAGGGCACAGCTGCCTCCCAAAAGTGACAGCAATCCTCTAAAAAAGATGCATGTTCAGCATTGTACTAGACAAAACTGCAAGCTACAAGCATTCCCAGTACATCTTTCATTTTTTAATTTGATCCCAGCAGAAACCCTTTTGGCGTTGTTTAATTTTGTTTGTAAATAGAACACAAACTAGCATTTCCCACTGCATTGTTCAGGAAGGTTGCAAGCCATGGGTCCTACTAGCTCTCCAACACCCTTGAAGGAGCTCACCAAAGCAGTTCAGACCAGTACATGATTCAGAGGATTTATGCACATTATAGAAGACAGCATTGCTAGTCTCAAGGCCACCAGAGTGGCAGTCAGGCAAATCAATTGGAGCTAACACACACACTAACACACACACATGCTGTGTTGGTCTGCAAAGCCTGCTATCTTTATCTACTTTCAGATTAGCAAAGTCACAAGGCAATCAGACATGTTGTAGGCACACACTATCAGTGATACTGTGTGTGGGAACAATGGGCCAGGAAATATGATGGCCAGCAGTACCTGGAGCAGGAGCCAGGACGAAGTTGCCTTAGTGTGGGCTGCAGGGTCCAGATAGAAAGTGTGTGATTTGGATGCCTAATCAGCCCAGGAGCTGAGGAGACCTTCGTGTGTGTTCATTTATGTGTCTGCCTGCCTGCATGTGTATTTGGAATTGTGTATCTCCCAGATAAAACAATTGCTCCCTGGAAGCTATTCTTGGTGTCAAGGACCACAAAAGGTATGTATGGATTCTCATCATACAGGTTCATTTCCTGGCATATTTGAGTCTGGTCTTGGCATAGTGGAGTCCCCCACATAATAATTGTCAATCTAGACATATTTCTGGTCATTCTTGGTTTAGTTGTGCATACTGGCAGCCATCATTGACATATTGTAAGCATGGCGGACCTCATTTTGGTCACCCATGGCATAATAATGACCATGAATGACATATTGTTAACATCCTGGTCATTATGGTGTCCATCCTTGGCACAGTGATGGCTCCAGTATTGTGGTGAGCATTATTTTCATATTTTAGAGTCATCCTTGGTGTTAGCCCTGGCACCATTGGCGTGGGTCTCCCTTCCATTTTTCGCTTTTGTCTCCTCTGTGTTTGCTGGTGTTAGATGCTCTGGGCGCTGTGCCACTGCCATTCAGTGCACCAGCGTGAATGCTCCCTATTGTAAATTGACTGTATGAATTGGTATGATCCTAATTGACCCAAGGAACATGATAGGAAAGTCGACTTTAGTATGCCTGAGCTCCAAATATGAAAGTGCATCTTTTAGTGACGAATATTTTTATATTCTGTGATTGAAAATACCACTTTTAGGTAGTAGGTATTTTCCTGCCTAAATCTTCCAGTGTGCTCCACTGTTATGTGTATTGGCTGTCAGGTTTTGGAGGGTCAGGGCAGGCTGAGCCAGACCTGGATTGAATAGAGAGATCTGCAGTGGTGTATGGGAAGGAATGACCCTTTGACGTGAATAGGGCAGTGTCTGGCAAGTTAAATGCTGGCTCCACCTCCCACTGTGCGTCTGATGGCAGACCCCCTCTTTCTGAAAGGCAGGATACAGCCTTGTAAACACAGTGCTCCAGGACCACACAGAACTGGTTTTGGTTGGGTTCAGCGACTTTTGACTTTTGAGAACAAAGACTTTTGGGTTATGAATATCTGAGCTGAAACCCCTACAATTGGTATTACTTCTGGATGTTAAGACGAACCTCTGTCCATGTAACCACGTAAGCTGAAGGTCTGCAGTGGTTACCACTGGACTTTAGAAGAAGGAAAGGACTTTGCACTTCCATCAATCTTGGTGAAGCAATTACCCAAGGGCTTGATTTGAGCTTGCCTCCTGCTGAAGTCTCAGGGATATCAGACATCACCCACCAGCCTTCTGAATTCCTGTGCGGGGGATTCTAACTGCAGGTGAGGCTCCTGTTGAGAACTTCAGGGCCTCTGTTTTACTGCGGGGTCGCGGGCTGAGATTCATCGATATCGCTGTCTGTGGGCCCCTGCAGCCGAGAGCTGTTGCCTCTGAGTGCCCGCACTTTCATTGCATCAAGGAAATCATCGCTATCTCTATCTGTGAGCCGCTGCAGCTGAGAGCTGTTGCCGCTGAGTACCCGCCTTGTCATCGCATCGCGGAAATCATCGCTATTGCTATATGTGGGCCCCTGCAGTCGAGAGCTGTTGCCGCTGAGTGCCCGCCTTGTCATCGCATCAAGGGAATCATCGCTATCTGTGGGCCACTGTAGCCGAGGGCTGTTGTCGCTGAGTGCCCACCTTGTTATCGCATCGAGGGGATCATCGCTATCGCTATCTGTGGGCCGCTGCAGCTGGGAGCTGTTGCCGCTGAGTGCCTGCATTCCAAGAGTCATCGAGAACGCAGGCCGTGGGCTGCTGCAGCTGGGAGCAACCTTCTGACGCTCCACGCTGCACCGCTGAGTGCCCGCCCCTGTCCATCCCGCCTGAGAGGCATCACCGTCACACGGGGATGTGGGCTGCTGCAGCTGAGAGCTGTGGCCACTCAGAGTCCGCATTTCATCACTTGAGCTTCTTTGCGAAATTGTGCTTCTGTGCTTCTTAAATTCAGGTACATTGTGCTTAAACGGGTCACATAGACCCCTGCCTTGAAAGGAACTCAATTTACACGCTTTTCAATTATTTCCCAGCATTCTAAGAGAATTCCTATTCATGCATATTGTAGATTTTTGGTCGTTTTTAGTCTTGTGTTAAGCCTACATAAAGATGCTTATTTTTCCATAACTACTTGTGTGGTGTCCCTTTGTAGTGTCTTCACTGCGTTATTGTGTATGGTCATAAATGCTTCACACACTGCCTCTGAGATAGGCCTGTCTGCTCGTGCTACGTTACCACAGAGTTGAGTAGAGGTTATGAAAGGGTGTAGCCCCCTTACTCTGACTTAGGAAGAAGGATCCCTATTTGGTCATTTGTGCCAGCCGCTGCCAACTAGAGAGCCCCATTTCTAACACTTGGTGTTAAGAAAATCATCCATGGCATATCGTCATAAAGCTGGTAAAGTTTAACAAGAATCTATGTGAAGGGTTTGTAGGTTTGAGAACTGAAAATGTCAAGTTGATGTTTGAGGACTGTGTATTTACTAAAAATGAAAACGAGTATTTTGAAGGCAACATTTTTCAGAAACGAAATTTGGTAAATTGAGTTTGTTTGAACATAATGGAAGAGGTATCTGATATGCAAAATATGTATATCTTTTGAAACTGATATGCTGGTTAAGACAAAATAACTGTTTTTCCTAACCATATATAAAGCCGATAGGTCAATTCAAGCTGAGTTGGGAAGATTTATTGCTGTGGTTATTTCCTTTGTGCCAGGGGGCGCACGCTGGTTCGGCTGTGATTGTGAAAACATTTAATAAAAATAGAACTTTTTCTGACCTTCTGCTGGTAACTCTGCTTGAATGTTGAATGTGTGGGTTGTCACAAGAGTATTGTTAATGTATGGTCACTAATGTACAGTGATAAAGTAGAGAAAGTTCTGCTATCACTGCTCTAAGCTATTTTACCCTATTCAGCTCATACTTGATGATTCCAGAAAGCTACCCATACAGGCAAATGACTCAACTCATATTTGGCTGGCATCTTGAAACATACCTACTTTAATGTCATGATTTAATTTATGTTACATCTGTACTGCTGAGAGTGTTATGAGCATTGGTACTCCCAAACATTTTCTCAAAGGTCATAAAGTTTGTTCTGTGATGTGATGAGGGCCGCATTGATACCAGGAGGGTGGCTAATTGGGACGGGGGGGGGGGGGGGTGCCCGAAGGTGGTTGGCTGAATTGCACCATGTAAAACCAGAAAGCCTGAGATTAATCCAAGCTTCCCGACTTTACCAAATTGTGTGGTAAGAAATCACATTTTGAATTTTGAAGAGACGTTATCGTATTTTTACACTTTTGCTGCAAGATAGCTTTGAAAACGAAGGTGTTCCCAAAGATAAGTGGAGCAGGACAACCTAGTAACTTACTTTTTTTAAACTTCAATTAACCTTTAAAAAAAAGGTGTCCCTGTATATCTAACGTCTTTTTATTATAAGTACTGTTGATTAGGGGGTCGCATGTAAAGGTCAGGAGGGCCATATTTTGAGTATCACTAGTTATGAGCATGCCAGAATTTACAGGCATGCAGAGGCATGCAACTTGAACAGCAGGGTGACATGTGGTTGAATGCCATTCTGTGAGGGAACTTGGGCACTCACACTGCACAGACTGCACTATCCCTTCAATGCTAGTAGTCACCCGGAGGGGTGTTCCATGAGTTGTGTGGCACATTGGACGGCAGCAGAGCAATGGAGTATATTTCTGAATGAAGAATGTCAAACTTCTGCTTCTTATTTATATACCTAAATAATACCTTTCGTTTCAGGAGGAGGCATGGCTATAGGTTTAGGAAGTAGGGGACCCCTATATATTGATACGCTAGCTATACATAGGGAAGAAATGCTTTTTGGAAAGGTCTATAGCTAGTGGAAAACCAGAAAACGAAAAGGTGAAAGGGTAAATGTTATTATTTGACTAGCCCACTGTCTTTGATACTAAAACACCAGCTATTTAGATCTTTTCTGATATATTTTATTTATCACATATATATATTTTTTATACACATTGTTTTCCTTTTTTAGGTATTTTTATCTTCAATTTATAAACATTGTGAAAAAATTTTTTTATAAGTAAACATTTTGTGGATACATTTCGTAAATGTAAATGTGGGATACTTGTAAAGCGCACTGTTACTCTACCCGAGTGTCCTGGCGCTGTAGACCGCTGGGAAACCCGTCCTGGTTTTCCCTGTGAGATGGTCCCTTTCTGGGTATCTCCAGGGTGAAACCAGGCATCCCCGGCGTCTGTGGGGGGCCGTTGTAGAGATGAGGCAAGCTTAATGCCCAGAGTTACCGAGTGTGTTCCCTGGTTAGAGTAGGCACTGAGGCGAGAATTATTGAGTCCGTTGACCCTGGTCCAAGACCCTGCCGCGTCGGGAATTGAACCCTGGTCCCAGGCCGTGCTCTGCTTACAGGTCTGCCGCCTCTAACCAGTGAGCCACACCTCTCCACTCAATATCGATATTCGAGTCTCTGATGAATTATGTGCTTTTATGTCTGATTTCTCCTCATTTTGAGCCACTTTCTTCTTGCCAAAGACCGGTCACCTGATGAAGGCTTCCCATGCCGAAACGCGCGTAGTGTGTACCTACCACGTTGCCTCCATCGCTCTCTGTTAATTGCTCGTCCATGTGCTGGATATGTAAATTTTAAATTTGTTTGTCAATACCACTGAAATTATCAATGTGATTATCAAACACTGCGAAATGTATCCACAAAATGTTTACTTATAAAAAAAAATCAAAATGTTTATAAATTGAAGATAAAAATACCAAAAAAAAGGAAAACAATGTGTATAAAAAATATATATATATGTGATAAATAAAATATATCAGAACAGATCTAAATATCTGGTGTTTTAGTATCAAAGACAGTGGGCTAGTCAAATAATAACATTCACCCTTTCACCTTTTCGTTTTCTGGTTTTCCACTAGCTATAGACCTTTCCAAAAAGGAGGCATGGCTATAGAGCAGTTCGCGTAATTTACTGCCCATTCCACTAAAGGTTCAGGATTGGGGATTTCCAAGAAGGGCACAGTGAAGATGTTCACTCCACATTTTTGATGGCATAATTACAGGGTAGCATATCTGCATCTCGGCATGATAATGAGCCAGACTGATGACCATTACAATATGTACTCATCTGATGACCGATAGATGGTCATCAAGGCATTGTGTGTTATATTTTTCCAATGTTAATTTTCCTAATTTGTAGTTTTGATATGCTATTTTGGAGATGAAAATCTAACCATCAATTACTACTGTTTTTATCTGAGATTTCCCCGATCGAACATTAACGCAGGTTACTTGCCTAGAGTTGAATGGTGCATTCCTTGGCTGCTATGGATTACAATCAAAAAGTATATTGACGCACTGGTCTTCAAGAAATTTCTTCATTATATGTTGCTTTCTGAAATCGTTTTTTTTTTCCAATTTATGAATTTGGAATCAAGGGATGTTTATTGATTGTTGATGCTGTTGTGCATACCATTGCTCTTAACCCGTTGCGTGCGCGTGTCGGCTAACGGCCGTCGTGACCACTACCTCGGTAGTGCTGCGCACGTCCATTGGCCAACGCGGCCCTGCCCAGTCAATAGAACTCTCGCAACGCGGCGGAATTTCTACCGCGGTTATGAAGTTAAATGAGGCAGTTCAAGATTGTGCCCATGTTTGAGTTTGGATTCCAACATTTTCTCTTGCCATTGTTTATGTCTGTTGACTGCATGTTTATTTAAGTTGAGAATGCTCTAGATCATCACCCGTGCGCAAGGCCATATGGTCGAAACACAGAGGGTTCTTTTTTCTAGCCTTAATACATCACTGTAACAAGCCCTTCTGTTATCCCCAGTAAGTTACACACATGGTTATTGGTGAGGGCTGTTTGTAGGCCCGGCCCCTCTCTCCACCACTCTGTAAATGAGCCTCCTGTTGTACTACTGGTTGGACGATGAAGCCCTGTTGGATGCTAGTGGTTCTTGGAGGCCAAGAAGCCATCCTGTTACCTCCAGTAAGTCCCCCAGAGCAAAATTCCTGAGAGCTGGTCAGAGGCTCCGCCCCCTTTTCCACCACTCTGCAATGCAACCACTCACCCCCATATCTATTGTAGGCCCATTCACACACCCACACAATCCGTCACATGCCCATTCACTGACCTATACCAGTACTCATATACCCACTCATTCCCTCATAGAGGCACTTACACACCCACTCCCTCATTCATTCAGCCACTCACACAACCTTTCTCTCACCCATACAGCCACTCACAGAGCCACACACTCACCTACACAGCTACTCACACACCCACTTACTTACCTATACAGTTACCCACTCACTCATCCATACAGCCTCTCAACACAGCCACTCGCTCACCCATACAAATACTCACACACTCACTTATACACTCACATAACTACTTACATACCCATTCACACATCCATACAAGCACTAACACATCTTCTTACTAACCCATACAGCAATTCATACAGACACTCTCCAAGACAGCCACTCTCACATACAGACACTATACACCCACTTTCCCACCCATACACCCATAGAGCCACTCACACACCAATATGCAAAAGGATACATACACTTAGATAGCCAGGCACATAATATTAGAAGTAGTGTCACTCATTAGTAGTACACCTAGGCCCTAATTAGGATGTTGGTCGGTAAGCATCCAACAGCTCTTTGGAGCCTTACCGACCGTCATCCTTAGTTTGAAATCCGAATGGCATATTATGATTACGGCGCTCGGAGTTCAAACCGGCCAGTCAATCTTGCTGGCTTCCGACAAGCTCTAGGAGCCCGTAGGTCAGTCGTAACCACCAACATAATACCATACAGATGACGTTTCCGCTGTCAGGATTATGATGTTGGTTTCCGACATGCTTCCATGTCAGGCTTTCCGACATGGAAAGCCTGTCAGAAAGCAACTTTGGGGCCTTGCAGGGCCCCCTTCTTCAGCAGCCTCCAGTTGGGGGCCGAGGGGGCCCCATAGTGCCCCTCTGTAAATATCTGCACAGTGCCTGCCAC
Source organism: Lissotriton helveticus (assembly GCF_964261635.1). Lineage (NCBI taxonomy): Eukaryota > Metazoa > Chordata > Amphibia > Caudata > Salamandridae > Lissotriton > Lissotriton helveticus. The sequence continues at coordinate 118,616,145 of NC_136072.1, forward strand.
ACGGTGCAGGGATTTCAGTGACTCCCATTTCTCTATGGGAGCTTGTGCTGCGACCAGTTTCTGACCTCCGCACAAGCTCCCATAGAGAGATTGGAGTATGCGACTACACCATGTGCACTCACATTGTAATTGCAGTTTCGGACCGCCGACCCAAAGTCGGTCAGTTTTGAAGCCTCAGGGATGTTGGTCGGAGAAAACTCCGACCATCATCCTAATTAGAGCCCTAGTATACTAATTTAACTTTTGTAGTACCTTAGCATATATATTTAACAATTATAAACTCTTTCAAAATACTTACACTCACTAGATTATGTCATCAATGATGTCATCAGTTATGGCATTTGAGATGTCATGAGTGATGTCACTGACCATATCATATGTGATGTAATATATGAGGTCATAAGCTGTGCACTGCAGGGGCATAAGTTATTTTTACCTCAGGTAACTATATCTGCTGAATTTCACTATTTTTTTTACGAGTGAAACCTGAACGCAACTATAACGTCCCTGTAACCTTTGTTTTTTTCAGTGAATATATATATATATATGTTCTTCCCAATTGCTGTTATAAAGTCAGCAAAATGTTTGCCAGTGCCCTTTGTCATGTCGTTGTTGCTTATTACCTGTAAATGTTCTAGTATGTGCCTCTTTACAGGGAAAATTGTACCGCCAATATACCGCTTTGGGCAAGGATATAATATCACATACACAGTTTTAATGTGACATATTTGTTGATATAAAATGTCTGCTTGTTCATTGGCAAGACACATTCAATCATTGATTCTGGAGCTATATTTGCAAGCCTTGCAGTTAGAGCAAGGAAATAAGCCTTTAGGAAGTGTAATTCATGTCTGTGTTAAAGAATAAAGGTGACTACGCACCAACTTATCCCACTTTGGAGGACATCTTTTACAATTAATAACCGGACTGGAGCCAATTCTGTCTTTCAACACCTCATTGTTGCTAATAATGTCCCAATAAGAAAGGAAGTAGGGAAAGTTGGGTTGTTGTAACCATACTAACCCCAGAGTTTAACTGGGGGAAGGAACCAAAGGCACAGGGCACTAGGAGCAGGCCAGTCTCCAACACAAATTGTTCAACACAAATGGGGCCGCTCATCTCACGTTGCTCGAAGTCGGTTACAGGTCTAATGGGAGAATTGAAACTTTTATATGATAAGGGCATTACCATCTGTGAAGAGGCTTACACTATTAGGGTTGCGTAATTAAATATTCGTGACACTTGGAACCATACCCCAGCTCTTTTTATATTGGAATTGCTCTAGGTTCTATATAGGTCCTAATATAGGTGGTTCTACATTTCTAAATCAGAAAAGGGCTACCATTTACAGGGAGCTGCATAGATTACTACAACCTACATTGACAACCCGCATCCCCCTGTGGAGCGCATTCCATACATAGTTCGCTTTGTTCCAGTTCTTCATTACTCCTTTATAAGATTTGGCTTCAAAGACGTTTACCTCCTTAAATGTTATGACTTTGCGACTTGCTGTTGCTATTAATTGGAATGTATTCTGCCTTGAGAAAGTCTGGGTACCAATCTTGTACGGATGAAACACGTGTTGGCTGCAATTTACGTCTGGAATTTAAAAAAGGAATAAAAGGAAAAGCATATATCTGAACATCGTGACTGAGTCATCTTGTCTAAATTAATATCTGGATTGGTTTTTGTCATTATTATCCAGTGTAATTATAAATCAATGGCATAACTATACACTCTTTTTACTGCTAAGATTTCATATGACTATAATTTGGGAGTGCTTTGTTGACCTTCTTTCTTTGATTTTTCTGCCTGGTGTTCATGAGGGGTACTTGGCATTCATCAGGACCTGTGTTTAAAAAAAGGGGGCTCCGTTCTTACCAAATTTTGTGGTGAGAGAAACCACTGGGTGGGGTGACCTTTGTCACTCTCCACTTCCTGGGGCTCTCTGTAACCCTGCAAGAAAGAAATTGTATGCAAGAGAACCATCAATGGGATGCACCGGTCTCTAAAAAGAACCATTCAGAACCACAACCACACAAATTAGCGTGCATGGCTATATGTGTAACACATGACTTTCATGCACAAACAAAAGAATACAGTTGAGAGATAAAAATTCTCTCACATCTTACCCAAGACCTTCAACCTACGTGCTCCATGGGAGGAGGGATGGAGGGAAAGCCCCTGTAGTCAGACTCTAGGAAATCAAAAACAAAAGTAGCCACGGTAAGAATATGTACATCAAATACATGCAATTGTTATCGTAAGGGGTTAATGGGCTTTTTCTACATCCAACCCACATTCATCACTCACTTATCGCATTCTCTTACTTCATCAAGGTGCGCTTTCCACAGTGTCACCTAATCGTATTCTGCTGTTCTCCTCGGTGATAACTGAACTGGGAGGTAGAGAAGTTTAAATAGTGCACTAAATTGGACGTGTGGTGGGTAGAAAGCCTAAATTAGTGCTAATTGCCTTCAGGTGCGTTATGTCCGGTGTCCCCGTATTCACCGGTAAAAAGGACTGGATTGAGTGCCTGGCCTGCTCAGATCGATAGGTTCTGTGTCGCGTAGTCACGAGCGCCGATATCCGGTGTCTCCGAGGACGTTAGAAGAGATCGTCAGGCAGGCGCCTGACTCTAGGCAAGGCCAGCATTGTACCAATCGCATGCGTCTCACGCCACTGTGAACGCATTGCTAAGTCACGTGATACGTGTATGAGCGAGGGTCAGGCAGTACCTGTTTCTGTGTTATGTTAATCACCGGTTTTGAAGATCTTAATCCTGGCGGCACATCTGTGCACAGTGAGCTATAAAGGGAAGTTCTTAATGATTCAACAAAGATATATTGTACAATATGTGGTCAGCTGGTTAAATAGCGCTTGCAAAGAAAGCGTTTAGTATAAATTTACTTTTGGACCCCTTGGTATTTTGGTAAAACGGACGAAATGTTATTACATGTAATAGTTCATGTTGGAACCAAACTTTGTCAGGTCACCTAGGGTAGCCTGGCCTAGGGTAAGACACAATCATTAGAGGCACATGTGTAAAGGTTGCAAACCACCCAGCAATAAATTAACGCAATTTCACTCAAAAAGGACGCTTCACCAATGTTGGAAAAATACGAGCTTGTTTATAAAAATAGTATTTGCTCTTTTATCTTTTAGAAATCACAGTTTAGTACATTACAGTTTGTCTTGAAAATAATAATAATACTTTTAAAGCTGCTAAATCATATCATCACCCAGCATCAACAGTACATTACATTACATTAGACTCCAAACTTTACTGACTTTGACTTCTCTGAAGTGCTTATACCTTTACCCCCCCCCTCTGTACCTTTAACCACAAAGAGGGTGCACACCCAGTGAGAAGTGTAGGAAATACACAAGTTCTATGTTTTCACCAGTAACTTCTATGAGGATCTTATAATTTTCCTTAGACCAAAGGTACTCTCAACACCACATTGGCAGTTGCTTTTACTCCCAGGTTCTGATTAAGTGGCTTCTTTTCCCTGGACTGGCAATTGTTTAGGTTTGCGCCATCAAGCTACTCCCCACCTCATGGAACACAGTGGAAGGAAAAACGAACAGTGAGCCAGGGCACTTTTCATATGCACTAGAACTAATTTTCCCCCAGAAGGGGAAGACCTTTTCTTGAACCCCACTCCTCTAACTCACAAGGTGATTAATCCCTGGGAGTGCTCAGTTTTCCCCTTCACCCACTCACTCCTTACTGTCTTGTGGGGGCTGTACTGCCCGAGTCTTCAGGTATCTGGGCTGACAGACGGCTCTTTAGAGGTCCCAGCCGGCAGCTGTCGAGTCCGCTACTTCCCGCCCAGCCAGCTGCTCAACTCGGTGCTGGCGCGGGGAGAAGCGGTAATGCCAATTCCCCTCTTCCCAGGGACGATTGAAGTCTTTCCGCCTCCTCAGCCACTCGCTCTCTGGGCTGGCGCAGGCAGGGCGCGCCTCCGCTGACAGGAGCCGCTCTATACCGTGCCCTCGTTTCTGGCCGACTCCTCCTCTCAGAGCCCGTCGGCTCCACCGGTCATGCGCAGGGGTGCAGTGTCTCCTCAGCGGAGATCGCGCTCTACTGACGGCGCCTCCCCTTCCGCTCCTCTCACTCCGGGACCGGGGAAAAACACACAGGGCTGCTCCTGCAATAAGCGACTTCCTCGCTTCACCTCTCCCCTCTCCACGGTACCGGTGGCCACAGCTCCGCTCCTGCGCTGCTCACCACGCGCTGGCTCGGGTGTAGACCGGTTCAGCCTCACCTCGCTTCCGCTCCCTCAGCGCTGGCTCCTCTCCACAGCCAGAAATCGGCCACAGCAAGTAAGAGATGACACTCTGTGGGATTTTGTTACTAGGGGGAAGCCACGGCAACCGGAGACATAATTCGATTGACGAGCTGAACAAGGGGGGGGGGGCACCAAGATTAACCCCTCACCTACTGGACAACTCTCAGCATTAGTCTCTCTAAAGTCCCTCTACTGGGCAGAGGACTGCGCTCCGCAGCGCTGCAGTCTCCTTCTCCTTTTCACACCCCTGTATTTCTAGACTAGGGGTTGGTCAGGTGCCCAGGGTCTCCAGCCATCCAAAGCAGCAGGGTCAGGACAAATAACCCAAGGGAGGAAGGGTGGTGAATCAATAGGTCAACCCTTTGACTATCCTACCCCCACCTTCAGCTACAGCCTGTCCTCCAGCTGACTCTCTCTAGTAAGACAAAATGGCTGACCAGCATTCCGCCTTTTATAGGCTGACCCTCAGAGGTCCAGAAGGGACCAGAAGGTTCTGGAATGCCCTACTCTATCCTATGGGACAGATTCTAGGTTTGTCAGTTGGGACAGTTGGTAGCCACCATTTTGTGACTCCAACTATTTTCCTATCAGGAAAGGCCTCTAGGCCTGAGGTAAAAAACTATGAGGGTGAAAGAACACCTATCCCCTTGACCAACACCTTGAAAAAGCTAGTGGACACAAAAATTAATAAAGGCATGAGGGGCAAAAAGGGGACAAAATAAATAATAAATTGGAGGGACTACGCAAAAAAATCAGACAGGTCTAACACGCGTCCCCCCCAGCTGAAAGTGGGGAGAACTACCCAACCCCTTGGGAGTCCTCATCACTAAGGCGGAAATACCTGGAGAGACCGTCTGCATTGGCGTGGTCAACTCCAGGTCGATGTTCCACCCGGAAGTCCATTCCCTGTAGGGAGATGGACCACCTCAACAGCTTGGGATTCTCCCCCTTCATCTGCATTAGCCAACGAAGGGGTCGGTGGTCAGTCTGAACCAGGAAGTGCGAGCCAAACAGGTATGGCCGCAGCTTCTTCAGAGCCCACACCACCGCAAAAGCTTCCCTCTCAATTGCACTCCACTTCTGTTCCCGGGGAAGCAGTCTCCTGGATAGGAAGACCACAGGCTGATCCAGGCCCTCTTCATTTAGTTGCGATAACACTGCCCCAATGCCATGTTCTGATGCATCTGTCTGGACAATGAACTCCTTGGAGAAGTCTGGAGCTCTCAGGACTGGTGCTGCACACATTGCCTGCTTCAGTTTCTCAAAAGCTTGCTGACAAGCGTTCGTCCAAACTACCCGTTGAGGTTGTTTCTTGGAGGTGAGCTCTGTGAGGGGCGCTACAATAGTGCCATACCCCTTCACAAAGCGATGGTAGTAGCCTGTGAGGCCCAGGAAAGCTCGGACCTCAGTCTGTGTCTTGGGGGGTTCCCAGGCCATGATTGCCTCAATCTTTGCCTGCAGGGGCTGCACAGTCCCCCTACCCACCAAGTGTCCAAGGTACACAACCGATCCCTGCCCAATCTGGCATTTGCTGGCCTTGATTGTCAGTCCAGCTTGTTTCAGGGCCTGGAGAACTGCTTGCAAATGTTGCAAATGGTCCTCCCAACTGCTACTGAAGACAGCAATGTCATCCAGGTAAGCTGCAGAGAAACTCTCCATTCCAGAGAGGACCTGGTTCACCAGCCGCTGAAATGTGGCTGGGGCATTTTTGAGCCCAAAGGGCATTACACAAAATTGGAAGTGTCCCTCAGGCATGGAGAAGGCTGACCTTTCCTTTGCTCCATCTGTCAAGGAGATCTGCCAGTACCCTGAAGTGAGGTCAAAGGTACTTAGGTATTGGGCAGCTCCTAGCCGGTCGATTAATTCATCCGCCCTAGGGATCGGATGCGCATCAGTCTTTGTAACTGAGTTCAGTCCCCGGTAATCCACACAGAACCTCAGTTCTGGCGTGGTGCCTGGTGGAGCGGCTTTTGGCACTAGCACCACCGGACTGGACCAAGGGCTGTTGGAAGGTTCTATAACTCCCAGCTCTAGCATCTTGGCAACCTCTCCATGGATGCTAGCCTTCACCTTGTCGGACAGCCGGTAGGTCTTTGACTTCACTGGTGGGCTGTCTCCTGTGTCCACATCATGGGTACACAGGTGAGTCCTTCCCGGGACAAGGGAGAACAACGTAGAGTACTGCTCCAGTATCTGGCGGCAGTCCTCCCGCTGCTCAGGAGCTAGAGTGGGAGAGAGAATCACTCCCTCCACTGACCCATCCTTCTCTTGAGACGAGAACAAGTCCGGGAGAGGTTCGCTTTCCGCTTCCTCTTCCCCATCAGTCACCATCATCAAAATGACCTTGGGCCTCTCATGGTGGGGTTTGAGTCGGTTGGCATGCAGCACCCGTAGGGGCTGTCGAGGGGTCTTAAGGTCTACCAGGTATGTGGCCTTACCCTTCTTTTCCAACACTTCAAATGGGCCTGTCCAATGATCCTGGAGGGCACTAAGCTCCCCAGGTTCCATCACCCACACTTTCTGGCCAGGCTCCAATTCCACCTGGTGAGCATTGTGGTCATACCACTCTTTCATGACTGCCTGGCTGGCCTCCAAGTTGTCAGAAGCTTGCTTCCACAACTTCGCCATTTGGCTCCTGAAGGCCAGCATGTAGCTCACCACATCCTGGGGGGGGGGTTTCCTGGGAGACTTCTCCCAACCATCCTTCACCAGGCTGAGAGGACCGCGTACAGGGTGCCCATACAGAAGTTCAAAGGGGCTGAAGCCCACTCCCTTCTGTGGCACTTCCCTGTAAGAGAATAGCAAACAGGGTAGGAGGACGTCCCATTTCCTCCGCAGGCTTTCGGGCAGACTTCTGATCATGCCCTTCAAGGTTTTGTTGAACCTCTCAACCAGTCCATTTGACTGGGGGTGATAAGGAGTGGTGAACCGGTAGGTCACTCCACACTCCTTCCACATTGCCCGCATATAAGCTGACATAAAGTTGGTCCCCCTGTCAGACACAACTTCTTTGGGGAAACCCACTCGGGTAAAGATCCCCATCAGGGCTCTAGCCACTACAGGTGCAGTGACTGTCTTCAGAGGAATTGCCTCTGGGTACCGTGTGGCATGATCCACCAGGACCAGGATGAACCTGTGACCAGCTGTTGTTGGTGGATCTAAAGGCCCTACAATGTCGATGCCCACCCTTTCAAAGGGGGTGCTAAGGACTTGGAGTGGTTCCAGGGGAGCCTTCAGCTTCACCCCTGTTTTCCCACTGGCCTGGCAGGATACACATGTCCGACAGTAGGTGTTGGACGCCACTTTCATCTGAGGCCAGTAAAATTGGAGGACAAGCCGAGCAAAGGTCTTGTCCTGACCTAAGTGTCCTGCCAAGGGTATAGCATGAGCCAATTCCAGCAGAAAGGCTCGGTATTTTTGCAGGACTACCAAGGCCCTTGATGAACCAGGTAAGGGTACCTTGGGTTCACTGTAGAGGAGTCCATCCTCCCAGTAAATATGGTAGTGTCCCGTGACATCACCTGCTGCCTGGGCTTCAGCCTGTTGCCTCAGTCCCTCAAGGGTAGGGCACTCCCTCTGCCCCTTACAGAATTCCTCTCTGGTAGGTCCTCCCTCCACATGCCACTCAGCAGGGATGGGTAAATCCTCCAGAGAGTCTACTTCCCCCTCCACGGACTCCTGGTCCACCACCGCCGGTGGCCGATCTGTCACATGGGGGTGGAAGCCGAAGCAGGCTCTTCCTGTCTTCAGGTCTGTCCCTTTTTGGCAGCGGGTTGGGCCATTGTTCCAGGCTCCAACCCAGGCAAACTCCCTCTCCGGGCAGTCGCAGACCGTGTGCTCACACAGGCCCAGTCAGGTGTACCCAGCATCGCAGAGTGCGTCCGGTATTCCACCTCTCTCCAAGTGTTGTGCTCCATATCATTTCCCAGCAGACAATCAACTGGCACGGCAGGGCTTACGGCAACTCGAAGTGAACCTGCAACCCCTTCCCACTCAAAGGGAACCTCAGCCACTGGATAGTGGCCCATTCTGCCGTCAGCCATCGCGGCGGGGTGGAGTACATTGGGAATCACCTGCTCTGGAGACACCAGTCGACTTCTCACCATAGTCATACTGGCTCCTGTATCTCTCAGAGCCTCCCCTCTCTGGCCATTGATGGTGACCCATTGCCCATACTTAACAGTATTTGGGGGCACCTGGATCTTTGGAACCATCTCCCGTTCTCCCAGGGACACTAAGGTGACACCCGCCCACTCACCCCCCTTATCTAAGGGCAACTCCTCCCCGAGCGCTACACTAGCTACTCCCGGTGGGAGGGGGTGGTCTCTTTGGGCATCTGACATCTCCCTTATAATGTCCAACACCACCACACTCAAAACAGTGGAGAACCCTTGGATGCTGGCTTTGGCCAGGATTAGGGTTTCTGGGCGGGTTTGCCTTAGGGGTGGAACCTGTTCCCTTTCCTTGGAAATTGTTTTGGGGACCTTTAGAGAACTCCCTCTTTTTGTCTCCCCCCTCTTCTTCTGGGGGGCGCCCTGTCCGGCCTTTTGGGAATCCCCTCCAGTCCCCTTTGAGGACACCCGGGTACTTGCCCAGATGTCCGCCTCCTCTGCAAGCTTCCGGGGATTGGTCAGCTTGCTGTCCACCAGGTGTTGGCGCAGCTCGGGAAAACATTTCTCAAGGAGGTGCTCTTTCAAAAATAGATCATACAACCCCTCATAATCCTTCACCTCACTGCCCTTGACCCAGCCCTCTAACGCCTTTCTTGCGTAATCAAGGAAGTCCACCCAGTTCTGGGTGCTCAACTTGTGGCTCCCCCTGAACTTCTGACGGTACCTTTCTGGGGTAAGCCCAAACTTCCTTACCAATGCTAGCTTCATGGTGGGGTAGTTGGTTTGCTCCTCTGGTTCCAGGGCCAGCAAGGTGTCCCGACCAGCGGGAGGCATGTACCTATACAAACCACCCCCCCCCAGTGCTTCTCCTGCACCCCATGGGCTCTTAAGGAGACCTCATAGGCAGCCAACCACTTGGCTATGTCATCTCCCTGACTAAAGCTGGCAATGAGATCTTTTGGTAAATAGGGTCTGGACTCCCTGGCTGGTTCTTTGGATTCGCTGCCACCATTTATTACAGGAGAGGGCCCCCGTTGCAGGGCCTGGAGTTCCAACTCTTTCAACCTGAACTCATGAACCATCCTCTTTTCTTCCTTCTCCTGCTCCAGCTTAGCCAACTCCCATTTTAATTTCCTCTTTTCCCTCCTGTCAGCGAGCTCTGCTTCGGTTAAGCCTCCCCCGGAGACACTACTGATTTTCCTGGAGTAGGACACTGGTCCTGGGAGTAGGTTTTCCCCCTCTAAGTGGAATAATCCTTCTAGCTCCACAACCGTGTCCCGGTCTGTCCCTTCATCCTCCTCCTTTCCTTCTTTGTGTGCCTCCACCCAAGCCCTTAGACTGGTCTGGAGTTCCCCCTTCCTGGCACCATGCTTAAAAAATACCCCCATTTTCTGGCAGAAATCTTTCAGCTGAGCCACAGAATAGGTGTCTAGGTTTTCTAGTGCAAACTCCATTTTACAATAGGCAATACCAAGTTATACACACCAGGAAATTTGAGTTGCAAGGGCAACCTGAAGCTACCTCCACCCCACCACCAGGAACACATTTTGAAAAACAAAAGGACAAATTAGGAGGGCCGCTAGGAGAGAACTCCTGGTGTAGGCTAGTGAATTACGTTCAATTACTACTGAGTAGCTGCAACCACAGTCAGGATCCCACCGCTAGACACCAACTTGTTGGAACCAAACTTTGTCAGGTCACCTAGGGTAGCCTGGCCTAGGGTAAGACACAATCATTAGAGGCACATGTGTAAAGGTTGCAAACCACCCAGCAATAAATTAACGCAATTTCACTCAAAAAGGACGCTACACCAATGTTGGAAAAATACGAGCTTGTTTATAAAAATAGTATTTGCTCTTTTATCTTTTAGAAATCACAGTTTAGTACATTACAGTTTGTCTTGAAAATAATAATAATACTTTTAAAGCTGCTAAATCATATCATCACCCAGCATCAACAGTACATTACATTACATTAGACTCCAAACTTTACTGACTTTGACTTCTCTGAAGTGCTTATACCTTTACCCCCCCCCCCTCTGTACCTTTAACCACAAAGAGGGTGCACACCCAGTGAGAAGTGTAGGAAATACACAAGTTCTATGTTTTCACCAGTAACTTCTATGAGGATCTTATAATTTTCCTTAGACCAAAGGTACTCTCAACACCACATTGGCAGTTGCTTTTACTCCCAGGTTCTGATTAAGTGGCTTCTTTTCCCTGGACTGGCAATTGTTTAGGTTTGCGCCATCAAGCTACTCCCCACCTCATGGAACACAGTGGAAGGAAAAACGAACAGTGAGCCAGGGCACTTTTCATATGCACTAGAACTAATTTTCCCCCAGAAGGGGAAGACCTTTTCTTGAACCCCACTCCTCTAACTCACAAGGTGATTAATCCCTGGGAGTGCTCAGTTTTCCCCTTCACCCACTCACTCCTTACTGTCTTGTGGGGGCTGTACTGCCCGAGTCTTCAGGTATCTGAGCTGACAGACGGCTCTTTAGAGGTCCCAGCCGGCAGCTGTCGAGTCCGCTACTTCCCGCCCAGCCAGCTGCTCAACTCGGTGCTGGCGCGGGGAGAAGCGGTAATGCCAATTCCCCTCTTCCCAGGGACGATTGAAGTCTTTCCGCCTCCTCAGCCACTCGCTCTCTGGGCTTTCGCAGGCAGGGCGCGCCTCCGCTGACAGGAGCTGCTCTATACCGTGCCCTCGTTTCCGGCCGACTCCTCCTCTCAGAGCCCGTCGGCTCCACCGGTCATGCGCAGGGGTGCAGTGTCTCCTCAGCGGAGATCGCGCTCTACTGACGGCACCTCCCCTTCCGCTCCTCTCTCTCCTGGACCGGGGAAAAACACACAGGGCTGCTTCTGCAATAAGCGACTTCCTCGCTTCACCTCTCCCCTCTCCACGGTACCGGTGGCCACAGCTCCGCTCCTGCGCTGCTCACCACGCGCTGGTTCGGGGGTAGACCGGTTCAGCCTCACCTCGCTTCCGCTCCCTCAGCGCTGGCTCCTCTCCACAGCCAGAAATCGGCCACAGCAAGTAAGAGATGACACTCTGTGGGATTTTGTTACTAGGGGGAAGCCACGGCAACCGGAGACATAATTCGATTGACGAGCTGAACAAGGGGGGGGGCCACCAAGATTAACCCCTCACCTACTGGACAACTCTCAGCATTAGTCTCTCTAAAGTCCCTCTACTGGGCAGAGGACTGCGCTCCGCAGCGCTGCAGTCTCCTTCTCCTTTTCACACCCCTGTATTTCTAGACTAGGGGTTGGTCAGGCGCCCAGGGTCTCCAGCCATCCAAAGCAGCAGGGTCAGGACAAATAACCTAAGGGAGGAAGGGTGGTGAATCAATAGGTCAACCCTTTGACTATCCTACCCCCACCTTCAGCTACAGCCTGTCCTCCAGCTGACTCTCTATAGTAAGACAAAATGGCTGACCAGCATTCCGCCTTTTATAGGCTGACCCTCAGAGGTCCAGAAGGGACCAGAAGGTTCTGGAATGCCCTACTCTATCCTATGGGACAGATTCTAGGTTTGTCAGTTGGGACAGTTGGTAGCCACCATTTTGTGACTCCAACTATTTTCCTATCAGGAAAGGCCTCTAGGCCTGAGGTAAAAAACTATGAGGGTGAAAGAACACCTATCCCCTTGACCAACACCTTGAAAAAGCTAGTGGACACAAACATTAATAAAGGCATGAGGGGCAAAAAGGGGACAAAATAAATAATAAATTGGAGGGACTACGCAAAAAAATCAGACAGGTCTAACAGTTCAAAAATGTCATTATAGTGTGAGCCAATTGTTGTTGGGTAAGGCAACATGAGTTAGAACTCCACAGCATTAAAGAGGGATAAATGTATCTCTCTTTATTTATTTCATTGTGTATTACATCACTTCTAGTTAGGGGATTTCACATGCAGCTTACTTGCCATACTCAAAAGTAAATCCTTGCTGAGGTTGTGCTAAGAGGTCACTCCCTTTCATCAAGGTAGTGTTGGATGAGATTTGGATACATGGATTACGTCCTATGGACATAATCCATGTAGAGGGATTCCCTGTATGGGGTGATGTTATTGCCCCATCTGCAGCCAGGGAATTTCATCATTCAAGCTCATCTCCCATGAACGGAGGCGATACACCCATCATTCTTCTCTAATGTGCAGCTCATGATCTTTACAATGTATCAAGATGAGTGCAATCGATTGCTTGCTGACATTACCAGTTGCGACGTGTATTGCAGTGACCCCACTACCCGTCTCATGAATAAAATCAGAAGCATGGTTGACGAAGGACTCAGAAACAACTGGATCACAAGACATGAGGCAGAGTTACTCACCAACATCAGCCCCAGAACACCAATGTTTTACACCCTACCAAAGATTCATAAGAACAAGGTGCCCCCACCAGGGAGACCAATTGTCTCAGCATTGGATCACTACTGGAGCCCCTTTTGCAAATTTGCAACTGGTTCCTAAGGCCTATCATACAGAGATCACCTTCATACTTACGGGATATGAAAGATGACTTCTGCCATCTACAGGATTTGGAGATAACACCACTGAGGACTTCTTCATAACAATGGATGTTGAGGCACTCTACACCATCATCCCTCAGAGATGCACTCTAGCTGTTGTAGAGCATATCCTTTTGAACATGGACTGGGAATTCTTAACCCCAAGGCATTTCATTATGGAATGTGCAGAGGTGGCACTCACTGAAAACTTTTTTGAATTTGAAGAGGTCATATACCATCTGATCAAAGGCATGTTGAGGAACAACACATACTGCAAAACATTGAATGGAGTGAACATCTGGTGATGTATTGTCGGTTCATCGACAACATTTTTTTGATTTGGTCACACATGACAGAGTCATTGGAAAACAACATCAGGGCACTTAATACCAAAAATACCTGAATAAAAATTACTCACAATATCAGTCCCGACAAATTGCCCTTTTTAAATGTACTTGTCGCCAAAAGCGGTCAAGCTATTCACACTAAAATTTTCGGGAAGCCGATAGACCACAACAACACTCTGCTTTTTCACAATTTCCACTCCCCACAGCTAATTCAGAACTTACCATTCTCCCAAATGTTACTTATCAAAAGTATTTCCTCTTCGCCAGAAGCATTTAACCATGACATGGACTGCATCAAAATCAGATTTTTGAACCGCGGGTATCCAGAAGAATGCATAGCAAAAGCTGAAGAGCGAGTGGTCAACATCCACCGTAATGATTAGCTCACGAGTAAACCCAAAACTACTACTAACCGCATTGTCTTCATCTCCAAATTTTCGACAAGATCTGCAAGCATCAAGAAAATCATTATTAAACGATGGGAACTATTACAAAAAGAGGGAGATTTTGGCAACTCGTTCAGAGATCATCCATTATTCGCATACACACGCAGTCTCAACCTCAAGGAATCATTGTCTTAAAAAAAAGACGATGTCAGCACTCATAGTATGGGCATGAGAAAGTGTAACAACTGTACTCACTGCAGCAACGTGATGCAACAAAATTTCATGACATATCCCAGAACCGGTGAAAAACCAACACTACATTTTACAGCGGTTTGCAATACTACCAACGTAATCTACAGTATCAAATGTCCGTGCGGACTCCTGTATATTGAAAAAAACAAAAAGAAAATCAAAATAAGAATACGTGAGCACAAAAGCATGATACGCACTAGGAATACCAACTCCAACTTGGTAGTCCACTGGTTACAACAACATCACAACATCTCCCAAGTGCGATTTTTGGTATTAGAAAAAGTCCAATCTAGAGAAGGTAGGGATCCCAGGCAGTTCTCATTTCAACGAGAAGTAATGTGGATCAAGAAATTCAATACTATGGAACCGTTTGGACTGAACGACAAATTGGATCTTAGTTGTTTTCTTTAACTCCATCCTGACACCTAGCTTCTTTGCAACACACTATCTGAGACCCAGTGTCCATTATCATTTTTAGCTTCCCAGAATGTAGTTGCACCCCGAGACACCCCACACCATCATACTCCAAGTTTGCATGCATATACCTATTGTCACATGTTTTCAGTGGCATATTTTTTTGTTTGACTTTACATTGATGTGAAATTGTGTATTTGTTGTTCTAGGACCACATTGCATTGTATCTCTTTTTTCATTTAGTGTTTATGTCTTTAGGGGAGTCAAATTGCACATTCACCACCGGTGCAGTGGTGATGGGCGTCTTTCTTATATACAGAGAATTTTTTCCATATCTTTCCTCTGGGTATTGTTATCTATCCCCCACTTATCATGTAAGCAAATAGCCGTCACTCTCGTAGCTGCGTGTTTGTTCTTAGCACCAAGCCGCGTTATCTGTTCAGCATTCCGGAGTTTCATGCACTAGTTCTTATCAACTCATTTTTTTTGTCTTAATTGTTTTCCTGCTCTTTATTTCACACAGACGCACATGACAGTGTGCTTGTAGCTTTCAGTGCAGTTCATTCCTTTGCATCATGGCCGCTGTTTTGTCGTGTTCTCTGACACTTAGCCGAGGTTTCAGTTCAGTTCAGTTTTTTTAGGTCTATCCCATTTTTTGTTAAGTTTTTTCACTCGGCGCTCTGTAATGCTTGTCGTGCTTTCGTGTACTTCTGTATTCTTCCTATTAGGTGTATGCAGTTTCCAGCATAACTGCACCTTAGCGACATGGCCGCTGCATTTCTCTGCTCACCGCGATTTGATGTGGTATCACGTGATTCACTCTACATTTGTTAAATGGAGCCCGCGAGTGTATGCACCTGTAGCAGTTCCGTTTGACCCGCAGTTGCTAGTGGAGCATTTTACAAACGTTTGGCGTACATTCAGGTCAGTCCCTGGTTTAGGAGTTGGTTTTCTTTTTCTTGTTAGACGTGTTAATTCAGACCATTTTTTAGTACTCACTGGGAATCAGTGTACTGTATCTTTATTATAGGTAGCCCGTACTTTTAACGCATCGTGCCTTCGTACAATAGGTACCAGTATCTTCTTTTTTACTGTTTACACTTGGCATACTTCGCCACTTTTCCTGTCTTAAATGTTCAATCCCTCGTTTTAGGAGCTCATGGCAAGGTGTCATTTTTCATGGCACTGGCATTTCCTTGCTATTTTCAGTAAGTGCAACGTATCACTTTGGTTTGCACCACCAGATTTGAGCACACGCGTCTTTTTTCTCTCTTTGGGTGTTGGCTTGTATCCATTTATACATTATCCTGATCACTTCACTCTGTGGGGCGTCTAGACGTGTTTTTATGTCACCAATCTTGTTGCTTGCCTACCTCACTGCAATTTCCACTATCGCTTTTTCATTTTCTGCACTTCCTGTCACAAGTTTATATGCTTACTTGTGCACAGGGTGGAGGGTCCTTTATTCCTGTTACCACAGTTCATGAGGGTGTCGATGGAGTGGATGGTTCCATCTGTTTTTGTATTAAATTTGTGCTTAAAATTCTGCATTGTCACTACATAATCAAAACATATGTTCATTCTTTACTTACAATGGCCCCTGAGGAAAGGACACGAGGTCCCGAAATGCATTGGGCCGAAGGCCATCAATCACCACTTTCTGCATTTACACCGCTATAATGTTTTGATTGCGAAACGTTTTTCATGCATAGATTATCATGAAGCAATGATAACTGTACTTGTATACCTTGAATGATGTTCAAATTCTTGTTTAACTCAAAGCAAATGAAAACCAATGGTGATAGCAATGTGAGACTATTGTTTTTGTTATATGTTGCATGAAATTGTGCAAACATTGATTTAAAATTTGGTTAAGAAAGTGTATCTTTCCTTAGCTTTGCACACTGTTCATTTCTTAAATCACAATACACGTTCACATCACATGAGGGACTGGCATCCTTCTAATACCATGTAGCACGCTCCAGCTTGATTCATTCCTCTAAAAAATGTGTTTACTCATAGGACAATTGATTCGTACCTCTCGGTGTGCAAGTGACAAACTAACATTTTGTGCCTGTATGTACACCAGTTCAAGGAGGGTTATATCTTCAACAAGAGCAACCCTTGAGTGACACAATTGAAAACCTGGAAATGTTATATAGATGACGTGCTCATCATATGGCATGGAAGCAACAGCATTTGTAAAGTGGGTCAACACCAAAGATGAGCACTGCAACTTCACACATTCCATTGACAAGGAGCATGCTATCTTTCTGGACCTGGACATATCAATGACATCAGCAGGTATCTCCACTGAAGTACACAACAAACCTACGGACAAGAACAGTTTACTTTTGTACGAGAGCTACTACCCTAGGGCCCTATGACAAAATCTGCCCGTAGGCCAGTTCCTTCGAGCGAGGAGAAATTGCTCAAATATAGAAACATTCAGTGAGCAAGCTGAACAACTTGAAAAAAAGTTACTGGATCGTAACTACCCTAAACAAATGGTCAGAAAGGCGAAGAAAAGGGCCAGACACAACTATCGGGATGCACTACTGGAAACAACACACAAAGAAAAAACAGACAGAGTAGTGTGTGCAACCACATACACTCCTGTATCAAACAAAGTCCATAGCATTATATGAAAAAAGTGGCAGATTCTGAACAGTGCACAGAAACAATGGGCACCCCCGCTTTTCGCATTTAAAAGGAGTAGAACCTTCAATACAGACCCAGGAGTACATGCATATAGAGGTAATCTACATTGTTTGTGTGCCTTTGGTAGGGTGCCTATAAACATGTACCCTGGTGTGGGAGCTATGCCTATCTTTGGTGTCATTGGGAGTTGTGATTTTCTGTCCCCTCGATTGGGCTATACCCTCTGCCAACTATTGTTGATACCAAACTGCTGGCCTGTATTTCTAAATGGTAATCTTGGTGTTGAACTGGGGTATTGATACGGGGTCAGCAGGGGTGCAGATGGGGGCAGGGAAGTAGGTCCTCTATCCAAGCTTGCATGGTGATCTGACTGCCTACGGCTGTGGATACGGGGAAGGGGGTGATTATCTTC
The DNA here is from genome assembly GCF_964261635.1 of Lissotriton helveticus. NCBI lineage: Eukaryota > Metazoa > Chordata > Amphibia > Caudata > Salamandridae > Lissotriton > Lissotriton helveticus. The sequence continues at coordinate 118,633,537 of NC_136072.1, forward strand.
CCTAAATTAACCTGGGGTTGTGCTCACATGCAAGAGCTGCTATAGGGAGACCCTGGTTCGTGTGCGCTCCAATTCGGTTTGGGGACTGTGTATGTCCTTCCTATTTTGCATTCCAGCCTAGATAACTCATTTTGAACCTCTGTTGAATGCAAAGACTTTTTCAATTATGGTAAATGTTATCTTCTTTCCTTGATATATCTGATATGCCGGATTAGGCATCTGAATATCATGTATACTTCTATCGCTGTCTGAACCGTTTCATTTGCCTTACCCATTCATTGATTAATTTTCTTATCAATTATCAGATATATTGCCCTGTGATATATGTCTACTATCAACAGATCTCACTCTTGGTGAGGCACATGTGGGATAAGCACCTCTAAAACGCTCTAAAAAGTGGATAAAATTCAATCCTGCCCACCCCAGCATCCTTCACTGGCTATTGGACATCTTTGTACTGATAATAATACTCAGTAGTGGGCCATAGCTATGTTGTGAGTATTTTTCAATTTATAATCTACAACCCACAGAGAATCTAGATGACAAATATATATCTTGTTTTGTACAAGGGTATGCAATTATAATCAAAAAATTACCTATGGTTACATAACCTTTGCAGTGGGCAAATATGAGACTCTTGATTTAGTAAATGACTTTGTCTACTGTGTTAATTGATGCTGACCTCTGATTTGGATCTGGCTTCATCTCTGTCTTTGTTTATGTTATAGAATAATTATGTGAAATGTGAAACCTCGTTTCCTGCGGTGTCTTCCCTACTTGAGCCTATTAGGGAGTCTGGAGCCAGGACAGGAAGGGGCATCTGTGCACTTCAAGGCATCTCTTTGTTGACTTCCCATTACAAAAGCATTACTGGGTATAAGAATTGGACCTTAGACACCACCACTTAAGTACACTTCTGGACCTATGGATACTCTGCAAGGAAGAAGGACTGCTGTGCTGCGAAAAGGACTGCCACTCTGCTGGACTACCACTCTGCTGGACTGAGACTCTGTTGGACTCCTGCTTGGCTGACCTGGTGCCTGCTGCCCTCTTGTCTGGGTGACAAGGACTGGACCTGCATTACTTGAACACACAGTGAGACTCCAAGGGCTAGTTGGCTCACCTCCTAATCTAAAGTCTCAAGAATATAAAAGACTTCCAATCACCCTGCTTGTGCACCTGGACTCTGCCATCTGGAAGTTTGCCCTGCCAAGTTGTGCCACCCCAGTCCTGGATCTTTGGAAGTGAGCCTAAGGTGCTTGCTTCAGCAGAACCGATGCATCTTCTGTCAACCCGACGCATTACATCCGCAGCAAGGATCCAAACCGGCGCATTGCCCCTGTTGTGGGGATCAGGCCGGCGTATTGCCTCTGATGTGTGGATCGTGCATCGCTGCTTGGATCGGACTCAACACACTGCCTTTGGAACCACCACTATGCAACACTCATCCTGGCGTACAGTCATCGTATCTCTGTTGGTGGCGTCCTCGATGACAACGGCAAACCTCTGCTTTGCCGCACACCACACATTGGAGCAGACACATTGCCACTGCTGCACTGATCAGGACTAGCGCATTGCCACCGTTGCGTGGATTGGCACTGGTGCATCGTCTCGTCTGCGCCATGCACCATCAACATCAACGCAACCAGGATTAACTTACGTTTGTTCAGCGGATCTCACTGGGTCCTTGTAACCGCCCATGCTCTATCCTGGTCGGTCTGAACATTTGACTTTGTTCTTGTCCAGTGCCACCAAATATCCCAAGTAAACGGTTATTTTACAGTTCATTCTTTAAACATTCATAACTCAAGTTCACTCATTAGATTTTGGCCTTTTTGGTCTTGTTTTACTTAGTAGATTAAGTTCTATTTTTCTAATTTGCTGAGGCATCGTTTTGTGTGGTTATGAACAACTGTGCCCCTGCACTTACACAAATGTGTACAATTTCAAAATTCGTATATGATTGTATGCATGCAATAGTGACATATAGCACATCAATCTAAACAATTGGTAGAGAACTGTAATTCAGTGACAATTTCATCTGTTGAGACGGGTAAGTCAATCAACAGTCTGTATTTGGAGTGTCCATTTTCTGTTTATTGTTCCATTTCCAAAAAGCCAACACGTGTTTCATCGCAAGGAACAAATGCGAATCTTCAGGGCTAAACAAAAAATACAGGGTCTGTTTTTACTATACATGTTTGGTTTATGTTATCTATGCAGACAATGGGTGACTCATGGTGTCACCCTGGTGGGCACGGCATGCGCAGAGGGTGGTACTGTGACTTGGTGTCCATGTGAGGAACAGTCTAGGCGCACATGACATAAGTGACTTGGTGGTTTGTGTGGTGCCAAACGATATTTACTGAAAAAACCAGGTGACTGGTGTGACTTGTTGATCAATACTTAATCAACACCTGGCCGGTTGTGAGAGTGAAGTGATGAGATAGGTGGTATGTGGTATACAAAGGACGGTTTCCCAAATTACTCGTGCGTGACACATGTGAACGTAATTGAATCACATTAGGATTGACAATATTTAGAAAATACAAAATAATTGTGGTTGTCCATTGTATAGTGCGGATAGAGTATAGTATCCATAATTGTTTTTATTCTAAAGTGCGCACTTTATTAAATTGGTTTTGTGCTGCTGGACTGCAGTTTACACATCCCAGACATACCTGGAGAATGACTTTCAGGCCAGGATGTGCTGGTTGTTAGTGGACATACAAAGGGCGCGAAAGAACCGGTCAGGTCGTGGACTGTGTTCATCGTTAGTGAGAAAGTTTCAAAACGACAGAAGAAAGAGAAATGGAGGAAAAATTATCAACACTAGATTGTGGTGAGCTGTATTAATTACAGCTCAGTGAGAGACACGCTGGGCGTTACTAATTATATTACCATTGGGGGCAGGCGGATTGAGTCTAATCATGCATATTCTATGCGAGGGATAAGGATTGATTCAGTGGTCTGCTGTGACCAACTCTAAGACTTAAACAGAACTACAGAACCCGAATATCAATAAGGTCCACTACCCAGAGCTATATGCGATTGCGAGCCAATAGTCATGCGGAGGGGTATTTTATGAAAAAACGTTCAACAGACGCAAAAGTGGAAGATTAAAAAAGTAAAAATTAAACAATTTATATTATTATACGTATATACACTCACCAAGCTAATCAAATACTGATGTCTATCTGGCTTCGCCGCACTGGGGGTGTCTACCCCGGTGGCGGCAGTATCACGTTATTTAACAAAGATACCTGCTGTGTGGATAAACACAACTGCAATACAAAATAAGAAATACAGCGCATTTACTAGAATTGAATAACTACGTCGAGAAGACAATCTGTTTTTAAGGGCGCATAGTAGTGATTGAAATCCTACCTTAGTATTAGGTGGGTTCAGTGGAAACCGGGAGGAGAGAGGTCTTTGTGGTTACAGGGCGGGTGCGCTCTTGACCCACAAAGAGCCTGGTCCTAATGGCGAGAGTAAAAACGAGCGAGTGTTAGACTCCGAGTGCTCTGAAGAAAACATATCGTTTTCCTGTTCCGATACTGATTGACAAGGGGTCGCAGTGATTACGGGTATGAATGCGCTTACCTGTCGGACAGAATTCCCCCTCTTGAAGTTTTCCGGCGCCGTGTTTCGTAAACGGACACGTGACCGGAAGCGGGGGTCGTTTAAATACTGTTTCCGTGTTGGTGAGTTCAGAGACTAGAACAGTAGTCCTAGAGCTCAAAAAACTACGAGTGGCCCAAAAAAGAAGAGTTACTACCCCGAGTTGGAGGGTAAAATTAAAAATTGAAATTTCCATATGAAGAGTAAGATGTTAATTACCGGCCGACGCGCAAAGGTCTAGCCCGGAATTGTGGTGTCAAACCCCGCTATTACTCGAGCGCGAAAAAAATATAATTTATACTTTTCATTGCTAGTAAGGTGTTGCCAACCTTGGAATATACCGCGTTTTTAACCAAATATATTGCAAGATATAAGTAACCTTAGGGTGGTGAATATGTATAACTATATAGTGAGGCCCACCTGCAACCTCATTCCTACACCATCCAGTACACGATGGGATGAATAAATATATGTAACTGAACACCCAGTCATGCGAATAGGACCTTAACCATGTAAATGTGTTTACAAGTCAAGATAAGATAATATTCATGTCGTAAATATCAAAAGTCTCAGTGTGGAGACGTATGCGAAATGCAATGCATTGGACTCTCCGGGTAGGGGTGAGGTCATTGAAAAGATCGCGAATTACGAATTATTCCATCGCCTAGAGGATCAGGAGTTGATCCTGACTACATGATTATGGTCGGATGGAGCAACACAACTTTTTTTAAAATTCCTCCTGAACCTCATTACTATATATGCTGGTTCAGAACGCAGAATGCGAACAATAACATGGTATAAATGAAAAACAGTAGGTTATATACAATACATATTCAATTCAGAGTACTGTATGGGGGAAAAGAGAGATACAGCAACATAAATATAATTGTACACAGGTAAATATATTTTAGTTGCCCAGGAAAAATTGCAGTTCAGGGTCATAATTTAAACCGCATTCAATGCTACGAAGACGCATAATCCAAGTCGCTTCCTTACGTCTAAGAAGTAGTTCCCGATTACCACCTCTCACGTGAATGGGTACGGTTTCTATTCCATAGAAAGAAACCTGAAAGTCGTCTGTATTAGGTTGACACTTGGCTATATGAAGTGCCACGGGGTATTTTGGATCCTGCTTCAAGATTGCTCTTATATGCTCGGAGATTCTTTCTTTCAACGCTCGTATTGTACTGCCCACGTATTTTTTCCCACAATGACATTCGATAATGTATATTACATATTTGGTGGTACAGTTTATGTTGGTTCTAATCTCGTAAGAGTCTTCTGAGGGGCCTGTGAAGTGTTTAGTCTTGTGCTTGGCCCATTTGCACATCGGGCAAAACCCACATTTGAAAAAACCATTGCCCCGTTGGGTTAGCCATGTGGGATTTCTATCCACCCGTGGCACTGTGGGACTGAGCCTGTTTCTCAACGTCCTCCCTTTACGAAATGTAATTAGAGGGGTGGCTGGGATTATTTCTTTTAATGTCGAATCCTCTTTTAACAGCTACCAGTGTTTCGTCAAGCTGGTTCTGATCGAGTTGTGTAGAGCATTATACTCTGTTATCATTCTTACTGTACTCTCTTTCTTGAGTTGGGGATCTTTGGTTTTAAGCGTTTCCTCTCTCTTTATTTTATTTAATCTTGATTTTGCTTTAGACAAAATTGCTTTCGAATAGCCTCGTTTGGTAAATCTCTGATTCATGTCATCGATTGTCTTATCCAGTAGCTCGTCATCACTACAGTTGCGTCTTGCACGAAGAAACTCGCCAAAGGGTATAGAATTGATCTGATGGACGGGATGAAAACTGTCTGCTCTTAGAATTGAATTACAAGATGTAGGTTTCCTATACAATTTACTCTGTAGGGTGTTGTTGCTTATATAGAATTCTAAGTCTAGAAATTCAATGTGCGATCTACTTTGTTTCATAGTGAAACTGATTTCCCAAATATTATTGTTAAGAAAGTTAAAAAAACTTTGTAGTAGAGCATCAGTTCCGGTCCATAGTAAGATGCAGTCGTCTATGTAGCGACCCCAGAACAAAATGGAATCTGTGTATAGACTACTGGAAGTACCCCAGAGATGGTCTGCTTCAAATGCACCCATGAAGAGATTAGCAAAAGAGGGTGAGAATTTGGATCCCATGGCTACTCCGCGTTTCTGCTGGTACCATTGCTTTTTAAACATGAAAAAGTTGTTATCCAAGATCAAACTCATCATAGAGATAAGCATTTGAGTGTGCGACCAGAGAGATGCGGGCCGTTTAGACAAAACTTTGGTGATTGCTTCAATGCCCAGTTTAGGGTTAATACTGGTATAGAGAGCAACCACATCCATAGTGACTAGTGTGGTACCTGGTTGCCATTCCAAATCTCCTAAAAGGCTGAGAATATGTTTGGAGTCCTGAATATATGAGGGGAGATTTCTGACAAGTGGGCCCAGAAACAGGTCAACATATTCCGCTAATCTCTCAGTTGGACCTCCATTTCCTGATACTATTGGTCTACCAGGGGGAAATGGGAGATCTTTGTGAATCTTAGGTAGTGTGTAAAGCCATGGATACGTTGGCTTCAGTACTTTCAGGTACATGTATTCTTCCTCATTAAGGAGACCATCCTCTTTCCATTTGAGTAGATGGTCGTTAATCGTCTTTGTAAGCACCCCCATAGGGTTGGATGCAATAGGTTCATAGCAGGAGAGGTCTGCTAATTGGGTCAATATTTCGTTGTTGTAGTCTTCTGCGTTCATTACCACAATGTTTCCTCCTTTATCTGCCTCACGAATAATGATGGAGGGATTCAGCGTCAGTGCAGATAGAGCTTGACGCTCTCCTTTAGTTAAATTATCTTTGAATATGAATTTTTCTTGTAATTTTTTAGTATCGACCTTGTTCAGGTCTTCTAACACATGTCTATGAAAATTGTCAATGCTGTTACCGCCTGGTAGGGTAGGAGTCCATGTGGACTTAGATTTGAGACCACTGGCTACCCCAACATCCATATCAATGTTAAGTTCTTCCAAAAGTTGCCCCATTTCCATAGGGCTATCCTCTAGTTCAGTGATTGACAAAAGTAGATGGACTGCTTGAATATCTTTTATTGTAGTTACAACATTATCGCTCAATACATCAGGAATGTTTTTGATATTTTTCTTAGTCGGGATTTTCCCTGCAAAGTATTTTTTGATCTTAAGGTTACGGACAAATTTGAAGAGATCTATTTTGATTTGACATATGTCGCCAGTGGAGTAAGGGTTGAAACTCAAACCTTTAGAGAGTAAATTAGTCATATCAGAAGTAAGGGGGAAGGAGGATAGGTTGATCACCTGTACTTCCGTATTGGTATTGATTATTTCTGTGTTCTCCCTGATCTGAGTTTTCTGCGATATTCGTCGTTTGCCACCCCTGGACCCTCTGTGGGTTTTGGAGGTGTAGGACCTCTTCGGGATGGCGCCCTGTTCCCTTTGCGAATGCGTTCCATTTCCACTAAAAAAGGATTGCTGTTCGCGTCTAAATTATCTTCACTTTCTGTCTCTGGTTCGCTAGTACCTACAGTGTTTAAGGATGTGGTACTCGAAGAGATGGAGCCTGGGGCAGATGTATTGCCATCAGGTTTCTTTAATTTAGAAGAAGGAATCAGAGCATCATATTTTCGATCGAAGGTGAACACTCTACCGTTGCGGTAGTCCCCATCGTCTCTTTTGATTTGTCTTGCCTTTCTATTCTTTATTTCTTCCTGATGTTTGAGTAAAACCTCATCCAGAATGGTGTAGTTTTTTACAGTTGGTTCTGGCAGGTTGAGGTCTTTTATCTCTTGTTCAAGGAGAGCAATTTCACCCTGTAGTTTCAGTGTTTTGCGGTCAGCACTCTCTATAAGAATGTCCATAAGGACAAAAGAATTGTTGTTAACAGAATCTTCCCATTTTTTCATAAGATCTACATCCAGATTATCATAGGTAGGAAAGATCTGAGAGCGTAAACCTCTGGGGATTTGCTTGAGGCGCATATATTGCTTCAAGGTAGTAGCATCCCACCATCGTGAGTTCTCTTGCATCTTTAATTTTTCAAGTCTTTTAAATTTTTCTTTGAGGCCCTCCACCCGAGGGGGACCAGAGATCGCTGCTGCTGTGTGTGTAGGCATGCCTTTAGCTAAATTTTCAAAGAGGTCTGCGGCTACTTTGTCTCGATCCATGGGGTGAGAGATAAGTTTAGATTGTAATGTAGTTCAGAGGGTGCAGTTCTAGGAAAGTGCTTGCGGGGGGCAGCCTGCTCTGGCGATCTGATATTACAAATAGCACCTGTTGAGGTCTTTTCGGGAATTCCAGATACACTGGGCGCACACCTTGGTAACCGCAAATGGTGACAAGCAAAAGTAAAAATGGTGTAGGCAATGGGGCGAGTGGTAATACCTCACAACCACTCTGGAAGACCAGAAAACTGGTCTACAATGAATATGAACAACTGTGCCCCTGCACTTACACAAATGTGTACAATTTCAAAATTCGTATATGATTGTATGCATGCAATAGTGACATATAGCACATCAATCTAAACAATTGGTAGAGAACTGTAATTCAGTGACAATTTCATCTGTTGAGACGGGTAAGTCAATCAACAGTCTGTATTTGGAGTGTCCATTTTCTGTTTATTGTTCCATTTCCAAAAAGCCAACACGTGTTTCATCGCAAGGAACAAATGCGAATCTTCAGGGCTAAACAAAAAATACAGGGTCTGTTTTTACTATACATGTTTGGTTTATGTTATCTATGCAGACAATGGGTGACTCATGGTGTCACCCTGGTGGGCACGGCATGCGCAGAGGGTGGTACTGTGACTTGGTGTCCATGTGAGGAACAGTCTAGGCGCACATGACATAAGTGACTTGGTGGTTTGTGTGGTGCCAAACGATATTTACTGAAAAAACAAGGTGACTGGTGTGACTTGTTGATCAATACTTAATCAACACCTGGCCGGTTGTGAGAGTGAAGTGATGAGATAGGTGGTATGTGGTATACAAAGGACGGTTTCCCAAATTACTCGTGCGTGACACATGTGAACGTAATTGAATCACATTAGGATTGACAATATTTAGAAAATACAAAATAATTGTGGTTGTCCATTGTATAGTGCGGATAGAGTATAGTATCCATAATTGTTTTTATTCTAAAGTGCGCACTTTATTAAATTGGTTTTGTGCTGCTGGACTGCAGTTTACACATCCCAGACATACCTGGAGAATGACTTTCAGGCCAGGATGTGCTGGTTGTTAGTGGACATACAAAGGGCGCGAAAGAACCGGTCAGGTCGTGGACTGTGTTCATCGTTAGTGAGAAAGTTTCAAAACGACAGAAGAAAGAGAAATGGAGGAAAAATTATCAACACTAGATTGTGGTGAGCTGTATTAATTACAGCTCAGTGAGAGACACGCTGGGCGTTACTAATTATATTACCATTGGGGGCAGGCGGATTGAGTCTAATCATGCATATTCTATGCGAGGGATAAGGATTGATTCAGTGGTCTGCTGTGACCAACTCTAAGACTTAAACAGAACTACAGAACCCGAATATCAATAAGGTCCACTACCCAGAGCTATATGCGATTGCGAGCCAATAGTCATGCGGAGGGGTATTTTATGAAAAAACGTTCAACAGACGCAAAAGTGGAAGATTAAAAAAGTAAAAATTAAACAATTTATATTATTATACGTATATACACTCACCAAGCTAATCAAATACTGATGTCTATCTGGCTTCGCCGCACTGGGGGTGTCTACCCCGGTGGCGGCAGTATCACGTTATTTAACAAAGATACCTGCTGTGTGGATAAACACAACTGCAATACAAAATAAGAAATACAGCGCATTTACTAGAATTGAATAACTACGTCGAGAAGACAATCTGTTTTCAAGGGCGCATAGTAGTGATTGAAATCCTACCTTAGTATTAGGTGGGTTCAGTGGAAACCGGGAGGAGAGAGGTCTTTGTGGTTACAGGGCGGGTGCGCTCTTGACCCACAAAGAGCCTGGTCCTAATGGCGAGAGTAAAAACGAGCGAGTGTTAGACTCCGAGTGCCCTGAAGAAAACATATCGTTTTCCTGTTCCGATACTGATTGACAAGGGGTCGCAGTGATTACGGGTATGAATGCGCTTACCTGTCGGACAGAATTCCCCCTCTTGAAGTTTCCCGGCGCCGTGTTTCGTAAACGGACACGTGACCGGAAGCGGGGGTCGTTTAAATACTGTTTCCGTGTTGGTGAGTTCAGAGACTAGAACAGTAGTCCTAGAGCTCAAAAAACTACGAGTGGCCCAAAAAAGAAGAGTTACTACCCCGAGTTGGAGGGTAAAATTAAAAATTGAAATTTCCATATGAAGAGTAAGATGTTAATTACCGGCCGACGCGCAAAGGTCTAGCCCGGAATTGTGGTGTCAAACCCCGCTATTACTCGAGCGCGAAAAAAATATAATTTATACTTTTCATTGCTAGTAAGGTGTTGCCAACCTTGGAATATACCGCGTTTTTAACCAAATATATTGCAAGATATAAGTAACCTTAGGGTGGTGAATATGTATAACTATATAGTGAGGCCCACCTGCAACCTCATTCCTACACCATCCAGTACACGATGGGATGAATAAATATATGTAACTGAACACCCAGTCATGCGAATAGGACCTTAACCATGTAAATGTGTTTACAAGTCAAGATAAGATAATATTCATGTCGTAAATATCAAAAGTCTCAGTGTGGAGACGTATGCGAAATGCAATGCATTGGACTCTCCGGGTAGGGGTGAGGTCATTGAAAAGATCGCGAATTACGAATTATTCCATCGCCTAGAGGATCAGGAGTTGATCCTGACTACATGATTATGGTCGGATGGAGTTTTGTGTGGTGTTCGCCCCATTTTACTGTGTGATATTTGCAGTTTTTACTGTATGAAGTGTTGGACAAATACTTTACACCCCAGTCAACCAGAAACCCAATTTCTAACAATTAACATAATACCAATTTATAAAATGTAGGAATGAAGCTAGGCAATGATCATAAAAACAATGAATAAGGGAAATATAAGGGTATGGAGAGGAGAAAACTAAGGGAGAGCTTGCTTGCATATTAAGAAAAGAAAGACATAGGAAAATAGGGTGAGTGAAAAGAAGGAAATTTAAAAGGAATTAAAAGCAGGTATGTTGGGGGCGTGGCCAAGCACGGGCTGAAGATGGCCGTGCTGTGAGGGAGCTCCGCCGTCCGGCCTAGCCCACGTCTATTCTGCACACAGATCCTTTGTACCCTTTGACAATATCTGCGATCGGAAGGCTAGCGGAGCCCATCCCGCCTGTTCCGGTGATCGTGGCGTGCCCAGAGGTGAAGAGATCGACCCCAGAAGTCTCAGCCTGAGACAGGGCCGAAAACCGGGACCCACAGAGATAATTCCAGCCGGCTGCGGAGCTCCATCCGGCCCGATGCGGCCCGGCGGTGGGGTGGCGGCACCGGCAACAGATACGAATATCCTGGTGTGGTGGCCAACTGAGAAGTGACTGACTTTGTGCACAGAAGCAGCAGCGGTGAGGACTGTGGAGCCGTGTCGCGGCTCGGGCGCGGCGGTGAGGCAAGTGGATCTGGGCGAGACAGGGCGTGCCGGCCGCGAGGCAGAAAATGGCGGCGGCACGTCTTTTGCTTTGAATGCTTCTCATTGCCCCCGCCTTTCATGAATGCTTGGATTGCCCCCCAGAGGTGTTGTGGTCTGTTTCTGCGCCCCTTGCTGACTGCTCCCCCCGGCAAGACACCCTTTGTGAGCCCCCCCGTGGCAGCAGCGTCACGATAGCGCTGTTTCTTGTAATTTACTGGCCAAAGCGGGCTGGAGCAGGTCGTGATGGAGCGCACCAAGATCACGGGCCCCGTGGACCCAAAAGTACACAGTCCAACAAACTGGACCGCTATACCATCCCGAAAGATGCGCAGCAGGCCTGAGCGCCCAGGGACTCTGGATCCCGGTAACTGGGCGAAGAGGAGGAAGAAATTTTGCTTAAGATATGGCCGCCATCACTGGAGTCAAGACTTCTCTGGACACTGTGGCTATAAATGTCAACCTCATTAGGGCTGATATGGGCAAACTAAATGAAAAGGTAAAGCAGGTGGAACTCATGACAGCCAGCCTTGTAGACAATGTCTCACTACTCCAGGGGGCGATCAAGGGACTCCAGGACTTCCATAACTTTACCGACCTCAAGTTGGACGACTATGAAGGCCGCCTGCGTCAAAACAACATATGCATCCTTGGGGTTACAGAGAAATCGGAGGGGCAAACGCCGGACCTTTTTGTTGAGGATCTCATCCTTAAACAGTTGCAACTCAAAGGCCTCAGTAAGTTCTTTGTAGTTAAGTGTACCCACAGGATCCCGGGCGGCCGTCCCGAGCCTTATCCTTCAAAACTCCAGAGCTGGAGCCCCCCCTGCGATATGAGAACTCAGACGTATCCTTCTTTTCGGATGTTACCCAACGGGTACAGCGACAAAGAGGATCCTTTATGTCGATCAAGCGTGTCCTCAGAGATCTGGGTATAAAGTCCTCCATGCTATTCCCTGCCGGTCTCTGGATTGAGGCGGATGGGCCAGTGTAGTTTTTTGACCGTCCGGAGGCAGCTGCAGACTGGATTGAGAGCAGGAGTGCGAGAAGTCTGGCCGACTGAGGTGGGGATTGCACTGACAACAGTCAACCGGCCTGAGAGGATGCCTGTCCAGTGGCTGGGTAGTACTTTTTGCAGTGTGTGGTGGGTGAAGGGGGCGGGTGGGGGGCTTCCAGTTATGTTGCCGTTTGGTAAGTAGACTTACATGGACTTATTTTACTTGATTTTGATGGGTATAAAGTAGGTGTGCTGGGCTGGGAAGGGGCGGACTCTGTCTTCCCCCCTCCGATATTTTCTTTTCTCTCTTGAACATTTTTCTAGGGCGACAGGCACTCTGCAAGTTTTTCATGGGCAGTTCTAAGCCCAGAGGGCAGGGCAGCGGGGTGGGGGGTTGTTGGGCGGGAGTGTTTAGTTTTTTGTTTGAAGTTTTGAATGCATCAGCAACTTCTATTGATACAATGATTGGGGGAGTGGCTTTAGTGAATTTCAGTGTATTTGGATATGGCACCTGTGGGAGACAGTAGGGTTAAATTGTTGAGTTGGAATGTCAATGGGCTGGGGGACAACATCAAATGAAGTGTGGTTCTACAGTGTATTAAGCGCCATGCCCCTGACATCGTTCTGCTGCAGGGAACCCATCTATTCGGAAATACCTGTCAACCATTGCATAGAGGGGGTTACGTCTTACTGTCTCATGCAGGTTTCACCACGGGTTCCTGGGGGGTTGGCATACTGATTAAAAAAATATTTCCCCTTGTAGAGCAGGATACTTGGTCGGATGCTAAAGGACGATACGTTGGAATCACGGGCACATGGAAGGGCCAACATGTCACCTTCCTCTCGATTTATGTACCTCCTGGCCTTCAGGCAACCACGTTCAGGGACTTGGGTACGCTGCTGTTGGAGATCCCAGAGGGACTTTTGGTGCTGGGAGAGGACTATAATTTGGTGATCTCTGGGGACCAGGACCGACACCCTCTACGAGCTCTCCCTAGCTCGCAAAGCTGGATGCCGGATTTCCTGGAATCCCTGGGGTTGGTAGATGGATGGAGGGTCTTTCACCCTGAAGCTTCCCAATATACCTTCCGCTCACGGGACTCTATCCAGAATCGATTACTTTCTGTTACCTGCATCCTAAATTGCTCATGTCCAGGAAATAAAACATCTAGCTAGGGGCATCTCAGATCACTCGCCGGTGTGGCTCCAGGTGTCGCTCGGTTACCAACAAGTGGGGCGAGTTGCCCCCATCAATACGTTGGTATCTTCATGATCCTCATATCCGCCGAGAGCTCCTTAAGGCCATTGATAACTACTTTAATGAGAATGAAGGCTCGGTGGACTCCCCGCAGGTGCTTTGGGAGGCATTTAAGACAGTGATACGGGGCCAGGTCCTTTCCTTAATTTCCTGGGGAAAAAATGAACAGCACAATGAGTTGGTGGCGCTGTAGGCAGAGGTGGAGAGACTGGAAGCAAATCTAGAAATAGATGTTACACCCCACAAGCTTCACCTTCTCAAACTTAAACAACAGGACTACAGAGCAACAGACCAGGCAAATGCCATGGGGAGAGCGGTTCAGGGATGGCTGTATGAGGTGGGCAACAAGGCCGGAAAACTCTTGGCCTGTTTGGATAAGAGAGTGTGCAAGCTGACTAGTACCTGAACTTCGAGGACAAGAGGGTACTTCCCTGTCGGACCCGCAAGCTATTGCGGACTGTTTTGCGGCCCACTTCAAGACTGTTTATACCTCGGCAGCCCCTTAGACTATAGATGATTCCCGCCAGATGCTTAAAGATATAGCTCTATCGAAACTGTCGGTGGTCGAACATGACTTCATGGACAGTGACATAGCAACGATGAAATAGCGCAGCCATACAATCGCTCAAGCCGGGGAAAGCCACTGGTCCTAACGGGTTTCCTATTGAGTTGTACACGCTCCAACCAGACAAATTGGCCCCGTATTTGAGGGCCATGTATGAGGACTGGAGGCAAGCGGGAATCTTGCCACTAGACCAACGTACTGCCACAATTGTGACTATTTATAAAGAAGGAAGGCCCATGACCGAATGTGGTTCCTACCGACCAATATCCCTGTTGAACGCTGAGCCCAAGATCTTGGCTAAGTTCCTTGCCACTCGCCTCTTGACGGCGAGTGGGACCTTGGCCCACCCGGACCAACCTGGTTTCATTCCGCACCATAACACGGCACTGTACCTCCGCAGAGTTCATAGTGTTCTGGGCAGCTACTTTATTGGAACCTGTGGTTATAGTTTCCCATGGCCTTTGACACCATCGAATGGCCATACCTGTGGGCTGTGTTGGATAAACTGGGATATGGCCCCAAATACATACAGTGGGTGCAGTTACTGTAGTCCCAACCTGCGGCCCAAGTGGTGGTTAACAACATGAAGTCGGCCGCCTTCGAGCTGGGCAGAGGGACCCATCAGGACTTCCCCTTGTCCCCCTTTCTGTTTGCCCTGGCGTTGGAGCTGCTGGCAGCGTGGATACGTCAGGACCTGATGATTAGGGGTATGCGTTGGTCTTCAGACTGGGAAGACCGGATTTCTCTTTAAGCGGATGACATCCTTCTGTATTTGACCTCCCCTAGGAGATCTTTGTTAGGCGTCTTGGATATTTTCATGATCTTTGGACGGTACTCCGGTTTTTCCAAAAACTGGAGCAAATCTTTCCTGTTCGTGGTGGCGGGTGAGCCCCCAATTCCGCCACGTGGGTGCCTATTACAAACTTGTACCGAAGTGTTTGTGTACCTGGGTATATTCCTTTCTCTAGATTCCTCTCTTCGCTATTTGCGCAACCTCCAGTCCCCGCTGCTTCAGCTGCGCAAAGACATAGCCAGGTGGAAGTCACCCCCCTTTCCCTGCCAGGTAAGGCTGCCCTTTTTAAGATGATTTCCCTACCCCGATTCCTGTATGCCCTTCAGAATTCCATGGTTCCGATACCCACACCCTATTTTTATAGCTCTGCAGCAGCAGTATAACCTGGCCAAATCAGAACAATTCAAATACACACAGGTTTGACATGCACTTCACACGCATTTACAGCCCGGGTCCACACTGCCGGAATCATCCCCACTGGAAGATAGGGTGCTGGATGGTCATCTCCCCGACAGCACCTTTTCCCTGATATATAAAAACTGGTCAACAACATCTCGGATCCTTTCCAGGCTCTCCGAGAAAAGTGGACCAGGGATGGCATAGAAATAGACGACGAGGAAGGCAGGAGGCAGTCTCCTCTCCCAGAGTTGTATCAATACCAGCTCGTCTCCGTCTTGTCCAATTAAAACTTCTCCACCATATTTACAAAACGGGACCCCAACTGGTACGAATGGGAAGGGTAGAAGAGGGCGCCTGCAGGCGGGGCTGTGTCCAGCTGTGGACCTTTTTTACATAGTTTGGGAATGTACACAGATCCAACCCTACTGGCGTGATATTCACGACATTATCAATACTGTACTGTCTGTGCAGCTCCGCAAGCCCGCAGGTGTTTCCTAAACATCTGGGAAACAAATGACTTGAATGTCTGTTTGATGCAGTGGGTAACATTAGGGCTAATGCTGCCCAAGAGGAATATTGCCCAGCGATGGGGGGCATCGGTTCCGCCCACGGCACAGGATTGAGAAAAAGACATGGACTGGGCAATGTTTAGAGAAAAGACTGTATATGTGTTGCAAGGATGTCCCCAAAAATGGTCTCGCGTGTGGGACTTGTGGAACTCCTATCGTGGTGAAATATGTCAGCCCGATGATCCCCCATCGCCCTTCCACCATACATGATTGTATTTTGTAATATTACCTACTGTACCACTGATGCCTATCCTACTGTTCCTTCGGTATTGTCATGCTATTGCTGATGTATGTTTTTTCTCAATAAAAAATGTTTTACAAAAAAAAAAGCAGGTATGTTGGACTAACAGTCAGCAGACTAGACAAATGGAGAAATTAAGACAAATACAAAAAAATAAAACATAGAAGGCCATGCGGTATAAGAAATATGAGAGATTAATTACTGTAAAAGCAATGGAAAATAGATGAACATGACTTGCCACCAGTAGACATACCTTCTTCTACCTTGGAGGTGGAAGCTGTAGCATTGATGGCCTTGCTCTTACTCTTTTCCTTGCCCCTGGTTTTCTTTGATTGTCCCAAAAGGAGGAAAGAAAAAGAAGACACTGGTTGGTAGTATTTCCCGCTAAAAGTGCAGGCAAAAGAAATCAAATCTACTGCTTCAGTAACATGTCCAGTCCCTCCTTATCTTAAAAGGCATTCTCGGTTCTCCAAACATCTATAAATGATCATCACTAGCCTATATCACTAGCCTATACCTTCATACATTTTTACTCTCATTACACGAAAGCTGTATGCGAAGTTGCAATATATGCACTTCACAAAGATGGAGGGTACGGTGGCCAGGACAGATAAAACATGAGAGAATACCAATACTTGTGAGATTTTCCTGCTTTCCTTCTCATTTCCTGACCATCAACCTAAGCCTAAGCATAACTGGCTTCCATGCTGCCTGCTGTATGGAGAAGTGTGGCTCAATGGTTAGAGCGGCAGACCCTGATGCAGAGGTCTGGCCCGGGACCAGGGTTCGATTCCCGCCTCAGCGGGTCTTGGGCTCAATTTCCCCGGACCTGATAATTCTCGCCTCGGTGCCTAGTCTAATCATGGGTCCCACTCTGTGACTCTGGGCAATAGCTTGCTTAATCTCCACAACGGCCCCAGCAGCGCTGTGGATGCCTGGCTTCACCTTGGGGGTGCCCAGGAGTGGACATTTCACAGGAAAGCCAGGATGGGTTCCGCAGCGGTATGAATACAGCGCTACGAGGCCTCCGGGTAGAAGTGCGCTATATAAAATACAAACATTTACATTTACATTTACATGCTGTACGCCACCAAAGATGACCCTCTATTACCATTCAAAACATTACTTCAAATCGCAAGATCTGAAATGACTTATCACGGTCCCTGGCATGACCTTGCAGTTTCCATACCAGCCCTGCCCACCCAACTGCTGTACTCTCCAATCTAAATTAAATAGGGTAGAATAAGCAATGATTCTATATCAGCTGTGGGTCCACTACTGAAAAGTGATAGCCACCTTCATTCTACTGAATTCATCAGGTCTGCAAAGGGCAAGGCCACCACCATCAGCTATTCCACTGCTTCCTTCGGATCGGTGAAGACCTGGGAGAGGGCAGAAGCATTCCCTTTGCATTATCCCCACCATGAAGAAAAACTTTAGTTTTTAAGAGTTGTTATAAAATAGCAATTAATACATTTGGAGTCACTCCATTGGGAAAATTAACCACTACATCAGGAATTTCTTTTGCTAATAACTCTGGGTGCTGTTTGACGAATTTTTGCAAAACAAATAAATTACGCTCATCCACCTAATCTCCTTCCTGGAAAGGTTCGGGGTGATCTGTCAAGTGGCGGCCGAGAAAAAGCAGAGTCCCAAAACATAATTTTCCCTTGCTAATTGCAATAGGAAATCCTGGTAAGCACTAGGAAAGAGCTGAAGAGAAATTTGGCAGAAAGTTAGAACTTAACTCAGAAAGCGTGTTTTTTGTGACTTGACGAATCCATTCTGCTGCTTTCAAGAAATTTGCATTTAAAGATGTGCTTGATGGGCTTGGAAAGGTTAAAGAAAATAGGTATACCAGGGTGGTTCGTCCACGGGAGTCCCAAGGGACTCTGCTGTATCATAAATTCAAAAGATTAAGTGATCTGATCAGTTGAGGGAGTCTTTTTCATGATAAGTTAGGATCAAGCAATTGTATTGGCCAGCGGCAACATGAACAGAAATTAAGGAGAAATAAAAAATGGGAGAAATTTGGATTGGGGGTTTGTGGTGCGCTGTGTGCCCATGGAGAGTTGCGGCAAGCCCTTAATCGTGCATGGACAAAGACTGTGCAGAGCAGCGATTTGGTGCCCGTGGGGGTTGAGCACCTGTCAGATTTCCCCACCATGTACAACCTGTGTGCAGTGGGGGTTGGCCACATGGGATCATATGGCCAATCCCCGACTAGGCACGGCCAAAGGCCATGAATGGATGGGGGGTTGCTACCTGGGGGAGTTGCGCGGAGGGCCTGGCCAGAGGTCAGACACTGCAGTCAGCCCACTGCTGTGCACAGATAAAAGCTGAACTAAGCAGATTAATTTGGTGAATATGATTAAAAAACATTGAAATATACTGAAAAAACAAAAGTCTAAGTGATGTTATAGTTAGGTATGACAATAAGATCTCACTTTCCATTAAGTAAATCTCAGAAATTCATTGACAAAAGCTAAGGTTAAAGTGATATTATAATTAGGTAGGATAATGAGAAGTTAGCTTACATTAAAAAAGCATAGAAATTAAGTGAATAAAACAAACGATAAAGTGACTCTCTACTTAGATCTTTAAATAATACAACAACTAATGTTTAAAAAACAACTAAAAATCACTAGTTATAGTTTACTGACTAACTATAACAAGCATCCCATCGTGCACTGCTTAAGATCTCATATATTACATCACTCATGAAATGCTAAATTACATCACTGATGGTATCTCAAATTACATCGTTGATGACATCATTGATGACTTCATCCAATGGATATGACAGTTTGCTATAAGCTTTTCATACCAGAAGGAATTCAGTAAAGTACACTTGGACCCAATTTCACATAATGTTTGTATTACTAATGGGAGTGACCGTTAATAACAAGCTTAGCAAGTAGATATAAAGCATATCTGTGAAATCACCCACATTAATTAGAAATTATGCTCTTTTTTCACTGATGTTGAGCTGTGTAAGTAATGTAATGACTGTAGACATTAGTGAGCTCAGCAACTTATTAAAACTTGATTACTGTTCAAAAACACTGTTTGGTTATTATTCAGTTTACTGAGATGCAGATGTTAAATACCTCATCTGACATAGAAATGTAACTAAATGGCTTCACATTTACATATTAACCAATTATAAGTCGTTCACAATCAGGCCCCGAGTACAAACCTCCGTAGTATGTAAAGGTATCCCACACATATTCCTGAAATGAGCAGAATGGTGTACATTATGTTCACAATGATTACAATCATCCTGCAACTGGAACACCCTATGAGTCACCCATAGATTATAATCCTAAAACAATGTATGTCTGAGAATTTTCACTGAATTTATGGAAATAAATATCTGCATATTTTAAATCTGCAACTTTTATAAAATCCGTTGATAGCACTACATCAGAACTCTTTAACGCTAGCATGTGCACAGAATTCTACTGGTGATGTAAGCAGAAGCTTTAGGTTCCTCGTAGGCAGTAGCGGTCGGTGGTGGGAGTAGCTGCCGACCGGTGACGTGGGGAGGGAGAGGGGCAGGGTGGGGGGTAGTAATCTATGGATTACAAAGGATTACAGGTAAGTAAACATATAAATACATAAAACGAATTTCGTTGCGCGCACTGCATTTTCAAATGCGATGCAGTGCACGCAACAAAATACATTTTATTTATTTATATGTTTACTGACCTGTAATCCTCCGTAATCCATAGATTACTACCCCCACCCTGCCCCTCCCCCTCCCCCTCCCCAAGTCACCTCCCGGCAGCTACTCCCACCACCGACCGCTACTGCTCATAGGTTTTAGATAACTCATAACCTACTTGAAAGGTTTGTACACAACTCACACTAGCTGCGCTCAGTTTCTACTTGGTTTAAACTAATAAAACTTGCACTTAAAACTTCACTGCTAGTTAAATTGTGAACTATTTATCTTTTACATTCCAAATCATTCTTGTTTCCAGGACTACATTGGGTCTTTTCCATACAGGTACATAAAGTCAATCAATGCTGCATGTGTTTATGGCCGCCTAACAACCTACTTTGTGGGTTTTTTTTAACTGATCATGCGGTTTATAAACCTCATTGCTGCGGCGGCTATTCCGCCGCAGCGGTAAGGGGGCGGGGGCCACGCGGCGCGCCCATGCTGGTGACGGAACCGCTCCTTCACCAGCCGCGGTTGAGCTGTGCTCATGATGGTGCGGTTCCGTCATGGCCCCACCCGCTTAATAGAATGCGCCACGCAGGCACGAAATCAGCGCCGCGCAGGCACGGCGGGCGGGCCATGAGGGAACCGCTCCGTCATCAGCACAGCGCCACCGCGGCTGATGATGGAGCAGTTCCATCATCAGCACGTAAAGGGTTAATGTATTTGAGGAGCCCTACCTTGGATAAAGTCATCAGTGACGTAAGATCTTAGTTTACTTAAAAAAACTACCAATTCACTTTTAAACAACAAAATGATAGTGACGTTATAGTTAGGTGTTGAAATACAATCAAAAACTAACATTTAAAAAACAAAAAAATGTATAATCTCTAGTTATAATTTAGTGAGCTAACTATAAATTATACATTGTCATGCACTGCTTATGAGCTCACATATTACATTCCTCATGACATGTTACCAGACATCATTGATGACATCACTGATCCCATCGCAAATTAAAGCATTGATAAAATCAGTGATGTAACCAGTGACAGTACATAGGGGCAGATTTACAAGTCCCTTGTGACATCTTTACGACACTGTTGTGTCACTTCTGTGATGCAGCGGCATCATAAAAAATGCACCACATGCGACAAATTTACAACGTGACGCATCTAGTGAGATGCATCACATTGTAAAGCCCTGTGCTACATTACATGCGTCAGGTATAATGTATGCAGGGTGGGCGTTCCCATGTAGGAAAGCCTCGTAAAAGTGATGCAGTGAAATCTACAAGATTTCACTGAGTCACTTTTTCGATACCACTGTGTCAAAACCTTACACCTGCTTGAAGCAGGCGTAAGGAGTGATGCAGCATGTTAGGAATAGGAATTCCTAACCAATGCTAGAGTTGCGTTGTGCTTGCGACATGTCTCCAGCAATGAGCTGCCTTTCCGTCAGAAAATGCGTCACGCATCTTTCCATCCTTGCGCCACGGTGCATCGCACTGTAAATGCAGTGTATCCATTGTGGCGCAAGACTATTTTTCCTGACGCAAAATAACTGGTGCAGCTCTGCTAATATGCAGAGATGCACCAGTTATTGAAAATCTGCCACATAGAGTTCAGAGGTACTGTCTTTATACATAATTTGCCTCATTTTGAGCAGATTTCACAAACAATGTTGTTTCCAGCTCAAATTGGTGAACATAATACTGCTAAAGCATGGACAACATAATTTGCCTTTCTTGCCACTTTCATATAGAGTTCCTTGCCTCATAATTTCATCCTCCACGCTGCATAACTCTTATAGCCCTGTCAGTGTTAAAGAACTAAATAGTGATTTGGAGCCTGTCATTATTATGATGGAATCTATATTTCAAAGGGAACCATGTGAAATATGTTTTATACCACTACGCTTAGTGCAATAAAAGCATCCAAATATACAATATGTATAAAACACTGACATTTTCCTGTTACGGTACGCTCACAAAGCATAAGTCACTCCTCACATGTGCTACTAATGACCTCATGTTTCAAATCTAAAATATTGACATAACTGACGAAACTGAGAGCATCATACATATGAACAATTATAATTTGTCATTCATACTGTACTTACAAGTGTATATATTTATACAAAAGGAAAGCACATGACATGGTTGAACACCACAACGTGTAGCAGCAAGGCATTGATACAACCCCATTTTCCGTTGTTGATATTGGGAGAAACAATGAAACCACAGATACGACAACTCCAAAATTGCAAGTCTAGACACATAAGTTCACATGCCCTTTAGCCATGTGCAGTGGAGACTGGCTGCAAGGTGGGCTCTTTAAACACACCCTCTACCCAATACCTTTTTCTTCCAAACCTATAGTGCAGCGCCTTAGATCACAAACAGTTGTTTTTGGTGTCAAATATCTGAGCCACCTGCTCATATGCAGCTTTCCCCTATTTTTATTCACTAAAAGTTAATATCAGAACCCACTATGTGCTTTATTGGACCCTGCACACTGTGGAATGAGTGCAGCATGTGACCTTAGTCTGTAACCTGTGCCCAAAGATGTCATCAATATTGGAGTTTGAGATATCATTAGTGATGTCATGTGTGAGGTTGTGAGCAGCTGAAAGTTTAGGCATGAACTTTTATTTGTGCAGATTATTACAAGTAGGGAATTTCAGTATTTATTCTGTTCTGTATTGTAAACATCACCCACTTTAACACTATAGCGGAATTTGGGATATTTTTTATAGACAACCATTAATTTGTTTTGACCAAAGGTAGTCGTAACATCTTTATCAAAGATATGCTGTGTTCAAACCCATCCCAAACCAAGAAGTTACAAAGTAGCAACTGCACAGTGAGTTCCAAAAGTTTCAATGCAGGGTCTGACCTTACACTTTTTTATCAAATTCTTTTAATGGAAGCTATGGATAGTGATAGAGATTGAAAAATATAAAACAATACACATTTTCCATAAATTAGCAAATATACTTTTCATCACTATCAGGAAAAACTCTGTACCCTACTTCTCCTGAAACGTGTACCACAATTTGAAAGTAGAGGTCAAAAGAAGCTCCCTTCCAATTTACCTCTGTAACTTATTAATGTTTTGCAATTGGAATTCTGGTCACAAACCATTGATATATGGGATACAGAATGGCTATTTTCACAAAATGTCTCTTTCAAGTAGTGATTCATAAGCATTTTGGATCACTGACATAATATTGACACTCATAATATCGACATACAAAATTATCGAGACACAAATATCGATAACATAAATATTGATATGCTATACTTAGTTTAAAAAACGCACAAATATCGAAACCAAATATCGTCAAACACAAACATCGAAATAACTAATATCGAAAACAATAATATTGTTAAAACTAATATTGCTAACACTAAATAAACATACAAAATAACACAAATATCGAAATCAAAATATAGACCACACAATTATTGTCAAAACTCAGCTATTCCACTGCTTCATTTGGATCGGTGAAGACCTGGGAGAGGGTAGAAGCATTCCCTTTGCATTAGCCCCACCATGAAGAAAAACTTTAGTTTTTAAGAGTTGTTATAAAATAGCAATTAATACATTTGGAGTCACTCCATTGGGAAAATTAACCACTACATCAGGAATTTCTTTTGCTAATAACTCTGGGTGCTGTTTGACGAATTTTTGCAAAACAAATAAATTACGCTCATCCACCTAATCTCCTTAATGGAAAGGTTCGGGGTGATCTGTCAAGTGGCGGCCGAGAAAAAGCAGAGTCCCAAAACATAATTTCCCTTGCTAATTGCAATAGGAAATCCTGGTAAGCACTACAAGGAAACAGCTGAAGAGAAATTTGGCCGAAAGTTAGAACTTAACTCAGAAAGCGTGTTTTTTGTGACTTGACGAATCCATTCTGCTGCTTTCAAGAAATTTGCATTTAAAGATGTGCTTGATGGGCTTGGAAAGGTTAAAGAAAATAGATATACCAGGATGGTTCGTCCACGGGAGTCCCAAGGGACTCTGCTGTATCATAAATTCAAAAGATTAAGTGATCTGATCAGTTGAGGGAGTCTTTTTCATGATAAGTTAGGATCAAGCAATTGTATTGGCCAGCGGCAACATGAACAGAAATTAAGGAGAAATAAAAAATGGGAGAAATTTGGATTGGGGGTTTGTGGTGCGCTGTGTGCCCATGGAGAGTTGCGGCAAGCCCTTAATCGTGCATGGACAAAGACTGTGCAGAGCAGCGATTTGGTGCCCGTGGGGGTTGAGCACCTGTCAGATTTCCCCACCATGTACAACCTGTGTGCAGTGGGGGTTGGCCACATGGGATCATATGGCCAATCCCCGACTAGGCACGGCCAAAGGCCATGAATGGATGGGGGTTTGCTACCTGGGGGAGTTGCGCGGAGGGCCTGGCCAGAGGTCAGACACTGCAGTCAGCCCACTGCTGTGCACAGATAAAAGCTGAACTAAGCAGATTAATTTGGTGAATATGATTAAAAAACATTGAAATATACTGAAAAAACAAAAGTCTAAGTGATGTTATAGTTAGGTATGACAATAAGATCTCACTTTCCATTAAGTAAATCTCAGAAATTCATTGACAAAAGCTAAGGTTAAAGTGATATTATAATTAGGTAGGATAATGAGAAGTTAGCTTACATTAAAAAAGCATAGAAATTAAGTGAATAAAACAAACGATAAAGTGACTCTCTACTTAGATCTTTAAATAATACAACAACTTATGTTTAAAAAACAACTAAAAATCACTAGTTATAGTTTACTGACTAACTATAACAAGCATCCCATCGTGCACTGCTTAAGACCTCATATATTACATCACTCATGAAATGCTAAATTACATCACTGATGGTATCTCAAATTACATCGTTGATGACATCATTGATGACTTCATCCAATGGATATGACAGTTTGCTATAAGCTTTTCATACCAGAAGGAATTCAGTAAAGTACACTTGGACCCAATTTCACATAATGTTTGTATTACTAATGGGAGTGACCGTTAATAACAAGCTTAGCAAGTAGATATAAAGCATATCTGTGAAATCACCCACATTAATTAGAAATTATGCTCTTTTTTCACTGATGTTGAGCTGTGTAAGTAATGTAATGACTGTAGACATTAGTGAGCTCAGCAACTTATTAAAACTTGATTACTGTTCAAAAACACTGTATGGTTATTATTCAGTTTACTGAGATGCAGATGTTAAATACCTCCTCTGACATAGAAATTTAACTAAATGGCTTCACATTTACATATTAACCAATTATAAGTCCTTCACAATCAGGCCCGAGTACAAACCTCCGTAGTATGTAAAGGTATCCCACACATATTCCTGAAATGAGCAGAATGGTGTACATTATGTTCACAATGATTACAATCATCCTGCAACTGGAACACCCATAGATTATAATCCTAAAACAATGTATGTCTGAGAATTTTCACTGAATTTATGGAAATAAATATCTGCATATTTTAAATCTGCAACTTTTATAGAATCCGTTGATAGCACTACATCAGAACTCTTTAACGCTAGCATGTGCACAGAATTCTACTGGTGATGTAAGCAGAAGCTTTAGGTTCCTCGTAGGCAGTAGCGGTCGGTGGTGGGAGTAGCTGCCGAGCGGTGACGTGGGGAGGGAGAGGGGCAGGGTGGGGGGTAGTAATCTATGGATTACAAAGGATTACAGGTAAGTAAACATATAAATACATAAAACGAATTTCATTGCGCGCACTGCATTTTCAAATGCGATGCAGTGCACGCATCGAAATACATTTTATTTATTTATATGTTTACTTACCTGTAATCCTCCGTAATCCATAGATTACTACCCCCACCCTGCCCCTTGCCCTCCCCCTCCCCAAGTCACCTCCCGGCAGCTACTCCCACCACCGACCGCTACTGCTCATAGGTTTTAGATAACTCATAACCTACTTGAAAGGTTTGTACACAACTCACACTAGCTGCGCTCAGTTTCTACTTGGTTTAAACTAATAAAACTTGCACTTAAAACTTCACTGCTAGTTAAATTGTGAACTATTTATCTTTTACATTCCAAATCATTCTTGTTTCCAGGACTACATTGGATCTTTTCCATACAGGTACATAAAGTCAATCAATGCTGCATGTGTTTATGGCCGCCTAACAACCTACATTGTGTTTTTTTTTAACTGATCATGCGGTTTATTAACCTCATTGCTGCGGCGGCTATTCCGCCGCAGCGGTAAGGGGGCGGGGGGCCATGCGGCACGCCCATGCTGGTGACGGAACCGCTCCGTCACCAGCCGCGGTTGAGCTGTGCTCATGATGGTGCGGTTCCATCATGGCCCCACCCGCTTAATAGAATGCGCCACGCAGGCGCGAAATCAGCGCCGCGCAGGCACGGCGGGCGGGCCATGACGGAACCGCTCCGTCATCAGCACAGCGCCACCGCGGCTGATGATGGAGCAGTTCCATCATCAGCACGGAAAGGGTTAATGTATTTGAGGAGCCCTACCTTGGATAAAGTCATCAGTGACGTAAGATCTTAGTTTACTTAAAAAAAACTACCAATTCACTTTTAAACAACAAAATGATAGTGACGTTATAGTTAGGTGTTGAAATACAATCAAAAACTAACATTTAAAAAAAAAAAAAATTATAATCTCTAGTTATAATTTAGTGAGCTAACTATAAATTATACATTGTCATGCACTGCGTATGAGCTCACATATTACATCCCTCATGACATGTTACCAGACATCATTGATGACATCACTGATCCCATCGCAAATTAAAGCATTGATAAAATCAGTGATGTAACCAGTGACAGTACATAGGGGCAGATTTACAAGCCCCTTGTGACATCTTTACGACACTGTTGTGTCACTTCTG
This sequence comes from Lissotriton helveticus, assembly GCF_964261635.1. Classification (NCBI taxonomy): domain Eukaryota; kingdom Metazoa; phylum Chordata; class Amphibia; order Caudata; family Salamandridae; genus Lissotriton; species Lissotriton helveticus. The sequence goes on from NC_136072.1 coordinate 118,660,174, forward strand.
TGATGCAGCGACATCATAAAAAATGCACCACATGCGACGAATTTACAACGTGACGCATCTAGTGAGATGCATCACATTGTAAAGCCCTGTGCTACATTACATGCGTCAGGTATAATGTATGCAGGGTGGGCGTTCCCATGTAGGAAAGCCTCGTAAAAGTGATGCAGTGAAATCTACAAGATTTCACTGAGTCACTTTTTCGATACCACTGTGTCAAAACCTTACACCTGCTTGAAGCAGGCGTAAGGAGTGATGCAGCATGTTAGGAATAGGAATTCCTAACCAATGCTGGAGTTGCGTTGTGCTTGCGACATGTCTCCAGCAATGAGCTGCCTTTCCGTCAGAAAATGCGTCACGCATCTTTCCATCCTTGCGCCACGGTGCATCGCACTGTAAATGCAGTGTATCCATTGTGGCGCAAGACTATTTTTCCTGACGCAAAATAACTGGTGCAGCTCTGCTAATATGCAGAGATGCACCAGTTATTGAAAATCTGCCCCATAGAGTTCAGAGGTACTGTCTTTATACATAATTTGCCTCATTATGAGCAGATTTCACAAACAATGTTGTTTCTAGCTCAAATTGGTGAACATAATACTGCTAAAGCATGGACAACATAATTTGCCTTTCTTGCCACTTTCATATAGAGTTCCTTGCCTCATAATTTCATCCTCCACGCTGCATAACTCTTATAGCCCTGTCAGTGTTAAAGAACTAAATAGTGATTTGGAGCCTGTCATTATTATGATGGAATCTATATTTCAAAGGGAACCATGTGAAATATGTTTTATACCACTACGCTTAGTGCAATATAAGCATCCAAATATATATATCTCTCCTGTCCACATGTACCCCCTACTTCTCTGATATACTCTGTAACCTCTATCTCTGTTTATTATGTATCTAATCTTTTTCTAACATCTTCTTTCATCACAGAGGTATTTAACTCCACTGTCAGACTCCTCTGCCTTTTGTGTTTAATGTACTCATTAGGCATTTACTCATCATATACTCCGGTTTCCTTTGTGATGACACAAATGCTATTGTAGTAGTTTGTTTTACTTAGATTCGATAAGTATAATAGATTTTGGTAATTAATATAGTCTTTGGAAATTCCATAAAATGTAATTGTTAAGTATTCTACCAATGTGGTTACACAAATAAGTTTACCATACATGTCTATTAGTGTATATCAACTCTCGTAAGTATTACCAGCGTTTTGTGTTAATATTATTGGTATTGTTAATTTCTGCAACAATTAAATAAAAGCGATGCTGAAATAAAAACAAAAGAAAGTTTTGGACCGAAAAATGTAGTTAGAGCCTCCAAAAAGAAAAGGCATTTTGACATTGTTTTTTTCTTTTGAACTTACAGTTTTTTTCATGGTGGCGCCAAACATTTTTTATTGTCAGTAAAATGCAAGGGAGTGATAATATCCTATTTAGATATATATATTTTGACAATAAAACAATTATTCTATAATCTGCTAATTACTGCGTTCAAAGTTAATCACTTACTGTGAGTTTCAACTGATGTAATGGTCATGGTTAAAAAAGATTATTAAATAACACAGTAACATCGTTGGTGCATGGTTAACTCACAGAAATAAATATTCATAAGTTTGATGAAGGTAGAGTCTCGCTGCAGCGCTTATCAAAAATATTATTCCGTGTATGTGAGCCAAAGAATTTAGTCCCCCATATTTCTCTTGCAGTGTCTTTAGTGTTCTGCACCGGCTGCAGTGTGGTCTATTTTACTTTCAATTCCATTTTAGCTCATGATTGATACTGTTTCCATATTTCAGTACAGTGATGAGCTAAAGCTGATTACATATGAACATTGCTCTTTTCTGGTAGTAAAATATGTAGGATATTTTTTATTTGAAAACATTGCAAGTACTTAGTTAGTACTTAGGCGCCTATTAGGATGGCACCCCCGAGGTGGAGGGACCGTCCGCAGGGGCAGCGGCGGTCCCTCCGGTGCAATTAGGATGTGACCGCCACCCTGGCGGTCACATCCTGTATATTTAACCTTGCGGCAGGTGCAGCTTGAAGCAGCACCAGTCGCAAGGTTAAAAATGCATGATTTGCATTTGCATGCACAAAGCGGCAGGCACCGCGTGGTGCCTGCCGCTTTGTGCATGCAAATGCAGGGGGGGTACCATAGGTACCCCCCATGTGCACCCCCCACCCCCGACACCCTGGGGGCCTGCAAGGGTCCCTCAGAAGCTATTGTCCACATGCTTTTCCACGGCGGTAAATCCGCCACGGAAAAGCATGTTTACAAACCCATCGTAATTTGGCTGGCGGTGTCTTGCAGACACCGCCACCAAATTGCGTCCAACACCCCGCGGATCAGCGGCGGACGGACCTGCCATTCGCCTCTGATCCCACCGCCATCATAATCTGGTAGTGGGTGTTTTGAAGGTCCACAGCGGGGATTCTGGAGTCACCGCAATCATAATCCACCCCTAGGTTTCCTTTCTGACAATTAACCAGTATGATGCATTATATACTAGCAAAGGAAATGCTGCTTAATAAAAACAAACACTGAGGGCCCAATTCTGATCTGGGTCGGAAAGCTCCCCGACCAAGCCGGATCCGGAGGGTTTTCCGACCGAGCCGGACTCCTGCAGTCCGACCGCGTGAGTACGATGCGGGCGCATGCTGCCAGACTCGGTTCGGTCGGACTCCCATAGAAGTCAATGGGAGCCGATCGTGCGGTTCGTACATGGGCTCCCATTGACTGGGTACGGCTCACACAAAGGCACCCCCTACCTACGGTGGCTACACGTCAGTGCCATCCACACCGTACATGCCTGTGTTGGGGAGACCCTTGGGTCTCCCCCTGTGTCCGAGTTGTAAGGCTGCGGGTGACAGGGGGTCCGACAGGGACCCCCAAAGGCAACGTCCCGGATGTTTTGCGAGCCGGAAACTTTGACTCGAACTGGCTGTCCGACAAGTGCATCGTACTGGCTCCTTCGTAAATCGCATCCATTGGACGGCACGGTAAGCTTACGGCAGAGACGTACGGAGCGGTTTGGACCCGGAAACAACTCGGATGGTGAATTTCACGTAACTCGCATCGTACTTGCTTGCTCGTACAACTGTACGAGTCGGACGGAAAACACACGCACGGCTCGGTGTTTTTCCGGCCGGATTTCGTTCGGTGCCCTTCCGACCCGGATCGAAATCGACCCCTAAATAATCAATTTCGTAAAATCACAGCCTTTTCTGAGATGGTCACTATTTTAGAAAAGAAATGGGTTATTAGCATTAAAACAATATTATAGACTTGCAAACATTTTAAATTATTAGATCAAACTCAAAAAAAATCATGGGCCTTGTTTAGTTCTAGACCTTGAAGCAGAGTTGATATCCAGTTTCATCTATGTATTTGGCTTTTTGCCCCGGAAAGTGAAGGATTGAGAAGATGTGTGGTCCACCACTTCTACCAAAGCTGGCAGTTTCTGGGAGCTAAGTTAGAACTTCAGTTCTGTGGTACGTTTGTGATCATCACATGCAACAGTTCAAGAAGGACGTTTAATTATATCTATGTTAGTTGTGACTATAAAGAATTGTGTCTTGGTTTATGTGTATGAATCTTCCAGGTTTATATCAGGTTGCTAGAAACCAAGGAAAATGTGTTATTTTTCAATACATGGCTGGCTGGTGTATACCTTATCTTCGTAGTCAGAACAGAAGGTGTGAAGCAGATGGTCCTTCAGTTGATGGATTTTGTTTATGACCAAAAGTTTGAGCCCCACTTGTTAGTGTCTATATTTTCCACATATTGATGGACTTCGGAATTATTGAGCCCACTGTCTATCACTGTTACCCACTTCACATTGAATTTTTAAGTGTATTGTCAGCAAATGTGTCAAGAAAGGATACTGAAGAAGCAGGGGAGAGTAATGAATTGTTGAAAGCAATTATGATTAGCTCTAGAAATCATCTACTACACACAACAAAATACCACTACTATAGGATTACTCATTGCAGTACAGTTGATCAAAGTCAAAGGGACTAGACTGCAAATTGATCAGTTATGCTACATGAGATATTCCAAAATGTCAATAAAAGTCTGTGGACTACGAAAACAAAACTCACCAAGATTATCTTATGGGGCATGCTACACTAGAAAACTAGAACCTATAAAGAAAGTAAGAAATACGTGTGCATCCTACATTGTATGCATCTTTGAGCCAAATGCTCTAATAAAGGAAAAAAGAGGCCACAGAATCAACTAGTCTAAGAATTTGTAGCACATTGCTGCAGGCTATCCTATGTAAAAATCATAAGAAACACCAGTCCTTAGAAAATGGATGTGTGAGTGGCCAAGCAAACATATATGTGGGCATAATTCCCGACACATGTTATGTTATTTTAATTTACAATGTGCACAAATCACCCCGGGAGAGGTATCTCAGCGTGAGAAGTATGTTAACAACTTATATTTTTGACTGTCCAACTGAGCATCCTTAAGCTGAACTAATATGCCTAAAAGTTATTGAGGAAAGCCTTATGTTAATCAGTAAATTTAACTCAGCTATGACAGCAAACTCTGATAGGCTGTTTAATACAGCAATCCATTATCTGTGTTTCTAATGCGAGCTTCACCTGTGATTTGTATGTAACTACATGGTGTCTTTGTTTTCCTTCAAACAGTCTTGGAAGGGAAAACAGTGCTATTGAAGCTTAAAAGGTGATCATTGTCTGGAGCTTTGAGCAGTTGAATGCTTGCCCTGATTGGAAAAAAAAGCTATGTGCCACCAAACTACTATATCGTATTATTGAGCAGATGAAAACACATACGCATCCATTTTATCAAAAGTAGTTTCGCTTTACATCAGTAACACTTAATAACACATTAGCTATAACAATCATATTTTCACAAGAACGTGTGATAACTACCGCAATTGTAGCGTAACGCAACTTTCAACATCGCAGCCTATCGTGGGAAAATAACCCTGTGTCAACGTGGAATTCACAACAAGCATGCGATAGTCACCGGATAACGCGTCACATGTCCGTGTGAAAATCAACATCACGCCGCAAAAATGTGAAACGCAAAAAAACATACAATGAGGCCAATCGCCGTACAAAAATCAGTGAAAACCAGCCACAGGCCTGCAAATTCCAGACGTCTGGCGGGAAACAGCACTATAAAAGAAAAGAAAAAAAAAGCAATTCAAACTGTGCTGCAACATGGATGCACCCGGACCGAGTGCAGAGGACAAGCTGAACCCCCCAAGTTCCACGGAGGTACTGCCAGGAACCCCGTGTTCGAGGAAGGGCAAGGACAAGAGGAAAAGGAAGATGAGGTTCAGTCCGCAGGAAGACCGGATCATGATCACGGAGGTGATAGAACACCATCAACAACTGTTCGGCACCTCCACTGGGGCACTGGCAACCCAAACAGAAATATGGCAGGCCATCATCACCAAAGTCAATGCAGTTGGAGTGTCGAGGAGGTCACTGGAGGAGGTCAAGAGGTGCTGGCATGAAGTGCACAGCCAAACCAAGGAGAAGCTCGCCGCCAACAGGAAGGCAGCAAGGGCGACTGGAGGTGGGAGTCCTGTGACACAGGAGGAGATTGATGAGCTGGAGGAAATGGTGGCCACAGACAGCAGTGAGGAGACAGTGGCAGGAATTGGGGGCCTGGACACAACATGATACAACCGGACCCAACAGCAACAGTGTGAGTAACGACCAACCACGGGAAGACGGGGGTAGATGGGCACAATGGCACACATGCACAATTATGTCTAGCACACTGCACACGTACAATGATCATGGAACATGTCACTGATAGCCTTGGCACACTGCAGCACACATAGAAATACCAAGTAGCCCCGTCCACAATGTGCACAAAGGGGCCCCTCGCTAATATCACAACTGACCCATGCACATGTGCTGAATCCAGCAAAGCAGCGGCTCTGTGACCCACACTGACCATGAAAGTAACACTGCATGCCCGATAGCATAGCAGCAGCCCAAAAACATGAGATGGCCTATGAATCGACGTAGAGGTAGCCCAGCGCGGATCATATCCATAAAGGAGCGGGTCACACTCTGACATGTCTATGTGCACCCACAACCCATGCCGTACGATACACGCAGCAGACGAACAATGCACAAGACCACAAAATCTGTCCAAGAACACATATGACCCAAGTCAAAAACAAATCAGGGCCCAAAAAGCACAAAATTCAAAGGCACTCCATCTCATAGGGAGAAGGCTACCCGAACCCAGAGCTGCAGGGGCAACTCACCCACAATGCAGCACACACACATAGCAATCACAGAACATCAGGAATGATGGCAATGAGGTACAAAGCGCAACACCAACACCAAAGGACATGGCTCACAACAGTTCCCGCATGTGCAGAGTAACTGTCCACTCACATCTGGCTTTGCTTGACACTGTACGATGATAATGCAAGGGTACTACCACACATCCATCATGTAGTCGTAACACACACTGACTGCCATCAAATAGCCAGCTCCATCAAAACAGTGACAATGTACATTGGCATGCAGTCTGAATTTAAACATCTGCAAATCTTCAACATACATGGGTAACCTGCATCTCCCCTTTCACATTGCAGAGGGACAAACAACACCTCCTGCAGGACACACCACACTTCACATCATTGAGGACGAAGAGGAAAACGTGCATATATGTCAAGACACCCTCCAACGGATAATGGACAGCCTCCGCACACCATCCCCAGGAGCAGGGCCGGCCAGCTGCCCAGAGGTGAGCCCACCACCTGCACAGACCACACAGCAGTAAAACACAAACCACCACGGCAGTTTCCCAGCACCCCCAAACCAATACATGGAGTTCCTACAAAGTGTGTGGGGTTGCCAGGTGGAGTTGGCTGAACAGCTGCGGATGGGTTTCGAACTTGTGGCAGCCAAATTCGATGCCATACGTGGGTGTCTGAGTCCCATCAGGGACCACGTACAGTCCCTATCGGACACCCCCTGTACGCACCATGCTCCACCACAGACCTTGGCTGACCTCACTGTGAAGTAGAAAAGAGGGGCCCATTTAGCACCAACAGGGATTAGGGCACTGATACAGTGAAAGAATAAGAAATCCCTTGGGAACCTATACACACATGCAAAATTCACATCACCTTACAGCTCATTCATTTGGTTCACGCCCCATTCTCCGCGTTTTTAAATCTCGATAGAGCCACCAAGTACAAAGGAAAATCATATAACCAAAAAAAAAAATTATAATTTTGTAAAACACAGTTTATTAAACCTGATACACAATCTTCTCAGAATAAAAACACAACACATGAATACACAGTTAAAAACAGGAGAGGATTCGAATCATATTTCATAAAAATGCTAGCCTATCTAATGCACGAAAAGTGAATAGCGAGTGTACAGACAAAAGTTAGACCTAAGAAATTAGTCTTAACACATTACATATCTGTTATGGATTTGTATACTAGAACAGAGCCTGGAGCAGTCACTATTAATGCTTCTCAGACACCGATGTTCCCCAAGCAGATTATGTACAGAGGTTTAGCGTCAGCGCGTTTCGATGGAATAATCTTTATAGGTCCATCTTTATCAAGACTAAAATGGGTATACACTCAGTCTGGAGATTTCTTTTTCATGCGGTAACCTTTTGGATAAAGGAAAGAGCCACCAAGGGGAAACAAAACCTCCCTCCTATACGACAATTGGGGTTGGTCAGAATAGTTATTCCTCCAAACAGCTGGCTGTAACTGTGTGTAGAGAGAGCCAAAGGTTTCTCTTCAGTTCGTCCTTTCTGACAATCTATTCTTACTTAGATGGTGGATCCCAATCAGGAAACTTTCCTCCACGTGGCGCAAAAATATAGAGTTGTAGAAAGTTGGTCTTTTGACAACGCTACCTAGGTCAGTGCAGTATGTTTAGGTCTGAGGTCCCTATATGTTCATTTGGAAGGGATCCGTCAGTCTCGAAGGGCAGCGTGGACCTCACTGTGGCCATAAATGGAATAGAAGAATTGTCTGGTTAGACAAGTACCAGCAATGACAGCACAGAGTTGGCACAGATGCGAAGGTCGATGGAGACCATGGAGCAGATGCAGGATGGAAGTATGTATGCCACAGCTGGACACCAATGAGTAGTTTCTGGGAACTTCTATGCCCTGCAGTACTTCATCTTGCCATTGCTGCCACTGAGCCGCTCCCAGATGAGTGCAGCGGGAACATCTACACCCACAGCTCCGACCCCTGATGTGTCCGTGGCACACAGTGATGCTGCCCCATCACCTTTGCAGTCTGTTGTGTCAGTGGCACACAGCGATACAGCCATCACCCCACCACACACACCGGACACACCGGACAAAAAACCCATATCCGGGGAGTAAGAAGGGGATGGGAATTACTGTGTGAGGACGAAGGCAGTAGCATCCATCACCGCCATATGCACTGTCTCTGCCTGGTCATTACCTATGCATCATGCCCTGGGAAATACCTCCTACTGACCACTGGACATTCACCCTGACCCCGACCTGGACTCCCATTTCATCACTGCTGGCCAATCACACAGCAATCTAGCTGAGGACTGCACTCTCCCACTTCCTAATCACTACTCAATCCCAAAAGAACTCCGGTCGGCCCACCACTGGGCTTCCATGTGATGAGGGCTTGGATGGCTCCGTAAATCACCTGAATGTGAATAAAACATTCTACATCACACAGATGTGTCATTACTATGTTCACTCATGTATGGAAGTATGTCTGGATGTAAGGACAATGAAGGTACACAATGGTAACTGACATCTATGCGCATGTGTATCCCTGAGACACATGGTAAATTGGATGACTGGTGTCAACAGAACTTCACGACGCATGCCTACTTACACACAGTGTGATGACACATTCTGTAATGATATATGACATTACTCCACATGATCAGAGGTTGGACACCATACTCACATTGCTGAAGTCACGTAAGTGCATATATGTCGGCCAGCACCTATCTCAAAACAATGCCTGGCTCACGGAGCTTGAGCTTGCAAAAGGGACACACCCCCATAGCACATGCATTAGTCAGTTCCACCCTGTATAGGAATGATGCTCATTGTGGCACGCAAGTGGACAATCTAATAAACACACCTCACAGTTAGACACTAGTGGAGTGTCATAGACTTTATTGGCATGTGTGTGTCTGTACGGACGAGGCAACGTGCACAACAGGCAGGGACATGCTTAAGACACTTACACGCAGGATGGGTACATGTCGAGGTTCAGAAAATGTTGGTGCGAAAATGGTAAAGAATCATCACGGATGGCAACACCCCACCCCACCTTGCCTTGCTGGATGAGACATGTGTTGTTTGGCGTCTGCCCATTGTCCCGTGTGAGGGGGCACGACTCACTGTATGTGGTATCTGCATAGTGCTCTGCCACCACAGTTCACCGATTGTCTGCTCTGCTGACAGTGACCAGGTGAAAGGGTCCGACATGTTCACATGTTGTGGTAGGTTGCCATGTGTGTGCTCTCCCCCAGCAGTGTGTCTGAATTGGCAATGTTGCAAAATGGCGCTGTGTTGCTCCGACCATGGACCTGCATCATCTTGCACAGGTATGTGTGCACACGTGTTGTTCCACGCAAATGCATCCAGAGTCCGGACAATGGCAGACGTGTCCACTGTTGTGGTGGGCTACATGAGCAATCGCCATGATGCAATAAGTTGTTGTGACCTGTGCTGTATGTAACAATCAGATGTGGCTGCAGGAACATAGTTACTCGTCCATGAATGCAAGCGCAGCTTCATGTGCCATGTGTTATAATAGTACGTCGTTGGCGTGTTCAAGGAACACCAGGGTGAGCCAATCCATCAACTGGTCCGGGCAGGTGTGCTCAGTCCACGCCATTTCACCAATCTGCAACACAGCCCAATAGGGGAGCGCCTCGATGTGGTCAATGCACACGAGGAATTGTGCAATCTCCCATGCACAACTGCCAATACATACGCAGTATGTCAAGGCATCTCATGCACGGCTGTCTCAGTTACACTCCTGTTCGTGATCCAACAGGGGGCGCAGACACAAGTCATAATCTAATTCATCTACGGGTGTGTTGGATAGGCAGACTTCCATGGGACACTCGAATGTGCGTGTTCGGTAGTGGAACCAGGGCTGGCCGCAGGTGACGAAGGCAATGCAGAAGCTGAGCCAGTAACTGATCAGCAGTACTGCCAGTGGCACTGCGCCCAGTAAATGCAGCATACATGCACGGTAATGTTCCACGTGACGGGGGTTGTGCATGTGCCCGGTATGGCCTGCCATTGCCTTGGTGCGTCTCGTGGAACCCGCACTCTTCTGAACTGCGGCACTTGTGTGGATGATATGCCACAGCTCTGGGCAATGATTTGAATGTGTGTGCAAAGTTGGGCTAAATGGGTTGCTGTTTCCGTGTGTGTCAAGGGCATTCCATGCGGGGGTCCCTCAGGCAGGGGCTTCTGTGTGTGGGGTGTGGATGAGTCAGATAGTTAATTTGCGCAATGCGTGTTGCAGGAGTCATCCACATTTGCCATGGCATCTCTCTAGGGTGTTCCAGGTGTGTTCTGGACCAAGGTCAGAGGTGCAGGTGTTCTCCCACCTACTGCATTGGGACAATGGAGCTTTCATCCCTGTTGTTTGTCTGGTTGCTACTTGCGTTTTTGGAATGTGATGTGGCTTTGGCGCTGAGATTGGGACACGGCCTTGGGCTCATGGGGTACAGATGACGATACACACAATTGTTGGCATGTGGAGCAAGGTGCCCTGCAAGGCCTTGCGCTGCTTGTGCAATCTCCACCGTCTCTCTCTCTCTCTCGCTCTCTCCCTCTCTTTCCTTTGTTGGGCGCATGGCACACCTTCTTCTCCTGGATTTAGTCTTCCAGGCTGTGTCCTATGGATTGTCCAGTGCAGAACCGCTAGGACTCATCCAAATAGTTGTTTTGGCTTTTGTTTGTATGGTGTTTTGTGTTGGTGGTTGCATTGCTGTATGACTGATTCTCCAGTTTCTGGCCACGCACGTATGTTGATTTTCCTGCTTGTGCGACATCAGGCAAAATATTTGTTTTGGGATTTGTGGTGTTAGTGTGCAGTTTCTTGGTCCGGGGTTGGGGGTGGGCCCAGGGGGTGTTGTGGGCCAGGGTGTGGTGTTGGTGGGTGTTGTGGCCCTCTTCGGTGTCCGTGCTGCATGTTCAGTTGCTCCATGGCATCTGTTGCCCTTCAGGCATGACTGTGGGCTGGGCTCTTTTTTTTTGGTGCAGGCTGTGGTCTGACTTTACACCAGGTCACAGCAGGTATTCATTTCCTGCTGCTAATGCGCCTTATTGCGTGTTTTGTGTTCTTATTGCTGATCTGGCTGGTCATTGTGAATGTTGAGGTGTAGTGTTGTCGCGGCTTTTGCACGGGTACGCCTACTCTGCATCTCATTAGCGATAGTTGCAGGTGTCCTCTGTGGCGATGTTTTTTGCAGCTGCTATCGCGGGTAAAATGGTGCTGTGGGCTGTTAGCACCAGCTTGTGAATGGGGTGGTAAATTTATCACGACTTTGGCTGCAATAAAGTGCCGTTAATTCAGTGATAGCTCCTTGTGAATTTGCCCCAAAGTCTTTAAGGCTATGAAATAAAAATGATATAATGTCTATGTGTGTTGTGATGACTTTGCACCATCTTTTGACTTTAAAATTGGAATCTGCTGTAATTGAATCTGGTGTGATGGGGTATGGCACTTGCTCATTCACCATCATACGAAATCTGCAAAATGAGACCAGGTTATGAGTAAAATTAAATGCCTTTACCTTTTGAGCATTTAAATAGAAAGATAACACATCTATTATCCTCAAGCAAAATAATTTTTTCTTCCAATCTTGTTTTACTTATTTTTTGTTGACATAAGTAATACAATATGGAGTGTTTCTATTTCCCCTTTATTCAGATGTTCTTCTATTAACCTGCTGTTGAATGCAACTAATCTATTACTGGACAGCCAGGTGTGCAGTTGACACTGAATGCTTTCAGATTCGCATATAATTAGAGATATAGGGCCAGATGTAGGTAAAAGCAGTTTTGCAAGTCCTTGGACTCGCAAAATGCCATGTAGGTAGGAATTGCAATATTTTTTGCGATTCCTTAATATTCCTTAATTGCGAATTGCAAATTACGAAATGAGGTTCGCAATCAAGGAATACCTTCCCATTTATTCCTATGGGCCTGAATGGGAATTGCGCAGGCAATTTGCGAGTACCCAACAGGTACTCGCAAATTGCGTATGCAATTTCAAGGGTGCAAGGGTTCCAGAGGGACGCCCTTTTGCACCCCTGAAATGTGCATGTGTGAACATGTGGTGCACATACATGCCCTAAGGGCATGAATGTGTGCCACATGACACTTTTAAAAAAACAAAAAAGTGTTTTTTTAAAGGAAATTGCAAATTACCACCAACTTTAAGTTGGTGGTAATTTGCGATTCCTTAAGGCAATATCGCAATTTGCGATGCCTACTAGCATAGTATTTAGGGAATCGCAATTGCAATTCTCTAAATGCTTGCGCAAAATAAGGAGTCGCAATTTTAGCAATTCCTTATTTTGCGAGTAGGTATTTGCCTTTCTACATTGGACAAAGCTGAATTTCGGTCACAAACTCCAAAATTTGCAGAATTTCTGCGTTTGTGATCGGAATTTGGCTTCCTACGTCTGGCCCTTAGTAATGTAAATCTGAAGAAAGCAAAAATTATGCTTTTCAGGAATTCAATCTCTCAATCTACTTTCTACCTAAAAGATCAGTGAAATAAATAAATTAAAAACCAGAATTATTTAGGTATATATTAATCTGCAAATTAAATTGGGAGACACATGGTAAATTTGTGGTAATGGTTAATTTATTTGCTGGCAGCTTTGAACATCATAATTTCATTTTGGTGAATATTCCCAAGATAAATTAGTACCTGCATACAAAGCTACAATTTTGCCATAGACACCAAGGGATTGGGCACGGATTTATTTAGTGATTTTTGTGATTCACCTATTCAAGGATTGTGATTATTGTTTGAGGTGAGTCCCCCCTACCCCTTCAACTAATACTCCATTCTTACAACACTATAAAAATCAGTTTTTAATAATTATCTTCTCATTGGTATGGAAGAGTTATTGTCTCAGGTTAACACTGTAATTAAAATAACATGAAACAATAGTAAAGTATTGCTTCATAAAGTGAAATCGATTGTTGTTGTTGCTACAGGGAACTGCATTATTATGGAATGCACTAATGGTGAGAGTTTTAATCATCCCATTTTTTGTAACAGGAATATGCCCTGCTTGTGTACAGTCATATTCCCCTGCCCCAAGTAACAGAGTGCTATTCTGGTTTTTGATTTTGGTTCTGGCTTCATGTTAATCTAGCATGTTTGCAAAAGCAGGCCTGTCCCTTGACATGAGTAAAATAATTGTCCTGTCCTGTAACTTGGAGAGGTCCACATAGAGAGCGGTCGTAGCAATGTACCATGTTCTTTGAATCCATAGTTGTGACCAGGCCTTTTATATCTGTGTCACTAGAGTCAAGCCTACTGGCCCATTCATATAAAGTTATGTTTCTGTGGGCATGACAACTTCCTCACACTAAAATTCTGTGTTTGTTGCATGAATTCATGTTTGTATTCTGCTTGATACATGCAGTGTGTGTAAGCATGAACGTGAGCCAGGCTAATGGAGGACTGTGAGATTTGCTTTGGATATGTGTAGTCTAGCCAAATGCACATGATGAAGTTGTTATCTCAGAAAGTAGAAATGTATTGCTGATTGTACTGCTGATGTTCCTGCAGCTAGTGGAAGAGATCTAGACACTGAAGTGAGGGAAGAGAATGCATTGCTTCTTTAGAAATTCAATTAGGACTTTTGCTGAGCAATGAGCTGTTGATTAGTCTTCCTGAACTGCCATTTGGTGGGTAGTAAAGATAAAAGGTGGGATTGCAGATGTTGCTGTGTGATCTGAAAGGGGACCTTTAGGTGAGTGCCAGGCTTCTGTCTTTCCCTGGCTGTGCTTTCAGTTGGCTGATGACAGTCAAGTGCAGAAACCTCACTCCTCTGTGTGCCTCTGTTATGGGTGCCTCAGGCTAGAGACAACCCTCCTGTAAGAAGCATCACTCTATACAAAGGCTGTGTCTGGTGAACGACCTGGAAAAGACACTTTGAAAGGAGAACCACAGCAAACTGATTCTGAAACAACAGGCAGTGGATAGGCATATCATCTCTATTCTTGTAGTATAAAAGTGGGACCCCCCTTGTCCGGTTCCAAGTTCTCTACAGCCAAGGAATGGAGTGTACTCACTGGGCTTCTGGGTATTTGGACAAAAATGTGAGTTTTAAACATCGAGTTAAAGAAAAATTAGAAAAAATATATCTTGATACAATTATATTGTGATGCAGAAATATTGTTGTCAAGAATATCGATTTTTTTCAGATAAGTAACATTGTTGTCAAGAATATTGTTGTTGTATCATTTTCAAAAAGAGATTTGCTCATGTGGAAATGGTTATGGGGGACTATCAGCAGAATAGCGAATCAATGCTGCATGCGGTCTATTGTTCTGACGCTGGCGTTTGGGAACTGCAGTTTAGGAGCCATTTAAGCGGCAGTGCTTTGTGCCACAGGTAAGCAAGTCCTACCTCATCTAAGGAGCTCATTCTCCATTTTTCCTGACTTTGCTGCTGTTGCTCACACAACGCATACAGCTGAATCTCTGGAGTCTGTCCAGCGAGGGAAATTACAACTCCCTCGATAAAAAAATAAAAATATATGGTTTTTTTGCCTTGCTGGTTTCTGCTACGCTTGTCACGACTGCTGGGAGAACAGTCCCAGGAGGGACTGCACCGAATCTTTTTGCCTACTGCCGTCGGCGGGGACAAAGACTACATCCCCCAGCGTCCTCCAGTGCTTCCTGACGCTGGGCAGCGCATCACCGCTGGAGCGCCTTAAATCCATCTGAGGGCTCACGTGGGGTCCTCGCTAAAAAATTGGTTTCTTGCCTTGCTGATTGCTGCTACGCTGCTACGCTTGGCAAGGGCGGGCCTGTTCCGCACCCGTCAGAAGACGGAAGAGGCCCGCCTGGGCAACCCCCCTAACCTCCCCGGGTTTTGGAACCCCGCAAGGAACTCCTGACTATTGGCCCCACTGACTGGGCTTTCCTTGTCATACATCTGAGGAGGTGAGGTGAGGACATCTTTATTGTGCCCCCGCTGTGACTGTTTATAGCCTAAAGCCTCAGTAAAGTTGGGGGAGCAAAACTACTATCGTGGACTCTTACCCAGTGTGGAAACATAGAGGAGTGGAGTAGAAGCCTTATAGTACCTCATAGACTTGGACTCTGCTGCCTGGGTGGACGGTTACTGGGTTATTACGGGTCATTTGTGATTTGTGAGTTGCTTATCTAGTAGGATGAGCAGGAGGAAGGCGAGGGATTCTATGGTGGGGGAGTGCAAAAGGGACACTAGACACATATCTAGTAAGGGCAGGGTCATTATTAGTGCACGAGATCCAACTGGCAGAGAAAAGACTCTCACTGGACTCATTTGCAGCACAGAGGAGAGCATCAATGGGGGCTATAGTATCTGCCAGGTCACCTAGAGTCGACAACCCAGTAGACAAAGATACTGCTAATGGCGATCATATTGTCAATAGTCCAGATGTTGTGGTTATAGGCTCGCAAGTGACAGAATCGTCAGCACGGGCAATTGAGGTATTACAGGAGGGGTTGTACACGATAACACCAGTAGGAGAGGATAGCGAGGGGGGTTGTGACCCACAAATAGTACCATCTTGTGGACTAGGTCAAATGGAGGGGACCCCCGTCTTGGCCGCGTCTTTAAATAGAAATGGAGAAACCCCAAGGGAAGGTGGGGAGGTGGTCACTCGATCTAAAAGGGCACGTCTAGACAAAAGTGAGACGGGCCGGGTTACTACCCCACAAGCAGACCCACTGGCAAAAACCAAGCGAACTCGAGGAGTGGGGAGGTAAATTGAGAATATTAATTCCAAGAGGAAAGGAGCTCAAATAAGGTTAACTAGTTGTGTACACCAAACTATATCATAAGATTAGGGGAATTTACAACCGAGACTAGTCTTTAAAATTCTAATACTTTGGCCGTTTTCAATTTCTCATATATTTGATATTTGATATTTATGTGTATTTATAAAGCGCAAACGTTCGCTCCCAAGGGAGCATCATGGCACTGAGCAAACTGCAGAGGATTACTGAAAAGTGGGATGTGATGAGAGATAAGAACTAGATGGCAGACAATACAGAGGTGTCTGATTGTTGGAAGACCCATGTCTTAAGGAGTTTTCTGAAACTATTCTCATTTTCAATAAGTCTAAGGTTGACTGGCAGGTTGTTCCAGGCCCTGGTCGCCAGGACGGTAAAAGATTTCCCACCTTTGGTCTTGTATTTGAATCTGGGGATCGTGACAAGATTTGTCCCAGAGGATCTCAAACAACGCGGGGGGTTGTAGCGCGTGAAGCGATTTGCAAAATAGTGGGGTCCTATGTTATGCATGGATTTGAAAACTGTAAGGAGCAGTTTGAAAAGAATTCTTTTATGCAACCGTAACCAGTGCAGAGATTTTAATGCTGCTGCTATATAAAGTTAGCTCAGGCGACCGTAGCGAGGAGCAATGCCCGGACCACTCGGACGCCCACACCTGGGTGCCGGATGACCCAGGAAGCCTCAAGATATGGCGGGGGTGGTGATGGGGGGGGGTCTTTAGTGGTGGGGGGGGTGGACATACAGGTATGATAGTAGGGTAGAAGCTTCGACTCAATCTTTATGCAAGAGAGTTAGTCCAGAAGACAGGACAGATTCAATAGGTACTAATGGTTAAGCTGAAAATTTTGACAATTAATATATGTGGGTTAAATGATATACATAAAAGACAAAGGATTGCAATTGGTTTAAAATCCATCGGAGCAGACATAGTCTGTCTGCAAGAAACTCATGTCGAGGGGTCCCAAATACATCTACTAAAAACATTAGGATATAGAGTTATTACCGCTACTACCCAACAGAATAAAACTAAAGGAGTAGCCATCTTGGCAAGAGGTGGTGGAGCCCAGTTTGTGAGATGGGCAGCAGACAAATCTGGCCGATGGGCCATCGTGGAATGCATCTATGATAAGGGGAACAAACTTATGGTCTGTTCTGTATATGGCTGTGTCACTGACGATCCCGATCTTCTGAACTTTTTATCCAACGAATTATCACATTGGCCTGTCCCGTTGATTGTTTGCGGTGACATTAATCTATATCTCCCGTCTAAGTGGATCTCTGCGCATAACTTCAGCTACCAGGGAAGGAAACCAAAAACATTTAGAGCACTCAGGGATCTCTGTAACGCTCATGCGATATCTGACTGTTGGGAGTAGAAATTCCCAACCGATTCCGGGTATACTTTTTTTTCACACCCCCATTTTAAATTTGCAAGATTGGATTATTTTCTTGTGTCAGACGTAATTATATCTCACTGTTCGATAGCTCGATTACCAAGGGTTTTTTCCGACCATAACCCCCTAATTATTAATATAGATATGGGGGATCAGCCAAGAGCCCGCAGCGATTGGACATTTGAAAGGGCTTTACTGGCCAACGCAAAATATTGTAATCTTATGGAAAATTGGATTCCTGACTTTCTAAAATATAACCTAGGAAGTGCTCCCCTAGAGGTGGTCTGGGATACATTAAAGGCCGGTGTAAGGGGAGAGACCCTTAGATTCTCCATCAAACACAATCAGGAAGCAAAGCAAGAACTAACTAAATTACATGATAATCTTGCTAGCAAAGAGGAAGACCTGATGATAGCTGTCCAGGGTGATGGTAATATAGAAGGTGCAGCAAGAAAAGTTGCAACTGCAAGAAACCTAATAACAGAAACACTCACCACAAAAGCAATAATCAAAGCCACCGTGAACAGGGAGAAAATCTATGAGCTTAATGAGCAGGTAGGACACCAACTAGCTGTCCGCATAAGACAACAGATTAGCGACAATACAATTACAAGAATTAGAGACCCTATTGAAGGCCTGACCTGCGATTCCAACGAGATTAGGGATGCGTTCCATAGATACTATGAAGATCTATACACTGAGACAGGGAAAAACCAATCTAAAATAGATGCATATCTGGACCTCGGTACAGGGCTTCAACTCCCCAAAACCGACAAAGACAAACTTGCAGAAGTACCACAATGGATCGAAATTCTCCTGTCTATAAATAGCCTCCCAACCGGAAAAGCAATGGGCCTAGACGGAATTCCGGTGGAATTCTATGCTAAATTTAACAAACAATTAAAAGAAATCCTAACTAATTGGATAATTCAGGTATTTCAGGGCGGGCGAGCACCTGAATCATGGAACCAGGCTCAAATTATCGTTTTTCCGAAAAAGAATAAAGATCCGACAGAATTAGGGGCTTACCGCCCCATTACCTTGATAAATAACGATGCAAAAATATACTCCAAACTACTCGCTAGTCGATTGGCCCCGGTAATTCACAAAATTATTTCCGTAAGGCAGCATGGATTCGTCCCCTGTAGATCCACCACCGATCACATCCAGAGGGTGATCACACTCTTTGACATAGCGGACGTAACAGGAGACCCTATGGCACTTATTCTTTTAGATGCCGAAAAAGCCTTTGATAGAGTCTCCTGGAAATATCTATGGACCGCTATGTCGAGGAGTGGGATTGGGGAGGCATTTATCAATGCGATTCGCAAAATGTACTCTAATCCAGAAGCTGTGGTCTCGATAAATGGAGAAAACTCAGCTACAATTAAAGTATCAAGAGGTACAAGGCAGGGGTGCCCTTGCTCACCTTTGCTATTTGCCATATTCATTGACCTGTTCATCCACAGATTGGAAATGAATACATCAATAATGCCAATAGAGACTATTAATGGCGAAACTAAGTCCTTAGCATATGCCGACGACATTGCTATAGTTACAGTCGATCCTAAAAAATCTGTAGAGGCAATGGAACAAGAGGCAAATAATTTTAGCGAAATCTCGGGGTACAAACTGAGCCAGACTAAAACTCAAATCTTAATTAATAGCAATAGTAATCTTGTGGATGAAAGGGTAATGGGTAAGGCAATGTATCTCGGCGTTAATCTTACCGCTAATTTAAACAACCTGGTTAAACATAACATGGTTCCTCTAATGAAACAAACGGAAAAAAGTCTAAAAAAAATGCATAATTTACATCTCACAATTATAGGAAGATGTAATCTAATTAAAATGGTATATCTTCCTAGATTTTTATATTTTTTTCGTACTATTTGTTTGAATTTTGAACCACTAATATTTAAGGAAATTGATAGTATCTTTTCTCGCTCTATATGGAGTTATGGGAAAATCCGTAGAGCTAATAGATTTATTACCCTACCAAAATATCGAGGAGGTCTGGCACTTCCTAACCTTAAAACTTACTGGTGGGCGACAACCCTTAAGTATAGTAGCCAGCTGTTAAGGAATAATCAGGAGGATTTTTTAGAGAGATCTACTCCTACTCCTCAAGAACTAATTCTAGGTAATCAAGCGGGCGCACATTTGTGGCGATTGACTTATGACTGCCATTTTAAGAAAGTGCGCTTCAAAACTCTAAAAGGTATCTATGCTGCCTGGAATGACGTCCGCAAACAGCTAGGGCTAGGCCGGTTTTCGTACTACACTACTTTTGTATGTAACAACAATCTCCCGGAGATCTTTTCTGACATGTGTATGACACAGTGGACCAGACTTGGTATAGTCCAAGTCGGCTCTCTTTATGAGTCAGCTGGCCTTACCTCATTTGAATCTTTAAAACACAAATATGGCCTAGAAAATAGGGACTTTTTCAAATACTTACAGGTTAGGGACTATATCATGAAAAAGGGGGGGTAGGGTAGTTTTTCAGAAAAATGAGTTAATAGAATCTATTGTTCATTGTAGTAGTGTAAAAATTGGGGCAATATACACCAAGTTGACCATTGGATTCCCGGATGATATGGATAAACACATCGACAACTGGCAGAATAAACTTGGAATCTCGATTACATCTATCCAGAAGGCACTTCTGCTATCCCAATCGACACTAATGTCCTCAAAATTGCAAGCACGATTCTATAAAACTTTTTTTCTTCTATATCACACCCCTTATATGTTAGCCAAATGGAGCACAGGTAAAGGGACATTTTGCCCCAGATGTATGATGCCAGAAGCAGACTTAATTCATATGTTTGCTACATGCGGGGCACTTTGTACCATTAGACGCGAGATATCTACTTTTTTATCTGAAATATTTGAGACACAAATTGTAATTACTACACCAGAAATAGTATTGTTTGCCAGTGCGAACCACCCAGATAACATGAAGGGATTTCTGTTTGTCTCTATGGCGGTGCTTCGAATCTGTCTCGCTTCTGCCTGGCTGGATACTGCTCCCCCATCTTTCCAACAATGGCAGGCTCGATTACTCTCAACATATAGCTTGGAGAAAGCAATTTACAGCAGGAAGGGTTTGAAAAAGAAAAAGAAGGGTTTCGAAATTTGGTACCCACTTACGCAATGGATCGAAAGTCTAGGACAGTAATTTTATTTCTTTTTACTACTTTAATGTAAATATTTATAGTCTTGTTTTCAGGGTTTAGCTACTCGCTACGGTTAGTTATTTTTTGTTAGTCGATATGGATAATAATATTGTGTAATCATGCCTGTATTAGAGCGGGTGGAGGGTGGGGGGGGTGCTCCTAAAATGTTATGAAAAATCATGTGTAATAAAAATTGTTAAAAAAAAAAAGGAAAGGAGCTCTAATCTTGGCCAGGGCTACAACCACAGAAGGGCAATTGGAGAATTCCCAGTGCACAAAATGTAGGAAGGCAGATAATGTGGGGAGGTAAGGCGCAGAAATGTGGTCCAGGCTGGAAACAATGCTCAGTACTCACCTAGGGCCCCTACATGAAAAAATTACCCTAATCGAAGAGAAAGTGACTATGTTGCTTGCCCTGACTAGTAATCACATTAACCCCTTCCATGCTGCCGTCGGCCATTGGCCGACGGCAGCACTACCTCGCTGGTGCTGCCGTCGGCCAATGGCCGACGCGGCCGCGCCCGTTTTTTAAAACGGCCACACTGCCGCAAAAAAGCGGAAGCAGCCAACGGGTTAATGTTGTAATGGCATATACAGCAGATAGCTTGGGGGTCTCAGAAGTTTCTGCCACTCAAGGGGCCGCGCTGCCCCCAGAGAGACACAGCGACACAACACATGGTGGTGAACAACACCACAGAATAAAGCAACTAGTAAACATAGATTCATTGGCTGGATCCAGGGTGGGTAATGTCCCAAGTGTAAGACGTGATATGAGAGATACTAGCCGGACAACAGAGGGAATTGAGGATCAGAAGCTGAAACCACAAGGGGGTTTGGAAAATAGAGGGGATCGAGTAGAAAATGTACTAGAAAGACAGGATAGTCGGTCTGTGCAAGCTGACTGGGTTAGGGGCTCCACGGCTTTGCCGGTTATAGATTTTTTACCGGCAGCTTGCCCTTATACACTAGTCTTGACAGGGGTTCCCGCGTTTGGTGGAACTAAAGAGGAAACTTCGCAAATGTTAATTAATAAGTCGGCCCATTGGCTGAATAGGAACCTGCAATTTAATATCGCCAATCACAGGCACATTCTAATGGTGAGACAGGTGTCCTGGATTGGTGGCACCAGGAAGTGCTTTCCAGGAGACACTGTGATTTTAAACTTTAGGTTCCCTGGACAGATACAAGATCTCCTCATGCAGGGTAAGGGGCTCTTTCAAACAGAGGACGATTCGACTATTAAGATGTTACCACTGGGGTTCTTTTATAGAGTTATGAAGGGAATAAATTCCAGTGATAACCAGAGGATTGTCCAGGCAGGTTATGCCCGAGGTGCCACTCGGTCCACTTATCCAATCAATATGGCCTGTTTGCAAAAGTCTCAGCCTCAGATGACATCGATTGCCGCAAAAAGAGTAAATTACCCAGGGAGGATGGAGCTGTGTATGTTGCATCCTTGAATACAGGCGGGGGAGGGACACTATGTCCACAGGCCGAGGGGCCTATGTCACAGATCACTGCTGGAGATTCTCAGGGTCCCACAAGGAAAGGGAATACTTTACAGTTTCAGTTTATAAACTTTATTTTGATTTAAAAAAATCACAAAAGTCATCACAGGACAAACAGAGACTAAATTGGACAATACATCATATCCCTATAACACACACTTGATTATGACTTGGACATATGATACTCATTATTAAAACAAGAAATAATTTAATACAGCTCTAAAACGCTCCCATAACAGCGGCCTGGAAACAAATTTTCCTTTTTAAAAGAGCATCAAATCTATTCAATAAAATTCATATACAATTAAGAAAATATTAAATGATGAATAGGAGAGGAATTTTACCTATGCCTCCCTTCAGTCCAACGAATCACCCACACCCAGCCCAAGAACTTAGCTGTGGCAATCACAGTGGGGCCATCTACTGCAGTTTTAAGTAATCTGAAAGCCTCACTGTATAACCTAGTCCCAAAAGATAAACACAAGGGCTTCAACCAGCATCGCCTCAGGTTGTTGTAAGCTGGGCATGCAAACAGAATGTGGGCCAAAGATTCAACCCTATCGGGGCAAAAAGGACAGTTGCTATTAGTTGCATGCGAATTAGACCACTTCGAAGTGAAAGCCTTAGTGCAGAGGTCTTCAAACTTTTTGATGCCGAGACCCCCTTGTCAAAAGTTTTTAGGTGCAAGGACCCCCTCCTGACAAAAAATTCGAGAACCTGTTACTCATCATCAATAACCAAAAACGCCCGCAATTCCCCTGGCAAATCATTTTTACGGTGGGGAAATAATAATAAACACTGTATTTTGTAAATGTTTTCGACCGCCAGGTAGCTACGTATATAATAACGGGTAGATTAAATGAAAAATAAATGTAAAAAGTTGTTACTCATTGGAAAATGCACAATAGTACATTGTGAAACTATTTAAGATGAATGTATACGAACAATGATGTTAGAAATAATATTGAATATGTTTACAGACTGAACATTTGAGACTGTAATTAAACATTAATGAAGCCTGAGGAAGTAGTGGGTAGTGGTGTTCAGTGTCTCAATCGCGCCTGTAATTTTCACTCTATAATAGGCACCTATGCTCTTTCTCGCTGCATCTTTCATCTGAATATCTGACACCTATTCTGTTTCTACTTCAGCACTGTCTTTTCAGTCACTCTGGAATGCACTTTTTCATATCTCCTTCACGTCGTAACTCATCACAAAAACACTAAGAACTCACTCGCCTGTAAGCACTGCATTTTCTTTGACCACGCTGTGTCAATTTTAGGCAATTGTTTACCTCCTTCACACGCTCATTTGTACAGAATTACATTTGCAATTGGAATACTATAACTTTTGTTCTTCAGAGAGGCCAAGGACTGAATGGTCATGTATTCTGAACACCTACATGGCACCACTGACGGCCACTGTGAGAAACTCACACTGCTTTGAACAAGGAACTCCAGGGCTCTCAGTTGTGGCCTGCAAACACTCTTACAGAAGGCAAGATTAAGTACAAGTGAAATATACACAGGTAAAATGACAAATGTCAAGATAGCAGAACGTAAGGAAAGTTTGTAGTTGGGTGGTTCTGGCCTCTGACTTCCTTCCCATTTTCCCCTCGGTGAGAACGGCCCCCTATACCCATCCCCCACCAGCCCAGCTCGCACTTTTCCTTGTGGACGCACTGCATGAACAGGCCTGCTGGGCTCACTTAAGCTGGCACTTGCCTCCCGCAGAGCCTGACTGCTTCCTATTCGTCGTGGTGGCCAAGACCCATCCTCCTTCATCAACTGGTGACGAGTATGCAAGATATGTTTGCTTCTGAGCAGCTCCCAGTGCGAGGCTTTGCCTAGTATTACCACTCGGAGCTGATGCCATTAAGCAATCATTGTTGTGGGTGCCGACAAGAAGGCTGGTGAATGCGCGCCCCCCTTCCCGTGACCCCACGGCCCCCCTGGGGGTCGCGCCCCACAGATTGAAGACCTCTGCCTTAGTGGGTATTGATCCCACTCTAAATTGGTGGAATAATTTTCTATCACTTGTCGATGTGATCAGATCCCAGTACTGTTCATATTTTGGTTCAAATTTAATTTCAAGAAAGGTGCTGGACAGGGTAAGACTACTGGAAGCTGAGAACTGCCGGGAATATATCATGTGCCAATAAGCTGCCTTTAACTCTGTTTTACTGGGAAACGGACTTCCCACGGGGAAAGTCCACAGCAGACTCAATCCCAGCTCACAGGGAATATTTTTTTCACTCCTAAACCACTCAATTTTATTATTTACATCCACATCCCGAACTTCTAACACAGCCAGGGCATAATTGGCTAGCTCGGGAGTCACCCAAAGTCTCCTCCAGTATGATACTAATCTATAACGGGCTACATCCCTAATGGAATGACACCCCAAATCCAAATAAAGGGGGATCAGTGGGGTGGATTGTGGCAGGCCCATTAACAATCTTAAGAATTTATTTTGACCCACCACTAAGGAATCCAGTTTGACATGCGCCCACAACTCTGAGCCATAGAGGATTGAAGCACCAATTTTGGAGTTATAGATCTGCAATACTGGAGCTATGGGTTTGGTATAGGAGCGTCTGTGCTCCCTAAGCAACACAGCCGAGAGTTGAGCATGTCTCACCGTGAGACAGTCTATTTGCGGCTTCCAGCTTATTTTTTTGTCTATGGTTACCCCTAAATATGAAAAAATCGCTGTTTGCTCAAGAACACCTTCCTGCATCCTAACTTCACCGATGTATTTGTTAGAGTTCTGGAGGACCATAAACTTCGTTTTGTCAACATTGACAACGAGGTCATGATCCGCACAGAACTCCTCAAATCTTGAGAGGGCACGTTGGAGGCCCTGTCTCGTTTTAGAAAGAATGAGAGTGTCATCGGCGAAAATTAGGAGTGGGATCTTTAACCCAGCTAGACTTGGGGCATCTGTGGGGCAGTTTTCAAAGTATTTCAAAACCCCATTTATATATATTGAAAATAGGGTGGGTGGGAGTACGCACCCATGCCTTACACCCTTCACAACCGAGAACTTTTCAGTGGTGTAACCTGCTATATCCCACCTAACCTGGGCATAATTATCCGTATGCAATTTGACAACAAAAGCTAAGATGTCCAATGGCATACCCAACTTTAAAAGACTGTGCCACAGCTTAGAACGTGGAACTAGGTCAAAAGCTGACCTAAGGTCCACGAAAGCTGCAAAGATAGAGCCTCTCCCCAGGGTAACAGTGCGCCAGTTTATGAGAATGAACCTTAAAACCTGGTCCACTGTACTAATACATCGTTGAATCCCTGCTTGTAAGTCTGAGAGAATATGACATTCCTCCATCCATGCCTGCATTCTACCTAAAACCACCCTTGCCGCTACCTTCTGAATGCAATCAATCAGGCTTATAGGCCTGTAATTTCCTGGTAGGGAGCGATCCCCCTTTTTAAAGATGGGAATGATTACTGCACCTTCCCAGGAACTGGGGATCGCTGCTCCCTTATCGATAGCATTCATTAATAGTTGAATATACGTTGCCCAGGAGTCCAGATCTTGTAGAAAAAGGTCTGCAGGAATGCAGTCAAGACCTGGAGCCCTACCTTTAGGGACCTGTAGGAGAGAGGTTTCTACTTCCTTTTTAGTGATGCAGAAGGAAGGGGGAGAAGATGGCATTACCAAGGTGACTTGAGCACCTGGATCCTTTGCGAATTGACCTTTGAAGTGGCGGACCCACTGATCTGGCTCCACGTAATTAGTGGGAACATTTCTAGGATCCCCACTCCCCCATTTCACCAGATGCCAAAATCTCGTCATATCCCTCCCAGAGCATGCATTAAGTAGTTCAGCCCAATGAGCTTCATCCCAGTCTCTTTTTGCCTGGGATTTTGTTGCCTTATATGCCTGCTTCTTCTCTCTTATAGAGACCTGTTCTTTACTCCTGATTGCAACTGCCAAAGTTCTATAGGCCAAGCAACAGTTGGAATTGCACCAAACTGCATCCTTGGTGTTGGATGATACGGGGCCTTTTTTATTTTTCATTAAAAAAACTTTTCAGTTGATTAAAAAGATGCTCATGTGATGTGCCTGACCAACTCTTTCCCAGTGTACCCCCAATTCAGCATCCGTCTGAAGAGTAACTATAGTGTTAGCTACTAAGTTACTCATATCTAGCAGCTTCTCTGGGTTGAGTGCAACCTTGGCCCATTTAAGACATCTTATGTCATTTTACAAATGTCCTTCTACGAAATCTGGACAGTGTGGCAACTCTTCGACATGGTTTGGTTCTAAACCCCGCATAGAAACTAAAAGAGGATTATGGTCGCTTTCTGGCCGAGCTTCTACCATCATGTCTAGCAATTTAGGCCAAAATTCCTTATTTATAATAAAGTAGTCTATACAACTGAAGCGATGCCCACTACTATATGTTGGCATCCCTAATTTCTCAGATTTCGTGCAACCATTTGCTGCTCTCAACCCATGTTCCAGACAGAATGCTTTTAATTGGAGTGCTGGACTGGTCCACTTTTTTATGGGCGGAAGTTCCAGAGGTGGGATTGACCACTGGTCATCCTCCTCCACACTAAAATTCATATCCTCACAATCAAGTGGTTCATATGTGCAATTAAATTCCCCAGCTATTATGGTGTTGCTATTACCTCTGTGATTCGTTAAAAAACCATCTAGAAGGCTTACTATATCAGACGCCTTCCCGCCTTGCTGGCCCCTAGAGTAAACATTGATGAGTAAAACATCCGGGGAATTGCCCTGTGATAACTTAACAATGAGAATGTCCCGAGAGTCAATAGCAATCTCCTCTAGCTTGTAGTAGTGGAGCTGCCTGATCCACATTGCCAAGCCCCCCTTCGATCTACCCCTTTCACCCTGTACAGCTAGCTTTGAAAAATTCATATGTCCTTCACAAAAGACCTGGTCCACTGCCCAGGTTTCTTGGAAAAATAGTATATCCTGCTGAATACTTTACTAATTAGCACCTCCCCTAGGCCCGCAATCTGGTCATCATCAGAATGCACAGACACTCATAGTTATGGCTCCATTTAAGTTATCTCATGGAACATAGCTGGGCTTTCATCCAAAATATCTAACCCGGAATGGTTCCCTTATATAAAGTGCTTCCAGGTCATCTGCCTCCAGGAAACATGGAAGACGGACAGTAGCTTGTCCGCTCTGGAGGGTTTCAAAATGTACTTTGTCCCGGCATGCAAGGGAACGGTAGGAAGAGCGAAGGGAGGCGTAATCATATACGTAGATTTAAGCCTCAGGGGGAGGTGGGATAATTTAGGATGGGACTCAGAATTTGTGCAGGGGGTCAGATTGTGCACAAGGGGCCTCAAGCTAATTTTTATAAACTTTTATAATGCTGTATTATCAGGACAGTCACTAATAAGATTGAAGGAATTGGAGAGTAGAGTTGGCATTATTAGGTGACTTTAACTGTCACCTATGCCCAAACGTGGAACCCAGAACAGGGGAATGGTCCTAATCCCACTAGAAGAGGGACCGCACTTAGAGCACACAACAGAGGGAAAGGAACTAAACAAGTTGCTAGGATCCTTTGCCCTCTCTTGTAGCATGAACCTGATCAAAATAGGGAAGAATGGTTTGGTTAATCCAACTTTTAAAGGAAGAGGCCGTGCCTCTTTTATTGATTATATTGTTGTTTCTATCACGTTAAAGACCAGGATCCTAGGGTTTCAGATACAACCAAGCCTATTTAGTTATCACAACCCACTGGTTATCTAACTCAGGGACTCTAATTCATCAAAGCCCCCTCTTTCCATGGGGAAGAGTGGTGTCTTATCAGCTACTGATCAAGGGAGGAGACTCATATGGTCTCAGGCAGATGGTGATGCCCTCTACAGAGCTCTGCTGGTGGACAAGCAACAATGTGTGTGGAAGTGTTTAAACCCTCTGGTGATTGGGGGAGAGTGGGTTATTGCATATCAAGATGTCACCAAGCACATCGACAGTCTACTCAGGACCAAATCCGATAAGATGAGAAAGGAGGAACCTAGGTGGTTTGATCATGATTGCTCTAGGGCTGCAAAAGAACTGAAGCGGGTCCTAAAAATAGTCCCCAGGGAAAGAGTAGGGTGTCCACCTGTTGGGCACTCTATAAGCAGACAGCTAAACACTGTAAAACCTTACTGCAACAGCAGGCTTGGGAGAACATGAGGGAAGCGGTAGAGACAAAGAACATGACTGCCTTCTGGAGGGTTATTAATGACCCTTGTTTTCAAGAGGCTAATAACCCGAAGATAACAAATCACATACTGCCAGAATCCTGGCATGTTCACTATAGTGTGCTATATAATTATGATAGGATAGAAGATCATATAGTGGCTGAGGACGGGGGCAGGAATGTTGGACATATAAAGTTCTCCCTGGGTGAAATACAGGCAGGCATAGAGGGGCTGACGAGGAACAAAGCTCCAGGGCCTGACGGGGTTCCCCCTGATCTTTTCCTGAGTGAGATACAGTTGTGGGCTCCAATTCTGACCAGAGTTATCAATGCTGCTTTAGAGTCAAGTATGCCCGCGTCATAGTCTACAGCTACAGCTGGAGAAGTGTGGCTCAATGGTTAGAGCGGCAGACCCTGATACAGTTGTGGGCACCAATTCTGACCAGAGTTATCAATGCTGCTTTAGAGTCAGGTATGCCCGCATCATAGTCTACAGCTACAGCTGGAGAAGTGTGGCTCAATGGTTAGAGCGGCAGACCCTAATGCAGAGGTCTAGCCCGGGACAAGGGTTCAATTCCCCGCCTCGGTGGGTCTTGGGCTAAAAAAAAAAAAAAAAAATAATCCACGGACCTGATCATTCTCGCCTCGGTGCCTATTCCAATCATGGAGTCCCACTCTGCAACTCTGGACAATAGCTTGCTTAATCTCCACAACGGCCCCCACAACACTAAGGATGCCTGGTCTCCACTTTGGGGGTGCCCAGGAGTGGACACCTCACAGGGAAAGCCAGGATGGGTTCCACAGCGGTATTCGTACAAGCGCCTTGAGACCCTTGCGGGTGAGTAGTGCGCTATACAAGTATCAATTTACATTGTACCCATATTTAAAATAGGGAGATCGGGATAGCCTACTGTGTTACCGCCCTATCTCCCTAATTGATGTCTCAGTGAAAGTTTTGGGCAGGGCAATACTTGACCATTTATTAGACTGGGCGGAAAAACATCATATACTCACTGACACCCAGTATGGGTTTAGATCAGGACGCTCAACGGCCGACCAATGCCTCAACTTATATCTATTGACAGCCAAGTACACCGTCGCCAGCCAGGAGACGGTGCACATGGCTTTCATGGATTTGACGGCAGCTTTCGACCGTGTGAACCGAAAGAAACTAGGGGCAATCATAGAGGCTCTAGGCATGGACCCGGGTATAGTGCACATCTTAAGAGCTATACACAGGGATACCTCTGCACGGGTCAGATATAATGAGGAGGGGAGCCTGACTGACCAATTTTCATGCACAAGAGGGGAAAGGCAGGGATGTATATTGGCCCCGTTCTTATTTACACTTTATATAAATGGCCTAGAGTGGGCGCTGGTTGCTCTGGGGGTGGACTCGCCAAGGATTGGAACCAGTTGGGTCCCCATTCTGCTTTACACAGACGATGCAGTTCTTCTCGCACAGACTCCCCGAGGTTTACAATGCCTCATAGATGGTTTCGTTCGATTTATGGAGAGACTTGATTTGGCTGCTAATCTGTCTAAATCGTACATTATGGAAGTGGGAAAAACGCCAAAGAGGAAATACCAATACACGATCGGCGCACACTCCCTGGAAAAAGTGCAGACATTTTCCTACTTTGGGATTTTATTTGATAACCATCTTAACTTTAAACCCCTTTTAGATGAGAAATGCCGGTCCTTAGTGAGTTGTACCGGCGCTATCATGAATTTTGCATGTAGGGTGGGTCGCTGGTAACCGGAACAAATTTTAAAATTGTATAACTCAAAGTGCTGTGCCAAAATACTTTATGGTAGTGAGGTTTAGGGTTTCATTAACGCACAAAGTTTCCAAATCAAAGAGAACAAATACTTAAGACAAGTGTTGAGAGTCCCACAAAATACACCGTCATCTATCATCCACGAGGAATTGAGTGCAACCTATGTGAGAGATAGGTCAGAATTAAAACCCATCAAAGTGTTGGATTAAGATTTGGACTCACCCCGAAGCATCACTAACCAAGACGATTATAAGGGATTGTTTGGCACGAGATCAGGGAAGGAATATCCCATGGCTGAAGTACGTGAGGGAATCCTTGTCAGCCCTGGGGTGTGTGGACTTTTTTAATAATCCTACAAAATTATTACCGGGGGACAAGGCCTATGTTACTACGGTATTTACTAAATACGTGGCTGACGGGAGGGAGGACAGTGAATTGAATAAACCCTCTGTGAGAGCGCACATCTTGACCAAATCTTGCCCGGGCATTTAACAGTATCTGTCTTTAATATACAACGCCCAAAACAGATTTTTAATGACACACTTCAGGCTAGACTTATTACATCACAGTCTAACGGTGCCGGCAGGTTACACTAAGACCACGGAGTTGAAGGGTCTGTGCGGCTGCGACCTACGGTCTCCGCAGGACACCCTTCACTTCGTGTTATTGTGTCCCTACTATGAGCACCCAAGGAAACGTTTTTTAAGAAGTATTTTAAAAAAGGGGGGCTTTAAGCCGGCCAAGGTGGCTTTATTGTTCTTGAAATTGTCTTCAGAGGTGTTAACCCTTTTTTCTATTGTTAACTTCCTAAGGTCGGCAATGCGCTCTAGAAATACCAGAGGAGAGGTATAATTATACTAACTCCAATACCGTTAGGTCAGAAGTCTTGTAAATGAATTGTGTGGGCAAGGGCACTTTTTAAAGAAATGTAAACGTATTGGGCCAACCTGTCAGGTATATGAACTCTTGCAAGAGTGTTAACATGTTATCTAATGATGCCAATTCCTTTTATGGACTGTCCGGTACATGTATTTCTGGCTGGGATTGGTTTTACTGTGATATTTATGTTTCTGATGGTTTTTTACTGATACTTTTATGGTATTGTATTGATGCCGAATAAAGTTTAAATGATGATATCATTTTTTCATTATCTTAATGTGTTTTAGTTCATATATTAATTGTATGTGTTATTATTGTTTGTGTAATTGTTAATAATATTTTTAAATATAGTTTGCAATTTAAAGTGATTTAATTTTTTTTATTTATTTGCTAATAGTAGTTTATAGTGTAATAGCGGGTTGTTAGGTTTGTAGAGACAT
This sequence comes from Lissotriton helveticus, assembly GCF_964261635.1. Taxonomy (NCBI): domain Eukaryota; kingdom Metazoa; phylum Chordata; class Amphibia; order Caudata; family Salamandridae; genus Lissotriton; species Lissotriton helveticus. The sequence continues at coordinate 118,691,610 of NC_136072.1, forward strand.
GGAGTGGAAACATCATAAGTAATGATTAACAGTTAATTATTAATTTATTATTATTACTTAATTTGATATTAATTATGTAAATTATGTAATAAATATATTTTAAGCTATATATTAGGCGCTGGCTGCTAGATTTGTTGGGGTATAGGGTAGGAGTTAAGTGATATGTATTTAACAATTAATGCATTAATAATCATTGAATTAAACATTAATTATGTTAATTGTGTTATACTTATTTATTTTAGTTATATTTTAAGTGTGAGCTGCTACATTTGTGGTGGTATAGTGTGGAAAGTAAATTAAGAAATAAATGACATTTTTTAATTGATTATTAATTTCTAGATTGTTGAATAATCATGTAAATTGTTTAATAGTGCTTTTATTCATATATATATATATATATATATAATTTTTTGGGGTTAATTAAGAATGTCTATATTAGGAGTTTTATGTTTGTTGTAAATAAATAGGGTTATTCAAATATGTTATGTGTTTGAAGTAAAGCACTTTCCCTACTGTTGCACAGATTTGAGTGAGAATATTAAATGTAATCCCTCCGAAGTCCAATGCTTTCCCTACTGTTGCACAGACTGGAGTGGGAATAGTACATTTAACACATCCAAAGTCCAATGCTTTCTCTACTATTGCACAAACTGGAGTGGGAATAGTAAATGTAATCCCTCCGATGTCCAACACTTTTTTTTTACTGTTGCACAGACTGGAGTGGGAATAGTAAGTGTTACCCCACCAAAATCCAATGCTTTCCCTACTGTTGCACAGACTAGATGGGGAATACTATATCTATTATTCCCATATGTCAATATTTCTCTTAATATCTTTTAAATATATCTAATATTATTGTTTGTTTAATTTTAGATATTTTTTTATATTTTATATATCTCGCTTTGGCGATCATTTCTGGCAAGTTGCACCAAATAGATCGAAGCAGGCACCAAGGCAGTGTTTTCTGTTTTTTTAACTTTATTCGCCTTCTGCTATAACAGGTTTCGGCTGTCAACGGGGCCGTGATCACATGAAATACATGAGTCGTGTCACTCTATTTAAGTTCTTCTAATATGAACATAGAAGTCAGACTTACATATGTTTGTTCCCCACCGCCTATCAATAAAAATGTTATTAGATTTTTGGAACGGGTAATTTTGTTCATGATTAATTTAGATTAATTAATTCATTTCTATAACAAAATTAGTAACCAATTTTCTATTTCATTTAAAGCAATAATTACTATTTCTTGGCTACATGTATTTTTACTTTCCATCTTAAATTTCTATTTGATTATTAAAATCCTATACGTTTATTTATTATCCACCGGCTTAAAAAGACAATCATACATTGTTGGCAAGTGCCCCTGACTATCACTCTGTCTTGCATCTGACCAGGTTTTTCTATCATTCCCAGTATAACCTTAATATATATAAAAATATGTATATATTATATCTATTATATGTATATGATTATTTACCTTCTTCTTGTAAGAAATTTCCTGTTGTATATATATATATGTTACTGGCATCGAACTTTGTGTCTACCAAGGGATTGGTGAATACCGGGACCGCCACATAACAGATCGAGTTCGAGGTTGCTGTCAGATGGCAGAGCGTGACTGCACGATAGAGAGGGTTCACTGCAGCGCTCTCTACGGCCCGATCAGACCTGAATTTGTGGCTGGGGCGTTGAGGACTAGAGGGAGCCCAGACACTTAAATTAAGGATGTTTCCTGCCACTACATGGCCCCCCCTTCATTCGGAATGGCACCACTCTCGGAGTAATTTTCCTGTTAACGCACTTGCAAGACACTGTATTCTGGGAGTTGTGGTCTCACATTTGATCACAGCTGCCACAGTTAATCAGGATCAGCTGCCCTCCCGCCAATGGGAGCACCGTATCATTTAAAGAAGGAGGGAGACGGAACCATTCGTGTGCAGAGGCGTCTGAGGAAGGCCGTCCAGGCCGAAATGCATTACGCTGTACGCTGCGCATTCAAGTGATTAAAAGGCTCCCAACAGATTCCTCTCTGTGTCCTTGTGTCATTCTCTAGTGAGTGGTCTTTCTTTGCATATATATATATATATATATATATACATACACATATATAGATGATTTTTATAATAGTAAATAAAAAATAACCCGAAAAATTTATGTAATGTACCGTATATATTTTTTATAATACTGTTGTATTATATATATATATATGCATATATAAACATATATTTTCATGCTTACCATTATAAGTATAGGGAAATGATACTTTAGAGCTGGTGTCTTCTCGGCAGTCAGTATCCCAGAGTGAGGGTACATCCCCTGAGTCTAACCCCTTGTTGGAGGAGCCAGATACCTGTTATGATGTGCCTAGGTGTCAGCCTGTCTACAGAGAGAGGGAAGGAGCCTGCCAACCCTGCAGAAGTGACCGTCCAGTAGGAACAATATGTCGTGGCTCCCGGTGCTGTTGGGATTTCCAAAAGAGGAGGACTAATCTGTTTACCTCGGGTCTTTGGGCCTACAGTCTCTCTAAAAGTAATTCCTGCTGGAAATGATGATGCCTCAACCCTGAGACTTTCGGCGCCTGGTTGGGCTTGTAATCTGAGTCCAAATCAGACTGTGTATGCTTTATTGCCCAACATAAGATCTTTCTTGCGTGGCCATACTGTCCAGAAGAACATCAGCATCTGCACGCCTGTATTGCCCAGATGAAGATTGGCCTGTGTTGTGTTGCATTGTTCAATCAATCAATCAAATAGTTTATTGTATATGATTACTTAAAATTGTTACAATTTACACTTTAAAAGAAAAAAATATATTTAACTTAATCTTCAACTGAATATATTTGTTCAGAAGGAGGTCAGTAGGCCTGTATGTGGCCGTAACTTTAGAAGATCTGCAGGTGCATAACGACACTGCATGAAGAATACCAGCCTGTATGCGGCCCCACCGATCACTGAGAACCTGCCCACCATAGTCTACCTGTTCCATGCTGAGATCAAGCAATTTTGTCAGGATCACTGTTCCTGTCTTTTCGACCACTGCCAGAGGTCAACGGAGATCAGCAGAATCAGGACCGCTTGAGTTGAGGTCGACAGCAAACAAAGAGGCTGCAGACACAGCGGCCGGTGAATGCAAATCCACCCAGAAGTAGGAAAAAGTGGACATGCTGAGATTAATCTGAGCAGCTGTCTGAAAGGTCTGTTCCAACATGAGTGGTAAGAATTGAGCAACTGAACTAGAATTACTGAACTGTAATGTTAATGTTAATGTTAATGAAATGTATAAAAGCACACGAATACCTGGAGGTGTCTTGGCGCTAAGAGACTGGGTGGAAAACCTTTAACAGACATATTTGCAGCTGTGTTGTAATGATGCTATTGCCCAGATGCCGGCGAACAACTGAGTAGATCACAAGGTGGGAATCGTGGAGAGAAAGTCGAGAGAGGTGCAGCCCTGCCCAACAGCGACCAGGATACTACATTATATAATATAGAGTATTCCATTAAAGTACTTTCTTTCTTGATAGAGATGCAATAGGGTGAACATTCCGTTATTGCGCTGCTGAGTGACTGTTGAGTCCCGAGCTTGAGCACACCCACACTACCTCCCTGAGAAGCCTGTGACTGCTCGTCATCGCTACCACTGAAAGTCAAGTGCCGAAGGGGTTGTACTTGGACACATTTGCACAGCCATATTAAGATGGTCCCAAGGCATGCTGAGATAAATGACCTCAGCCCCCATGGTTGAGGCCCAGTAGCTCCTGTTTGCCCTTGGGCCCTCGCCAAACAGGGTCTGACACCCTTTAGTAATATGTTATTAACGATGCAATTGCTTTAATGTACTTCAGATTCAGTCGCCTGTGCTTTGAAAAAAGTAAATGTGGAATTGTTTATAGTGTACAAAATATATATGCATTTAGACTGATTCCAACCACTTATTGCTTCTAAGCGAGGCACATGGAGATGGAGGGCTGTGACCAGGGTGACGCAATCTGATAAGGTAGGAAAAAGTGGTAACTGACCTCACATCTCGTTGATCCAAAGTCAGCAGTTTAATATAAAACAACATCTTCTTCATAGACAATTCATAAACATTGAATTGTAGGAAATTCGTTTTTAAAAGGAAAGCCAATTAAAAGGACGCTTAAGCGCTATATCTCATTTTTAAAGCAGCTTAAACTTGGTCGGCGGGCCTGCCCACGCGTGTGCTTCTCTAGTTATTCAATGTGCTTTGTCGTCTGGCATGTTGAGCAAGCCAAACACCAATCTGTCCAGCATCAAGCCTTCAGGCTTATTTTTGGGCTAAAAGGATATAGTTGATGACAGTCCAAATTCACAGCACAGATTTTATTTCTGAAAATTAGGAATTCTTAGTGTGCAGTTCATTTGTGACATCCCATAAGATACATATTTTAGACTTTTTGGAAATGATCCAATGATTTTGGACATTTTTAAAATTTTCCACGCATTTTGCATCTGTTTGAATTCCCAGATAGAGTGGAATTGATGGGAAAAATCAGAAAGGAAGGAGGAACCAATAGGAGGGCCTGCAGCCACGGATGTCAACATAGGCTAGCAACATTGGTGACACACTGAGGGAGTGACTTGCTGTAATGGGAGGTCAACTGAGTTGAAGGAGGGGCTTTGCAGTTGGCACCTGTCTAGTGATCAGGGTACCAGCCCAGCTAGATCCATTCACTTCTGCAGAGCACTCCCTTTTTTATGACCTGTCAGCTATCATTAAATGTCTCAAACATGTATGTGCTCTCAGGGGGAAAGAAAAGATGCAAAGAGGGGCTGAAACAATGTATGTGAGAAAGCAGAGGACCTGCCATCGTAATCTAGAGATGAGTAGGATGGGAACAGAGAAACTGATATCAGGGTACACAAACAGGTCTTGGTGAAAGATGTGTTTTGGGGAACAGGGCCTTACATGTTTCCATCACCAGGCTTTCAAAACATCCAGGAATATTGAAAGTAAATAAATAAATACATTAAATGTCTTCTGAAGTACTTTGTTTCATTATTTTAGGCATTAACTTGGGAACATTAGAAGTTGCCATTTTCACTTATCTACAGGTGTATTTTCTGCAGTAGAAATCTGGAAATATTTCTGCAGCTGTTCGGATATTTTTGGGAAATTTAAATATCGCTAAAGTACATCTTTTTGCAAGGAAGTGGAACTGCTAGCAACAAATGACAAAAATCAGGTCTGAGCCCCGTTCTTTTTGTTCAGCATTATCAAGGTCCCATCTCCTTCTGAAGGACCAGTTTTAATTGAGTGTTCCTGTCAGAATTATGTAAGTTAATGCTTATTTGGGTGGGATAAGCATTTTTCTTGAGAAATGTCTGTCTTTCTCTCAAATAATAAGAGTATTACCATTAGCTTTCAAGGAATTCTGCATATAGGTTTTACCTTAAATTGAGGATTTTTTGTGCATCCTTAAATTTGTTTCATAAAAAAAATATTGCCAACATCCATCTAATTTCAAAGTGGCGAGAAAGGATATATTGACACTCACCAGAAAATACTGTCACCTTCCAGGAAAAATTACTCACTGGCAAAGGGAAAATCGAACTGGGAAACTACAGATAGCCCAAAAATGGCAATTCATGTAAAATATTAGTTGTTTAATAAAAAATTATGCACACCCTTGATGCTTGTCCTATGCAAGTCATCCTGTGTTGCCTACGTGAGGCGCGGAAGCACATCTTTCAGAGTTATGTGAGCTTGTTTATGCAATGTCCTCCATACTAAACTGAGAACTACCACAGCATTTAGAAATTGTAAATCCATCTGGGATATTAATCTAATTTAAGAGACAAAAAGACTCCTAGATCTTGGTCACTGTTAACTACTTTCTAACAGTTTTCGCTAGAATTTAATTTTATTTATTTAAAGTAGTTGTTTTTATATAGCTATATTTCTTTTCTTTTGCACATTGTTCAGATGTGATGATATATATATATATATATATTCACAGAAAAAACCATAGGTTATAGACCATATATAGTTAGGAATTAGCATTTACAAAACCTTGAAAATTCACTGAAAAAACCATAGGTTATAGACCATATATAGTTAGGAATTAGCATTTAGAAAACCTTATTTTACTCACACAAAACCATTGAAATTCCATATATAGTTAGTTGCACTAACTATATATCGCGCACCCGCAATCCACTGCTGATGATGTCACATATTACATCATTCATGACATGGTCAGTGACATCACTGATAACAACATCCAGTGATTTTTTGTTTCTATAAAGTTTAAATATGTCTTACATATTGAAGAATGAGTGGATGTGTAAGTGTCTGGACGAAGGATTTAGTAGGTGCATGACTGACTGTATGAGTGAGTGATTAAATGTGTCTCACTGAGTGCATGGGTTAGTGACTAAACTGTCTTAATTTGTGCATCATTATGTCTGTTGTTCTGTAAACTGCTGCATGTGTTGATCAGTAGCTATATGAGTAACTATATGGGTTATTGATTGATTGCCCAAGTATTTGTATGGGAGACTGAGTGTGTGTGTGGCTAGCTGGGAGGTGTGTGACTCTGTGCAGATCAATCTGTACTTGTATCAATGATTGTATAAGAAGGTAAGTATGTGTTAGTATATGTTTGAAAATGTAAGGTGCTCTATGTTTAACTGTATAGACAAGAAAATGGAAGTGTCATTGATTCTTTACAGGACTGACTAGGTGTGTGAGTAACTCCATGGATGAGTGGCAGACTGTGAGTGTCTGTATAGGTGTATGAGTGCATATGATAGTGTTGTAAAGATGAGTGATTGTATGTATGAATGATTGTATGGGTGAATGAGTGAAGGTGTGTGTAGACGTAGCAATCAGTGAGTGCGTATGTAGTAACTAGTATTGGTGTGTCAATGGTTTCAAAAATTATACTCTCTTTTTAACACTGGGTGAAACAGAGGTTATATTAAAATGTGAGGAGATGCATTGTATTGTCACATGAATGATATCATCAGTGATGTGGTCATTGATGTCAAATGAGATGTCATCAGTGATGTCATCAGTGATGTCATTTGAGATGTCATCAGTGATGTCATCAGTGATGTCACTGACCATGTCATGAATGATGTAATATGTGACATCATCAGCAGTGGATTGCGGGTGCGCGATATATAGTTAGTGCAACTAACTATATATGGAATTTCAATGGTTTTGTGTGAGTAAAATAAGGTTTTCTAAATGCTAATTCCTAACTATATATGGTCTATAACCTATGGTTTTTTCAGTGAATTTTCAAGGTTTTGTAAATGCTAATTCCTAACTATATATGGTCTATAACCTATGGTTTTTTCTGTGAATTTCATTGGTTTTTTAACAGCTAATATCTGTAGCTGTAAAATGTATTCTTCTTTAAATCCAAAAATATATTTTATATGTTTATGAATAATTTTTTTTTTAAATATTTTTTTTTCTTCGTTCCCGCTTCGCGAATCGGGAAGCTTCCCGTTAGCTGACCTTGATGCCGCGAAATAGACCGCGAGCCGGTAAACGTTTCTTTACCGCAAGTGCCGCGTTAGAAAACAACATCGTGACGCCTCCCGTCCGCATGACGTTTCACGTTGTCGCGTGATACGTCATATGACGTGCTACGTTAGCGAACTGGTACGCGAAGCGAGTCGCAAAGCGCAGGTTTCTGGAAGCAAACCGGGAGGCCCTGCAAAGCGCTTAACGTAAACACAGCAAGTCATGTGACTTGGTAATAACACTTTTCATTGGTTCATTTCACTTTTGGTTTCCTAATGATGTAAGACTAGGTCATATAATCTAAAATGAACACTTTTGATTGGTTGAGAACTCTTGTTTTTTCCAAATGATGAAAATCCCTCCTTCTTTCCTCACTCTGACTTTCATCATTGTGAGAGAAAGACCCTTTGTGATCACTGAGCAATGGCTTCTTTAGTAGCTTCAGCTGGTGCTTCCCCACCACCTCCACCACATCCAAGGAAGAGTGGACCACCTGCTCAAGTTATAATTCAACAAGAAGAAGAAGAAGAGGAACAGGACGACGAGCACGAAGAGAGGCAGTTTTTGCCTGAGCAGCCCAGGACGTCTCACCGGAAAGAAAACTTCATTTGGCAATTTTTTAAAATTCCCAAAGGTCAGAAAAAAGTAAATGCAAGATACGTAACTTGCCTTATATGTCAAGATAGACTGTCCAGAGGAACCGAGAAAAAATACAGTTTCGGAAACTACACAATGCATCGCCATATGACTAGGTGGCATCCTAACAACTACAGTGCTGCACAGTTTCGGAACGACCTAGATAATCTCCCTATTATGGCCAGAAGATCTGTTGTACCGGAAGTAACGGGACCAGAGGGCAGGGAGATGGTGCCAAATATACAAATGAAATTTGGTGAAGTAAAACACACCTGCGTATTTTGCGATGGATTCATTTCCTACGGAGAAAAAAGCATCACTCTGATCAACAGAGCTATTGACTATCATATGCAAGTTTGTACGAAACGCCCAAAATATTAAATACTTCTTTTTTTGTTTTGTTGCTCCTGTTGAGCCCTTTACAATGAATCGTTTTCATTGCCCCCTCCTAGAAAAACCCAAAAAAATATAAAACTTCAGAAAAATTCAAAAAAAGTAAAAAAATGTTCCGAAAAATAATAAAAAAAATATAAAACAACAAAAACAATTAAAAAAAAAGTTCTTTTCAGAACTACCTCCCCGTTATTAAAAAATTGGTACAATATTTGGAACTGTGCCAACCTCTATTTCTCTTAGTTCGCTTCCCAGTTCGCTCGCCGGTACGCGAACTAGAAGCGAACCAAAAACAGTAAGTATAAGGGAAGGAAACAGACACTTATGTTAAAAGAAAGACAGCTATAGGGGAGTAAACTAGAGATACTATTACCCGTAATCCACTGCTGATGATGTCACATATTACATCATTCATGACATGCTCAGTGACATCATCAGCAGAGGATTGCGGGTTTTTTGGCAACGTGCCTTATCCACGGTTTAATAACGCTGCCTTTTGCTTTATATAAGTTTTCAAATTGTATGAAATATATACCAATAGGTCGTTATGAACCTTTAGGTAGTGCTTTTCTTCATGAGGTCTGGTCGCTTCCATACACATACAGATGTTTCAAAGATGATCAAGAAGTTTATCTGAATGGAGAGGAATGCACTGAGACGCCAGATCATTCACTAATGTGTAGGCACATACAGTTACACGGTTCATGCAACAAACACCGACCAAATATGGCTTGCGTGTTGCAAGGCACGCCAGTTCCTGCTATCATCCCCACGTTCAAGTTGTTGGAAAATGGTAGTTATTTGATGCTCAATAATGAAGATTGTTCTGAGTTAATTGAAAAGGGTCTGCACCTCTGTACGGGTGTTCGCTATGTGAAGCACGAAAGTTTCACGGGCCGAACTCAAGGCCACCTCTCTCTGAGACAAAAGAGCTCTTATTCTTGCCATGCCGTTGAAATCTGTCCCAAGGTTGGTATTTGTGGCCAGATTGAAAACTCCCTATGTTCATGTGTGGGAGGAAATAGAACATTTCTGCAGCAAATAACCCGTTCACTTACTGTTACGATAAAAGGAATACTTTTAATTCAGATTTGCCTTTCAATTTCAGCAAGATGGTTCCGACTATCTTTAACGCATCCTCCACAAAGACCCTGGCGCACTTTTTTAAAGTTGTTACCAGTGGTCTCGTGACTTCATTTGAGAAAATCTTTGGAGTCATCCCTGCTTCCTTTCATTCTATTTTCTCCACTCTGGTTCGTGGATTGGCATTTTTACTTGCATTACCAGCGGACGCTCTTGTGCTTTTTTACATTTTTAAATATGGATGTCCCTCCTATGCAACCTCCCACCTTGCAGCTGCTGACACTGTTCCGCAATCGCATGCTAGAATATTATGGCACAATGCCGTTGGCGATATTAAGCACGGCATATGGATTATCTTTTCGATTCTCCTACTTCACCTGTGTCCAGCCTGTATTTCACTGCCTGACCTGTGATTTCGATTGGCCATTGATTTGTGTCTCTGCGGACCGGTTTCTCCTGACGTCGACTTTAATCAGCTGATGACTCCTATCATTACTCACGAGTTGGTTTGTCCTGGCGAAAGGATTATGGCTGTGGCATTGATGCATGGACTACTTGGTCCCTGGAATTTACTGGCGGCAGCACAGTCTTTCTTGGAACAGAGCTTTCTTGAAAACCCACCGAGCTGTCCTCTGATGGTGATAGAGGATCCGGTGCTGGGAGAGCACGTATGTTCTTTTCCGCTTTTAAATTGGATGGCTGAACTGTTTTCGGATGAAGACGGTGACTTCCTATTGGAGGCTGTTGCAGCTTATTTTGCATACACAGTTATGTCATAGACCTTTTTCATGTTTGATATGCTGAGTACTAGCATTTCATTGACAATTCATTGACTTATTTGTCAAGTTTTTATTATTTACCTTGCCTATTGGCTTAAGACTCGATAAAGTACTTGGCTGTTTTATTTTTCTGTAGCATTAAATTTTCCTAGTTTTTAATGCTTTACCTTGCGGACCGTCCACATATAAACTTGCAATCTGGCACTTCTATTATCTTATTCAGTTCGTTTCCGGATCATGGGGAGGTGTCATCTAGGTCCTGGATATCTTTACACCGTGTTAAGTTAGCATGGGCTCATTACCGGTTTAAACGCCATTTTTCCTTTTTTGCAACTTCTGCACACGACACTTAGTTGTTGCTTTAGCTTTCCACCTAGTAGTTCATCGTGGTTTACATGAGAATAATATGTTATTGCTCTACTATCTGCTTTGCTTGTTAAACTATATCTGTACAGCGAGTGCTAAAGTTTCAAGAACAACACGATACAGAATTGTTATGAGGTCTAATCTCCACGACTTCATACTCATAACATAAGTGCAACTTCTGCCAATTCTGGGCATGAGGCGGGTTTTATATTGCTTTGCCGAACACACATACACAACAGTTGATGCGGTTCACATGAAGAGAGAGCTGGTGTATGCTGATGTGATTCCTTCAAATCTAAGACACTAAAGTATGGGCACGCCCTAAACCAACACAAAGAGACCTTCTTAGCAAATAATATAATATGTGTATTAGGGAGGGTGAGATATAAGCAGCCGCGGGCCGTGGAGGGAGTTACGGTGAGGCAGGGAGGCGGGGAGGGGGAGAAGCAGGGTGGAGCCCTCTCTACCTTGCCCCTCCCCCTCCCCGCCTCCCTGCCCCACCGTAACTCCCTCCACGGCCCGCGGCTGCTTATAAGTGTTGCTAACTCTTATTCATTTACAGCATGTTAACATACTGTCACCATTCGCTTTTTATGTACTAGTAACTATGCTGGTAATTTTGCTACTGATAATATGTGTACTTGTATTCTCCACCCTGCTTCTCCCCCTCCCCGCCTCCCTGCCTCACCGTAACTCCCTCCACGGCCCGCGGCTGCTTATAAGTGTTGCTAACTCTTATTCATTTACAGCATGTTAACATACTATCACCATTCGCTTTTTATGTACTAGTAACTATGCTGGTAATTTTGCTACTGATAATATGTGTACTTCTATTATCTAAGATACTACGCCTGAGAAGACGGCATTAGTAAATAAACATTTCAAATACACATGTGTTCTTCTTAACTCCATGTTCTGGTTTCTAAGAAATATATAACGACCGACTGTTCATGAGTTCCACGTATCCTGAGGTACTATAAGTTCATATTCTGGATTGTCTAAACATTGAGAGTTTGTTATATCCAATGTGACACTGTACCTAGCTTGCTAAGGAGTTTTTGATTACTAACGTGAGTTTTGGGACACCCTAATTCGCCGAGGTTCCAATCCTCTGTCCACAGTTCTGTGTGAGAACAGAAACCCTGCGACAGGGGCACCCCCGACCCTTGCTGGAGCTTCATCACACTTGCGATACAACTCCAGCAATGCGCCACCTTTACGGCACAGATACATCACGCGTCTGTGCTGTTTTTGCCCCATGATGCGCCGCATTGTAAATGCAGCACACCATAGGTGACGGAACAGCGGCACAGAATGACTAACACATCCCTGGTGATGCGCCAGTCATCATAAATGTATCCCTATGCTTCTTATCTTGTTAGAGATGAACCGCCATATGTATCATCAAAGTTTTTTGCATTTCCTAAATAGCGAACTTTAAGGAATAAATAGCGATTCTTTACCATTCCTAGTTTGCGATGAGCTATTTGCTAATTACAAATTACCCATTCATTTCCTTCATTTCCATAGGGCGGTTGGACTCACTTTTAGCTCGAACGGCTGAATAGATTTCCACGAAACTTGGCAAAATTGTAGGGACTGGTAGCCCGATGTGCCTTTGCTATGTCTCAAGATATATGCTCCAGTGGTTTTTACGAAAATTAACTTTGAAAAATATATATTGGGCTACATTGGCCTATATATATGTTGGAGCCCAAATGTAGCCCAATGTAGCCCAATGAAGCCCAATGTAGCCCAATGTAGCCCAAAGATGGCCGCCAGACACACAAAAAAACAAATGTAGCCCAAATATCAGCCAGATGTAGCCCAACTATAGCCCAGTGACAGAATGACCAATCAGCTTCGCAAACCTCCGTTACGCGAAGCGGAGCGCTGTTACAGATATATATCTTTTTTTGAACGTTAATTTCTCAAAATCCACTGGAGCACATATATTGAGACCTAGCAAAGGCACATCGGGCTACCAGTCCCTAATATTTTGCCAAGTTTCGTGCAAATCCATTCAGCCGTTCGATTATTATTATTATTATTTTTTTTTGCCCCGCGGGGCCCTTTTAAAACCTCCACATCAAACCTAGGGGGTCAGCGAGGATCTACTATGCCCCCTTATAGTTATTTCCCCCTTTGTTTTGACCTCCTCTTGTCTCTCGATCCTACCGAGAGACAAGATGGCGGCCGCTACGGACTTTTTGGAATGTTGACAGACGCCGGAGAACCAATCAGCTTCGCTTCACAAAGCTCCGTTGCGCGTAAAGTACGCGTCCTGGGACGCTGCCAGGTCCGCTGTTACAGATATATATCTTTTTTTAAACGTTAATTTCTCAAAATCCACTGGAGCACATATATTGAGACCTACAAAAGGCACATCGGGCTACCAGTCCCTACAATTTTGCCAAGTTTCGTGCAAATCCATTCAGCCGTTCGGGCTAAAAGTGAGGCCAACCGCCCTATGGAAAACTCAATGTTAAAAACACGTTTTGGGACCCCCCTTTTTTCTTGGCCCCCCCTTGACGAACCCCCCCCAAATTTTCAAGGGCTGCTCAGAAACAAAATGTGCCATTTTCCTGAAAATTTCAGCCAATTCCGTCCACAAACGCCAAAGTTATTAGACATAGAATTTTCAAAAATCCCATAGAGAAAAAATCCTAACTATATATACCTACTGGCGACCGCCAGTAGGTAATATATATATATATATATATATATATACACACACAAAAACACATATATGCCCATATATATATATATATGTGGTATGAATCTGGCAGAAACACGTGTGGATCTATACAAATATATCAGGAAGATCAAGCTAGCAAAACTATTTGTGGATAAACCTGATATGGCTAGTTGGAGAAGATCAGTCCCGCAACCAACTATGCAATTACCAGCAAGAGACGCGGAACACTTTGTTAATTTAATGGAACTCAGTCAGGACCCACAACAAAGTGGAGGAGAAATACAAGACTATGCAGTGCAATTAGGAGCTGGCATTTCGAAAATGAAACCTGATTCTAAATTTTACCCACAATTACCGCCAGGGAATAAAATAGATCTTTTCCATGAGTGTGTAATAAAAGACCTTTACCATCTGAAAATCCCTCACACAAAGGATAATCTAACGAGGGAAGAACGACAAGTGCTCAACAAATTACAACAAGACGACACTATCGAAATAAAAATAGCGGACAAGGGAGGCAATGTCATCATCCAAGATAAGGAAGCATATATGCGGGAAGCATATTCTCAACTCCGCAACAAGGAATATTATGAAAAATTGAAGGCTAATCCATCAGTGAAACTAAAAGAAGAATTAGACTCTAAGCTTGAAAATTGGTTCAAATCTAACCTACTAGATATTGATGAATACAAATATCTCCAAACACCATACCCGAAAATGGCAACCATATACTTCCTTCCCAAAATACATAAGCATCCCACGAAACCACCAGGGAGGCCAATAATATCAGCCAAAGGTGCATTGTTGGAGCCAATTGCAAACTATCTTGATGTATTTCTTTTACCCTATGTGAAGGGTCTAACATCATATGTGAAAGATACCGGGGATCTGTTAAGACGATTAGAGGATACCCCGTGGCAACCATCTTACAAATTGATAGCTATGGATGTAATATCTCTGTACTCTAATATTCAGAATGACATTGGCATAGCAGCTTGCAAATCTTTCCTGATGGATAGGAATATTCAATTCGCTGAGCACAACAAGATGTTGCTCGAAATGATCTCAATGTGCCTGAATCAAAATGTATTTTTGTTTGGTAAGGAACTGTACAGACAATCTAAGGGCACTGCAATGGGCTTTTCTTTTAGTCCATCATATGCCTGCCTTACGATGGGCCATTGGGAAAGGACATGGGCCTGGAGATGTGAAAACGATGTATCAGTATCTAAAACCATAGCTTGGCTGAGATACATCGATGACTTGCTTTTGATTTGGGATGGAACGGAGGAGGAGTTTGAAAATTATTTTGAAGTGTTAAACAATTCCAATTTCGGTCTCAAATTCACCTACACAATCAGTGAATCAAGAGTGATTTTCCTAGATACGGAAATTTTTATCGAAAACAATGCAATACAAACAACTTTGCATCGCAAAAGTACAGCGACAAATGCAATATTGCATGCTCAAAGTTTTCACCAGCCATCTTTAATCCGTAATATTCCATACGGAGAGTTTTTGAGAATCAAAAGGATATGCTCAAAGGAAGTGGATTGGATCTCCAACCAGAAATTGACTAAACGAAGATTTGAAGAACGGAAATACAAGCCTTTCACAATCCAAAATGCAGTGACACGATCCTCCGCAATTAACAGAGTTGATTTGCTAAAAGAAAAATCTAAACCAGAAACTGAGGACCAAAAGATCCGGTTCATTACCACACACTCAACAGCCAACGATGCCATAATCAAAATTCTGAGAAAAAATTGGCACATTTTGCATATGGACCCAAAAATTGCAGAAATTGTAGGAGACCATCCTAATGTGACATATCGCAGGGCTAAAAACTTAAAAGACAAACTAATTTCAAGCCACTTCCAGGAGCAGATTAAAACACAGGCTTGGTATAAGTCCAAAGGTTTTTATAAGTGCTCGAGTTGTAAGGTGTGCTGCATTGCCCAGAACACAAAAGAACTAAAAATGGCAACCAACAAAATCTGGACAATCAACCAGCTAATAAACTGCAAAACGCAATTCGTAATTTATGTGCTAGAGTGCCCATGTTCACTCAAATACATTGGGAGCACAAAAAAAGAGCTCAAATTACGAATACTGGAGCATGTCCGTGCTACGATTAACGGTGACAGAAGCAACGCCATGGCTAAGCACATGGAAAAAGAACACAAAGGCAACTGGAAAGAACTAACATTTTATGGGATTGAAAGTGTGGGAGCAAATCAAAGAGGAGGAGACCGTGAAAAAATAATGAGACAAAAGGAGTCAAAACACATAACGAACTTTCGGACCATGAACCCCTTCGGGATTAACTTGGATGAAGAACTTCATTGCCACCTGTGAACTTCCAACCAACTGTATTGAAAAGGAAACAAACATGAATCATCTCTCTTAGTAACCCTTTTTACCTACCTTAATTTCTTTAAATATATGGTTTAAAAATCTCTTCACGTGCAAACATGAGAACAATGGGACAAAAATTATGAAAAATTATGAATAATTTTTGGAATTTTTATTCACCCACCGGAGGGTTGTATGAACAAATGTGAGTTGAATAATGCAGCTTACAGATTTAGCTATTTAGGTGATGATAATGGTTTTGGCAAATTTTGCATATACCCACCAGGGGGTTTAATAGAATCAAAATGATTGTGTAAATTATTATCAGTTTAAACTCAGTTACCTTCATAGTTACATAAGTTTAAAAATTGTCGTGATAATTGGCAATATGTTGCAAAACTACATGTCCCACAACTCCTGTGTCAGCAACAGGAAGTGATGTATACATAATGACAGGATGTTTGCACTTTTTTCATTTTATTTAAACTCACCAAAAAACGTAGTGATTGTTTTCCTGTGAGCAAGGTCTCCGCAGAGACCGAAACGCGTCAGGTGCAGCTGGCTTGCTAAAATAAATTGAAAACTGAACTACTATCTGGATGCTATGGCTGTGTAATTTCATATCCGGGAGTGCGCAGAGATAATCTTCCCCTTCGGGGAAAACTGGAATAATATATATATATATATATATATATATATATATATATATATATGTGTGTGTGTGTGTGTGTGTGTGTGTGTGTGTGTGTGTGTGTGTATGTATGTGCATTCTTTTGTATTATTGGTATCCAAGCATCCCTGCCTAGAACCTGCTGTAATGGCGTTCCTTCTCCCCTACAAAATACAAACAGCCCGGCGTATGAGATCAGTAATAACGGCTACTTAGTTACATAGAGCTTAGTTGTCTAGGTAGGCTTCAGTGCGGTGTAATAACAAGAAGTGGTATTAAGCCACAAACTGGTGCTTGTGCTACGATCATAGGAACAAAGAAATGCTACGTTGCCCCGTCATGTTTTCGGATCTTTCATCTACCTTTTTGCACAAAAATCCATGCAGTAGGTGCATTAACCCCCTGAGCAGTCTTTGTCGAAGAATGGCTTGAGAATGAAACTTCCAACTTACTCAAACAGCCTAAGGCGCTGTTTAATTCAAGCAGGGCTAGCACTGTTTGAGTCTTAGTGCCAGGTACTGGTGCTATAGGAGGACAGAATGCGCTCCTATATCCAGGGCTTAAAGTGGGCCGGGTACTGCCGTTGTTCAGCACCATCAGTTCTGAAAAGCAGGCGCTGAGAGCGGTACATGTTTGCCCTCACCAACAGGGTGAGAAAATAATCTAAACTCTGCAGGAGTACCACCCTTAACTGTCTCTGTGCTGTTACTGCCTCTGCTATGTTAAACACAGATTTTTAGATTATGTGTCTTAATACATCGGCCACGCCCCTTTGAGTGAGACCCCCCCTCACACACACAGTTTTTTCATGCCACTTAAAGCCCTGCATATACCAGATAAAATCCTAAATCTCTAAATGTTGGTTTCTGAGTAACTGGGCCCCACTGCTTTCCTCTCAGAGATGCAGCGGGCGTGGATTGTTTAGTAATGGAACTAGCTGGCTTGTGCAATTATGGTCATTCAAATAAGCACGTGTTTTCGTTCCTTTTTCTCTGATTTAAATATACTTTAAATGCAGCATGGAAGAGTGAGATAAGACATGAATATGCAATGTGCAATACTATAAAATATATTGAATTTTACAACCAAAAGGGGCACCAGTCACTTATGCATTTTATATGAAGTTATATTTGCCTGAATTTCATTTTTTTATAGTTGTATAAATAGTGTTTTGCATACTTCAAAGCGCTCCTGGATTTGGGAGGTAAAATAACTAAAGGTATAATGGCCGGGTAGTTGCCCACAATCACACCGCACGATTAACTGTACCGCCGGGATTAGAACTAAATTCCTGGGACTGTGGTTGTTGTACTTTACACAGTACATTTGTTACCACTGATCTCGATTGTGTGTACCGGGGTGTCGTATGTAGAGGGAGAGAGATAGAGTGAGTGAGACAGAGAAGGTGTGTGTGTGGTAAAAGGGAAAGGGTGTGTGCGTGTGTAGAGAGAGAAAAGGTGTGTCAATGTGTGCGGCGAGCGTGTGTGTGTGCTGTGTATGTTCGTGTGTGAGGTGAGGAGTGTGTGTGAGAGAGTGCTAGTTCGTGTGTGAGGTGAGGAGAGAGAGTGCGTGTTTTTGTGTGGCGAGAGAGATTAAAGTTGTGTGGAGAGAAAGGGTGTGTGTATGTGTGTGAGAAGTGTGTGGGAGGAATGAGAGAGTGTGTGTGTGAGAGAGTGCTAGTTCGTGTGTGAGGTGAGGAGAGAGAGTCTGTGTTTTTGTGTGGCGAGAGAAATTAAAGTTGTTTGGAGAGAAAGGGTGTGTGTATGTGTGTGAGAAGTGTGTGGGAGGAATGAGAGAGTGTGTGTGTGAGAGAGTGCTAGTTCGTGTGTGAGGTGAGGAGAGAGAGTGTGTGTTTTTGTGTGGCGAGAGAGATTAAAGTTGTGTGGAGAGAAAGGGTGTGTGTATCCAGAAAGGCTGTGAGAAGTTTGGGGGGAATGAGAGAGAGTGTGTGTGTGAGAGAGTGCTAGTTCGTGTGTGAGGTGATGAGAGGGGAAAGAGTGTGTGTTTTTTGGATGGAAAGAGAGAAAACGAAAACGTGTATGGAGAGAAATATTGTGTATGCGTGTGTGTCGAGAGAGAGAAAGGCTGTGTGTGTGTGTGCGAGGAGTGTGTGTCTGAGGAATGAGTGTGTGTGCGCGCGCTTGTGTGTGTTTTTTCGCGCCTTTTCTGTCAGGAAAGTTGCCCCGGTGCAGCTGCATAAGGTAAATGCAGTTATCACACATAAAGGAGTCCAGATACGCACAAAGCCACGAGAACCGTTCACCACAAAACGTCATACGTGGTGCGCACTCACCTGCCTTGTTCTTGTGCAAAAGTTGTGACAAAAGTGAAGCAGGTCTTGCGGCTGTGGACTGGATTACTGCGCATTGCACGCGACCTCCCTCCAGACTGTGTTAACTATGTGCACTCCGTGTACAAGAAGCTGAATGTTGGCTGGAAAGTGCAAAACCGGCCGCAGTGGGCTATTTAATTGTGATTCTAGTCAATTAGCGCTCCCTTCCAGCCAGAGGCTTCTCGGCGCTACACAGTTCTCGTGCGCAGTCCCCACTGCTGCCACCCAGGTAGTCCTCCAGGCGAGGCACGCTCGGGGTCATGCACGCTCCACACTGCAGAGCCAGCGTTAAAGCGCCTAGACACCGACGTGCAAGCTTCGAGGCTCCATTTCATGTCCTCGGTTACAACTATCAGCATCAGAGGATACGCCCATGGAGTGGGAATGTTGAGTGAAGAAGGGACGCGCATTTACGACTGTGAAGACTTAAGTTTACTGAATCCCTGTAGGTGTAATTATTAAAATCCAAAATGTGCCAAATGTCCTGGAAACCTCTCAGTGGGCACAGCAGTGTGACTGGCGAAGGGACGTGTTTCATGACAGATTAGCGCTTCGCCATGGGGGCTGTTGCTACTACAGCGCCTCGTGTTTATTTGGGCTGGTGTGAGGAATGCGCTTGGTTTCATGTGCTTTAATGTGCTGTGGTGCCTCCCTGAAGGAAGCTCGTTCGATGGGACATTGGGCACGAAAGTGTCGTCCTGCCTCGAAGTCACAAGGGTGCACAGGGCGCCGTTTGTGGCATGTTGGCATGCTTCAGGACATTTGTAAGAATATTTCTTTTGTCGCTGTATCCTTGATGTACTCCGCATATTTCGGGTTCATTTGAATGCACCTTCTTGTTCATCGTCTCTTAATTTGCCCCTCGGCATCTATTTTCCATGGTTTTGAAAATATATCTGATTATCTGTCAATCTAAAAAAAACTGAATCCATCTCTCCACCAAACACTGTTTACGCATCCACCCAGACATCCATCGATCCATCCACCCAGGTATCATTCATTCATTCATCCATCAGTCCACAGGCTATGCGGCCATGCATCCATTCATTCACGCATCTCCAACTCCTCCATCCACTATCTATCTATCTATCTATCTATCTATCTATCTATCTATCTATCTATCTATCTATCTATCTATCTATCTATCTATCTATCTATCTATCTATCTATCTATCTGTCTATCTATCTATCTACCTATCGATCTATCTTTCTATCTATCTATCTATCTATGTATCTATCTATCTATCTATCTATCAATTTATCTATCGATCTATCTTTCTATCTATCTATCTATCTATGTATCTATCTATCTATCTATCTATCTATCTATCTGTTTGTCTGTCTGTCTGTCTCTCCACATATCTATCTCCTATCTATCTGTCTATCTATCTATCTATCTATCTATCTATCTATCTATCTATCTATCTATCTATCTATCTATCTATCTATCTATCTATCTATCTATCTATCTATCTATCTATCTATCTATCTATCTATCTTGTGTCTCCACATATCTATCTATCTATCTATCTATCTATCTATCTATCTATCTATCTATCTATCTATCTATCTATCTATCTATCTATCTATCTATCTATCTGTCTGTCTGTCTGTCTGTCTATCTATCTAGCTATCTTTCTATCTATCTATCTATCTATCTATCTATCTATCTATCTATCTAGCTACTTATCTACATATCTACCTATCTATATATACACATATCTATCTATCTATCTATCTATCTCCCATATCTTTCTAGCTGTCTTACAACCCAGCTCTCCAATAATCCATTCTGAAATCCCATCCAGCCAATCACTTAAGCAACCATTAATCCATCCAGGCCCAGGCGCTTGTGTCCCCTAATCTCCATACACGGACAGCCAGAACGAGGTATATATAGAGATGTGACCAGGCGTGAATGTACCTAACAGACTAGAAACGACCCCTTATTTGGTTAAACACTGCTGCAGAAATGACATCAGGTGAGGTACATGTCAGGGAGTGCCAACTGCCCCAGTGCACGCTTAAGAAGTGTGATGTGACCCCACTGTCCTCACGAGCACACACCTTACAATGTAACCAAGATCACACCAGTCAGCGCGTGAAGGGGTAAGCAAATCCACGCGCCTTAAAGATGAGATAAAACATCGACGTATTGCGATCAGGAGGAGTTGGTGAATTAGCGGGAAGGGGGGTGGGGGGCTAAATTCAGAGATATGGGGTAGAGGAAGACCTCACTATAACATAAACTACCTGGCTTGTGCGCCAGCTGACGTCATATCCTGATAACCGGTTCCACCGGGGCCTGACTCACACGATTAGCGTTTTTGTGCAAACAGAACGGAAATCCCTTGCCCGAGCGCCACGAGGCGGGCTTTTGTGAGGACGCTTCAGCGAGCTAATAGTATCTTTGTGGCCCTGCCTTCATAATGGCCCATAATTGGCGTGTAATTTGTAGTTTCCAATAATCCCTTACGGGGAGCTTCCGGTGAGGAATAAACCCAGACACATTGCACCCAGAGGGTGCGACAGATTTTGATTTTACTGCAAGAAAACTTCTCAAACGAAAAGCCTTGAAGTTGAAGTGATTAATCAGGGTACAACAAGTAAGTCAAATAGCAGGAGTCGGGGTGGTGGGTTACTACCAGCAGGCCCGAGAGCAGAGGGAACAGGCCAACTCATTCCTAGTGAGGGGGGGGGGGTGGAGCGGGGGGGGGGGGGGGAGGTACGACCGACACCCTCCCCGCAGGGACCCCACTGTCTGAGCCGGGCCTGAGCCCCGAGGGCTGGTGCACCCGCACCTCTCCCCCCCCCCCCCCCCCCGCGCACTTGCCATGCCCTCTGGAGGATGCTAGCCACTGGTACATGTTACATGCTGTATAACGTGCCTCACAAACACTTGTGCACCACATACCGAAACTGTCCGTTTACAAGAGGAGGGAAATTCACTCAAGCGCCTGAAATACTTGTTCAGACCGTCTCTTGCCAAGGACGCGCAATGCCCGTTGGGAAATTCATTTGGAAGCCTCAGGTAACTCAGAAGGGCGAGTTCTACCTTGTTGGACAGGGGCAGTGTTCATAAAACGAGCTAAGTGATCGATTATTGATTGGCAGGGGATGGCTAGATAGGTAGGCAAGGACAGGGAAATAGGAAAAGCGCTAATTAGGAAGCACGTGATGGAGATGTCGCTGTTAATATGAGGCACCTGGTAGGGATGTTGCTGTGCTTTCAGTCTGGCTCAAATAAAGAGTACTCAACCTGGGGGGTGAAAGGGGGAGTCGCCCGGGACGGGCATCTCTGCTAAAGCGCCAAGCTGCCTAGAGCATGGAGTCCCAGAAAAAGGGATGGATGGATTGTTTGATTGATTGATTGATTGATTGATTGGGATGGATGCATTAATAGATTAATGGATTCATCTGGATGAATGGATGGATGGATTGTTCTGGTGGGATGGTGGGTTGGTGAATGGATGGATGGGTGGATGGATTGTTCTGGTGGGATGGATGGGTGGTGGGTGGATGGATAGGTGGGTGGGTGGATGGATTGTTCTGGTGAGTCGTGGATGGATGGATGGGTTGGTGGATTGGTGGATGGATGGGTGAATGGGTGAATGGGTGGGTGGATGGATTGTTCTGGTGGGTCAGAGGATGGGTGGATGTATGGGTGGATGGATTGTTCCAGCGGGATGTATGGGTGGATGGATGGATTGTTCCGGTGGGATCGGTGGGTGGTTGCATGGATGAATTGTTCAGGTGGACTGGAGAATGGGTGCATGAAAGGACTGACAGACGAACAGATAACTTTATAGACAGAAACACGCCATCTCAGTGGCTGTCCCTGAACGAGAAGCAAACACACAAATCGGAAAATAGTGTTTATTTCCACCTAATCGGTGGGTTTTTTACTTCCTGTGTTTCAAAAATGTATTTCCACAGTCCCCGCCCCCCTTTCAGACACTCCTCTAAGCAGCGAACCCCTGATAACATCCTTTTGCAACAAAAGCAGCTATAAAATCAGAAAGCATTAACTGTGGCAAGATCAGAACTGAAGTGAAAACCGCCACAGCCAACACAATCCCCTGAAAGCATATTTTAATAAAATATTAACGAATCAGCTCGACCTTGCGAGGTCTTTGTGCGCCTGTGTGTGTGTGTGTGTACATATAAAAGAAATCTTTATCAAGCCCCCATTCTATGGCTTCAATAAACAGAATCCATTACCTCACGGAAGCTTTTGTCGGCGCCATACAAGAGGGAACAAAATGCTTATTCAGGAGAACGCTTTAGATTTGTATTGTGAGTACCAGGCACAAAGAGCAGTGTTATTGTATTAAAAAGAACCATCTGTAGCAGAAACAATGGCATCAAATTATCTTTGAATACCCAGTGAAAAAAAATATAAAGCTTTCGCTTTATTATGTGAGGTGGGGGCACGCGGCAGTGTTAGGATAACTGATTTTTTTGTTGTTTGTCGACAGCGCGTTCGGTTCCTTTTAAAAGAAAACAGCCATTTGGGTTTTAAGCCATAAACGCGCTTTCTTATTCCAGGGAGTGCGGTTTAAAAACCGGGGCTGGGGACTGGAAGAAGCAGAGGCGCTCGGACGGGGATGGCGGTCGCCGGGGCTTGGAGTGCCAGGGAGGCGGGGAAGGCGCAGCCGCTGCTGGCCTGACACGACGCACGGGGTGGCCACCTGCACCCTGGACCCTTCAGGGCACACGTCTCGCCCACTGGCAGGTAAGCAGCTGATTCAAACTTTGGCATCTCCCCTGCGTGCCAGCCCGCAAAAGGCAAGGAGTGCCCCTCTCAGAGCCACCCTGCCTTTGAGTTAAGCTGGCATACATACCAGACTCAAGCGCTATGTGTGTGTTTGCTCTCACTAACCTCGACTCGCGTGTAGCGTTTAGAAGCTGAGGGAATAGTGCCTAGATAACTGAAGAGCGCGCTTTACGCCAGAACTCGTCATCGCGTTCTTGCGCACAGCTTGTTCGGGAAAGGGCTGATCTTAAAAAGCGCCCTGGCTTGATTTGGCAGGGGGGCTTTTGGGGTCGTGGTAGATGTTCTGTGGTGATTTCTGTGGGTGTGATCAAGTTAATGGGGCCGGCAGACACGGGCATGGGCTGGATAAAGCCCCCCCAAGTCCCTGCTCCTGGCCCTGGCACTCTGGGTAGTTAAGAGGCGCAGGCCTGCTGTGCCGAGATTGGCAGTAAGAGTGAAATCTGGGGGTACCTGAGCCCGTGTAAGAGCGGAGCAGTGGGGAGGCTGTGATGGTGCCTGGCCCGGTGCCAGGGAGAGCCGAGTGGCAGCAGAGGGGCTCACAGCGGCCCCCTAGCGGCATCCCAAAGAACATGCGGTATTTTCCTCCGGGTTTCGACTCATTTGCTCACGTTTGCTCAGTCGAACCTGTCCAAACCCCACTGCCCACAAAGAGAGAGTTTCACGCGTAAACACACCTGAACCCTACCCCCAACCTTCATCGGCCATCCTCACTGCCCTCAGGCATCTTTGGTCACGTCACGCTCCTTGACGCAGCCGGGAAGTGTTCTAAGGCGCTGCCCGTTTGAAAAAAGATTGATTTTGACACCCCTGCTTCTAATCCGACCCGACCGAACTCCTTCCTGGCCCTTGTTTCGTTTGGTCGGAAGCCTGGCTCGTGGGAAGGTTAATATTGGGCTGAAGGCAGAGCTGTGATTGACACCGGGAAAGGTGTCGAGGGCAGGTCGAGCTGTCCTATTTACTGCCCACTGCTTGCTAGAGACCCTTTGTTAGTTGGAAAGCTAATTTACC
The DNA here is from genome assembly GCF_964261635.1 of Lissotriton helveticus. NCBI lineage: Eukaryota > Metazoa > Chordata > Amphibia > Caudata > Salamandridae > Lissotriton > Lissotriton helveticus. The sequence continues at coordinate 118,716,210 of NC_136072.1, forward strand.
GCTGATCAAAAGCGCCACGGAGTTAAAGGACTGGTAATGGCTGCTAATTTGATTTCAACCTCGTGCCCCCAGCTCCTACTGCAATTAAAGGCGTGCTATTTAAATACAGGTGAAGGGTATTTTTATCTGGAGCCATGGGTATTTATAGCCGTGCCTCATGCAGAAATATCGAAAATAAGTATGTATATCTAGCGTCTATCTATTTGTCTATTTATCTATTTGTCTGTCTATCTCGATCTATCTATCGTTATGTCGATAGCTACATAGATAGATAGATAGATAGATAGATAGATAGATAGATAGATAGATAGATAGATAGATAGATAGATAGGTAGGTAGGTAGGTAGTTAGATAGATAGATAGATAGACAGACAGACAGACAGACAGACAGACAGACAGACAGACAGATAGATAGATAGATAGATAGATAGATAGATAGATAGATAGATAATTAATTTCGGAGTTTACCTGTAATTTATATACAGATACAGCGCATTCATCATCCTTCCGACCTCTGTCCCCTTGGATTTCGGAGACTTACGCCTGTGTACTTTTAGCTATACCTAGGTCTCACACACATTATTAACTTTAAGTGAATTACATGAAACTAAGCTTCTGGAACGAGGCCACATTAACTGATTAAACTAGAGGGCACAATACTTTCTTTTAGTGCAATATTACTGTCTGTAAGTCCTCGAAGCCATGCAGTTTAAATGTGTTGTTAATTCAATTATCGTTCCGTGATAAGGGTGGCTTGTTGTGTAAAAATTATAGAATTTTCTAATCTAAGATTCCTTTCGGGGAATATCAAAGGGTAGGAGCCGGACATTTTTCTAGTCGGTAGAAATTAATAGAAAAAAAAGAAGATTCCCGCCTTTTAATCTCTTTTATCCGAGGAGCCTAACGATGCGTGCTCGACCCTGCTAAGCGCACACGCTGGCCCCGCTGCCGCTGGCTGGGTCGCCTCAGATGTGACGCGGCGCTGGGAAGGTAGCTTTCAGCGCCCCCTGCTGGACGCGGCCGAGCGGCGCAGCGCCATTCCTGGGATCTGAGCCGAAAGCTCTCCGCTGCGTGACCAGCTCGTTTCAGAAGTGAAAAGTTGGATACTTTTTGAAGGCGAAATAACCCACGGTGTAAGTGGTGGCTTTGTATGAGGCGGAGCAGATATCAAATCACCTAGAAAAGTTTTCAAAGTGACGGGCCAGAGATACAGATGTCCAAGAGACATCCCCATGTCGGGAAAAAAAAAATGAAAATGGCCAATACGGCAACATTCTTTAAAAATACTTTTTATGTGTGCCTTGCCGTTTTCCGTGCCACCTTCTTTCTTGTTTTCATTACATAAAATATAAAAAATACAGGCAGTAATATTTCACACACGTGGTAGCCATCTGCTGATGCTCTTCATCAAGACCAAATTACTAGCAAAGTTTATTTTTTGTCCTCGCTCACATATATCACCTGTGAATTACAATGCCTTCGATAACGTTCTTGGGATGCGGTATTGAAGCAGCCATGCAATAAATTACTCGCGTTATTCACATCTTGCTCCCAGAGTCACCACACTAGACAATAACACTGCGTTGCTGAAGCTCAGCGGCCGTACGAATATCGACTTCAGAAGGATGAAAATCCGAGTCTCCCCCGCTGGAACCTGCGACCTTCAGATTGTCTGTTGCACATGCCTTGAAAATAAACCTCAGTAGCAGGTTTCCACACCGACCGAGGTTACAAAAAATACACAAAGTAAACTTACAGAAATCAAAGGTGCATTTTAAGGAAACAGATGTATATGGCAGCGTTTGGAATCTCTGCTATGTCTCGCAGAAGTGGCTGTTATTGGGGAATATATTCCCTGCACACAGATAAAGCACACTCGTATAGGAATGACAGAGCAGCATATGCTACACATTCCATACTATTTTCCTGATATGTGCCTCCTTAGCACAGGTAAGTTAGCTCTTAAAAAAAGAAGAAAACAAATCGCAGCTCCATCTTCATGTAAGATCCGAAAGAGATTTGAGGAAGAGACACGTCTTTCAAAGGCCACAACGTGTCCCTTAAGTTGTGCCTGCACTGATCACTGCTGGTTTTATCAATGGAGCCGTTCTGTAGCAGAACATTTTTAACAATGGCGTTGAATTATATATAAATCAGGATTAGGCCCCTGTGCGAGTGACAGTGCCGGGAGGTGCTCAGTTTATTATAACATGTGTCTAGACGGCTGTACAGGCACAGACGGGGCACGTGCGTAATACTAAAACCTTACATTTTACTATTTTTGCTGAGTCCTCCTGGAAGTTTCACATATGAGGCAGGACTATTCAGGCACACATAGCCAGGATTGCTCTTTTTATTAATGCAATAAAACCCCAAACCGTTATACATACGATTGTGCTCTGGCACTAAATAACTAAATTGCTAGAAGCGTGGATGTGTTCTTTAGGTGTTAAATTTAACAAAATGAACGCGAATTTCACCGGAGTACGGTCATGTACAAGCATTTTATCAGCGACATGAAACCACAGAATTGATGTCGGTGTCAACCCGCTGAACGGGTTTCAAGGCGACTTTAGAGATTGTGTCTATGTTTCATTTCCTAGAGAGCCTCGTGCAGGTGCACATTTGGTGGCGAAATTGAGAAGATACACAAACTGAGCATGTCTTTGAGAGGGGCCTTTAGAACTGAGGCAACAGGGGCCACTAACAACTCGATCTGTCTTATTTAGCCTGTATAAATGGAAGTCAAGTCGGTTTGTGCGGATCCACTGGTGTAACAGTTGTTGGATTGATTGTCTGTGTGTGAAGCTAATGTGATGTGAACTATGTGCAAGATCAGATAAGTCTAGCTAATACGTACAAGGTGAACACAGTGCCCACCGGCTTTGTTATTAGATTACATTACGAAGAAACCAGAGGCGCTTCCTTGCGACCCAAATCTTTCCTTCCACCATCTATAAAATAATTTAGTTTATTTAGCTCACTTGGTATTACCCTGGACGTTTTGTGTACCCATAAAAGTATTCCAAAGATATGAAGCGTTTTTTTTTGTGTTTTGTTTTTTGCTTTCTGGGCGCTAACAAAAAGAGATTGTCCCAGATTAAATAATCGATTAAATATATTTGTTTCAAAGAGAGTGGAATGACACTTGCCCCGTGCACTGCTACAGTGATGGCAGGTGGGAGTTTGTCAGTTACCACATTACTGTTGGATGTAATTTGCCCAGGGTGACCATTACATCTCTTTAGGCACATCCGCTTCTATCCGGGCTCTGTTATCCGGAAATCGATGCGCATTCGTTTGCCAGTTGGCCTGGCTGTGTTTCGCGTGTTTGCACTTTTGATCTGCCGCACAAAAAAAGTCCCGATGGAAAAGATCCTGTTTTGTCCGCTTCAGTTTCCACACGTGTTTGTGTGTTCACGTTTCAATGTATGTCGTTGATTGTCTCAAATAAACCAGAAGCCTCTGAGATCACCGGTTTGTCACTGCACATAATTAATCCAGTGGAAGTTGCCGCTATTCACAGAGTCAGTGGGGGTGCCGGGACCGAGGCTTATGTACCTGGTAATGCTGAAGTGCCCCGTCAAGGGGAGCGGCTTTCCTTTAAAATTGCTTTGGACATAAAATACATCCCTCCCCACAAAAAATCCTCCTTTTTGTAAACTTAGAAGTTTTAAATAGCGCAGCATAAAGCTCGCAGAACAAGAATATTTCAAAATCATGTCAGCACGCGGATGAATGCAAATGTCATAAAAAGAGACCGATTGCACGGTCTAGTTAACGTTTTGCAGGAACCCAAATCACCAAGGCACTCACTAATTACTTCACAAGGAGATAAAAGGCCAGTAGCCCTCACTGTCAAATAGGGTCCTATTCAGATTTTAATTACAAAATAAAATGAGCGCGGCTCGCCCTCGCCGGAGTTTGCGAGTGGTTACACAGAAGCTTTCCCCGGCACCGGTGGTCGTCAAACTCTGCTAATTAGCAATGCTGAGAAATTCCAGTTAACAAGGACATTCTCCAACTCCGCAGGTTCCCCGCCGTTCCCCCTCATTTCCATAAGAAGATTAAGAATGGAGGGAACACACTCAAATGCAGATGCCGAAAAGAAGCGCTTTTAACAAGCAGCGCACTACGAAAATGCTTGGCTAGCTCCCGCTTAATTACCGCAACTTAAACCTTCCACTTCCGCGGAGGACACAAAATAGGCGGTCCCCCTCTCGTGTCGTCAAACGTCGAATGTGATTTTATGTGTGTTACTTGCAGGAACACAAAATAGGTCGTATTTGAAGCGAAATAAAATTGACTTTCTCCATGGTTTGCTTCCATAGGGGAGCAAAGCTTGTGAATAAAGAATTGTTTGCTGAATGGGTGAGCTGTTCATATTTTGGCGGCTACACCATTCTGCATTTAAAAAGTATTAAAGAAATAACATTTAAGTAAAGTTTGTAAAAAAAAAAGTGCTCCTTCGCCGTGCATCTACGTGCTAGCAATGCCGGGTACAATAAGACTTTTGGAATAACTTCAAATAACCAGTCATAACAGTCGGAAATACATAATATACATATAAGATGAACACTGCATTGGAACGCATTTCGCAATAATATACGATTTGACACTAGCAAGGGAATTGAGCCGAGGAAAAGTTTATTGTATATTTTAGGTAAAAATAAATACAAGGAAATAGTAAAATAACTCAAAAATTGCCACATACATTTTGACTATACTGATTTTATATATCTATAGTTTTCTGTCTCGCATATAGTAAAATAGTTTCCAATGTGTATGTCTCTCTCTCCCTATGTCAGTGTGTAATATATATATATATATATATATATATATATATATATATATATATATATATATATATATATATATATATATATATATATATCGTATCTTTGGAAACCTTTGTCGTTGTGAACCCCTCGTTAAGAATTAGATTCAATTCGTTGAAAGATGCACTACCCAACTTTGGCCAGCAGACGGAGCGCTAACGCCGCAGCTATAATTACTTATTACTAAGGGGAGCCAAACGCTACGTACACTTTGCTGTTCACGATCATTCTAACGTTTGCTGTAACCCACGGAATAATTTAAATATAAACGTTTACGATAGTTTCCCGTGAATTGAGGAGGGATCATCAGAATGCGCATATCTTGACCCATAAATGGCACACAGACTAATATTTCACTGTGGACTAAAGGGAAATAGGGAAACTAAAATATATCCGAAGGTATATTTTATTAATGATAATAAGCAAACGGCATTTTGAGGACATGGTCAAAAGCGTGAATTAGGCTGTCTTTTGAATGTGATTGGAGCCCGGCTGATTATCAGCTGGATTGGGCATTGAATGCTAACACTAAAACGGGTTGTCGCACAAGTGACTTGTTTTTTAATCTAACGTGAAAGTACAACAGATCGAGTAAGCACTCGACAAAGAAGGTTTGGCAGAAGGCTTTCTTTTTTGTATTTGTTGTCAAGTGAATTTTAGCCTCAAAGACCCCAACAAGAGTGGAAGTAAACTTAGCCGAGCCTTTGTTCAGCAGCGTGTAGTGACAACAAGAGAAACAAAACTATCTATTTGTAACGGACGTGCGGCGATTTCTCTTGGTATTGACGCTGCCTCTATTGAGATCTTAACATTCTCACAATGGGACAGTCTAAAATTACACTCTAGCGTTCGCCTCCCCCGCCCCCAATACAAACACACACCCCTCTATTCCCCCTGCCGGTTTCCCCAAAGCCGTGTTCTTCACAATGCAGGCAGCAATGATTTTTCTATTTATAATTGTATCAGATAATAGATGTTAACATTTTCCGATAAAATGAAAAAAAAAACAAGCAAACTGTTCGTGTTATTACCCAAGAGATGTAGACAAAGCTAATTTAAGAATAATTTTTAAAAAATCAATTACAAAACAGTAAAAAGTCTGGCTTTGGTTCTATTTTAGGTGGTTTGTGGAGACCGGTGTCCCACACTGTAAAATGCAATTATTGGCTACTTAAAATATTATGTCATTTGTGTAGATATAACCCCCTTCTTGATGCCTTTCGCTTCCCCCCTCCCATCTGACACACTAACCCTTATTGAGGATTTAAGCGCCATTCCGTTGCTAGGGGAGCTTTTTCCGTTTGAATAGAAGGACTCTGGGCTGATGAAGGGGGGGAAGGAGGAGGAGGGGGTTGGACTGGCATCTGAGGAGACTGCCAGGGAAGCCAGCAAACACCTGCAAACCCCGGGCCACTGCTCGCAGTCTCCTTTATTTGTGTGAAAGGGCGATTATTTTCTGGGAAGAAGGGGGGGGGGAAACACGAGCATTCATTAACAACATCCCCATTCGGCACTAAGTGCAAGGGACTTTGTGCGTCTATAGCAGCAACTTTACCGCGACACCCAAGCTTCCCACTATTTTTGTGGCTGAAGACTAACAACATTTATACGTCATCGTGTGTTTTTCTGTATGTATCTGCAACTTTAGTCAAACTTTCTGGCACCTTCCCAAGTGACCTCTGATACATGTCTGCTTCTTTGAAAACAGTGGGATCTGAATTCCTTAAAATACAAAAGACTCAGAACTGGAAGATTGTTTTTATTGCAAACGAACACAATATACATATTACAAAAGTATTTTCAAAGCAATTGGGTCATACGTGTTTATTCTGAGGAAAACATCAGATGCATTTCCCTGTTAGAAACGAATGGATCTACCGGTTTCACACTCCAAACCCATCAGGATGATAGGCACAAAACTTACGGAGTTTCATAGTGTGTGTAATGCATTATCTTATTTCTTTGGCATATGTAGACGGCCTGCTTTAGGAGCACTTCAGTGAGTGATCTGCGTGAAAACTGGGCAGCCTCAGCGGCCTCCTTCTCCCACCGAAGATCTCACCCCCTGTGCACATGGACCCAGGCAGCGGTGTCCACACTTCCTACAACAGGCGGGCACGGACCTGTTGCAAACCCAGACACCGCCTCCCTATTGGTCGCAGGTGCAGCCTCCATGGTCCCGCCCAGCGCCTGCCCTCTCGCCGCCGTCCACGCCCCCTTTCATGCAAAACCCCGCGCGTGCTTAAATGGCTGCTATGGGGTTGCCGGGGCTGACGCGGTCTGATTGGTTCGCCTGAAACGCATTTATTCGCTCTGACAGGCCTTCCCTCCCCTTACACTATCATCACATGGTGGACGGTTTGTCTATTAACTTGTTTCAAAAAAATTCTCCGGGAGTTGTCAAAAGAAGAGACAGGCGCGCGGACACAGGCACCGTTGAATCCGGCGACAGAGAGAGAAAGTAGTCCTCCGGCTCACTTTTATTGACAGACTTTGAAAGCGATAGAATGGTGCGAAAACGGTGACACAAAAAAAGCGAGATCACCAATGGACTATTCGAAAACAAAAGTGCAGCGTTCATCCAGAAAGCAGAAGGTCCTCTTCCAGCGCCAGTGAACTTTTGTTGTGATAACTGAAACTCGGAGGAAGAAAAGTAATTTGCAGCGGAGGAGTCCGAAGCCTCGGGCAGAAACTGAGAGAACTCAGGTCCACGTTTGAAAAGGACCTGCAAGAAGTGGCGAACCAAAAAAACAAAAAAATAATCACCTCAGGGGGACTTGAAAAAAAACCTGAAGTGGAACAAACTGTGACGAAAAAGTCGCCCAGCGAAACAAGTTGAGAAAAGTCCCGTGAGGTGCCGGAAAACATCACCTCATTAAAAAACAGACCGAGCAGGAGTGCACAAAAGTCGGATCTCTGGAAAAAAAGAGCGAAGAGGCATCGGTCTGACTGGCCCGGAGCGCAGAGAAGCGCGCGAGCGGCCTGACAGGAAGGTGAGCGCCGCCGTCTGAGGGGGAGAGCGGCGGCTCTGGGCGCGCGCGACGCTCCAACCGTCGCCTCCGCGGCCGTTGCGCACCCCGGCCCGAAGGTTCCAGAGCGCGAGCCAGAATGTACAGCATGATGGAGACCGAGCTGAAGCCGCCCGCCCCGCAGCAGACTTCGGCCAACCCGGCCTCCAACAACGGCGGAGGGGGTAACAAGAACAGCCCGGACCGGGTGAAGCGGCCCATGAACGCCTTCATGGTCTGGTCCCGCGGGCAGCGTCGGAAGATGGCGCAGGAGAACCCCAAGATGCACAACTCGGAGATCAGCAAGCGGCTGGGCGCCGAGTGGAAGCTGCTCTCCGAGGCCGAGAAGCGGCCCTTCATCGACGAGGCCAAGCGCCTGCGGGCGCTGCACATGAAGGAGCACCCGGATTACAAGTACCGGCCGCGGCGCAAGACCAAGACCCTGATGAAGAAGGACAAGTACACGCTGCCCGGCGGGCTCCTCGGGCCGCCCGGCGGCAACGGCATGGGCTCGGTGGGCGGCGGCGTGGGCGGCATGAACTCCAGCCAGCGCATGGACAGCTACGCGGCGCACATGAACGGCTGGGCCAACGGCGGCTACGGCATGATGCAGGAGCAGCTGAGCTACGCGCAGCACCCGGGGCTGAGCGCCGCCGCGCAGATGCAGCCCATGCACCGCTACGACGTCAGCGCGCTGCCGTACAACGCCATGAATCCCTCCGCCGCCGCGGCCGCCGCCGCCGCGCAGGGATACATGAACGGCTCCTACATGTCTTACTCGCAGCAGGGCGGCGGGGGCGGCGGCGGCGGGGGCGGCATGTCCATGGGCTCGGTGGTCAAGTCCGAGTCCAGCTCGTCCAGCCCGCCCGTGGTCACCTCGTCGTCGTCGCACTCCCGGCCGGGCTGCCACCAGGCCGGGGACCTGAGGGACATGATCAGCATGTACCTGCCCGGGGCCGACGTGCAGGAGCAGGCGGCGGCGGCGGCGCAGAGCAGACTGCACATGTCCCAGCACTACCAGAGCGCGCCCGTGCCCTCCTCCATAAACGGCACGCTGCCCCTCTCGCACATGTGACAATGAGCCCCCCCCCAGCAGCACTCTCTATTTTGGACTATTTTTGTACAGAGAAGAAAAAAAAACAAAAAAACATCTTGCTGGGAGGAAAGTGGAAAAAAAGATAATTAAAAAAAATAAACAATGTATAGAACTTATCTGACCGGTAACAGAACTTTTCAGAAAGTTTCGCCAACTTCCAAGTGGAGGTTCTGCTCCATCTCTAACCCCTCCCCGATGAGCTCTTAGGGCTAGAAAAATCAAAACTTTTAAAAGACACAGAGAAACATAGATTGAACATGTTTTAATATTTGCCAGCTACTTGTTAAAAAAAAGGATCTCACCGGCATTCTTAACATCTTTAGAGCTGGGGGAAGTGGGGTGAAATGAAACATGTTTTTTTATATATATTTGCGGATACATTTTTTGTACAGTATTTATCAAGATTTCAAAAACGTGGCAATCAGGAAGAATGTTCGATTTTTGTTTTTACAAGCTCATGATTTTGCCAGTCATTTGTGTTTATATTTTTTAGAATTCAGCTGGAATCAGAGGCAGCTGTCAAACACAAATGTTCAAGATTTGGGACATTTGAACTGTTTAGAAATTGTTTTTTTTGAGGGTGGGGCAAAGGACAATTAGAGTCATAACTAGAAGGAAAAACGTCTGCTTTTAAATTAATGACAAAAGTCAGATTGCGTTTCATGTGCTTTGCCACTTTTTTTATGCAGCGAAACACCTGGCCGTGCACATTTCCAATCTCATAATTTATAATGGCATCGCCTTTCATCATCATTTTCCGTAAAACAGAAGCAACATTAAACAACTGTGTTTGAAATATTTTCTTATGGTTTGTAATATTTCTGTAAAATTATTGTGATGCTATTTTAAGTTTCTTCCTCATTTTTTCGTAGTTGTACTCTAAAAGTTTCGGCTTTCTGTTATTTTTGCATCAGTTTGCCGGCAGTCCATGTATATATTTGAACTAATAACATCATTATAACAGGTACATTTTCAACTTACGTTTTTACTCCATTATGCACAGTTTGAGATAAATAAATTTTTGAAATATGGACTGTAACATTATCTTTGAGTCTTGAATCAATTCTTGCATTCCTGTTCATCTTTCCAGCTGCAAATAGTTTGTTAACCTCGAAGGGATCGCACGGTTTTAAAACAGTTCAAAATGTCGACACAAATTCCAGATAATATTTCCAAGCATATTTAGCTATTTATGTGTGCTAGATTACAGGTCATGTTGACCTACACAGTGAGATGCTCTTAGGAGTACATAACCATTGTTATCCTTACATGTATGGTGGTGTAAGATGTGTCCCAAGTGTTGCCAGCGCACAGGTGGTGAGTGAGTCGAGATGAATGATTTATTTTGGAAGTCAGAGGCCAGATAAAGGGTGCTGATTTTCTGTTCTTGCAAGGTGGCCGTAGGCAGTCTGATGGAAGAGAGCGTGCAAGCCTTACGAGCACTTTACAATTGCATGTGAACTTGTGGTGTTTGCGTCACTCAATTGGTTCTGGTAATTTGGGAACAAAACAAATGCCTGATTGTGCTTCCTGATACAAAACTGAGACGTCCACTGCGCTCTTCACTCTTCGTAACCTTCCTTGTGTTTTAAATCTTGTACCTAAGAGGCCAGCGGGTGTCCAGCTAGAGGAGGATTTCGGATAAAGCTAGAGGAGGAGGCTGGATAAAAGGTATCAAGATGGCAAAACGCCAAGAGAAGATGAAATGATGCCTGACACAATGTGCAGAAGACCTCAGCACTTCGAACCAAGAGGTAGAATTTTACTATGTACAATCTAATGACACGTGACAGTTCATTGTGGTGCTGTGAACTCTCAGATATCCCGCAAATACACCCGTCTGCCCCAGCATGTACAACATTTCTTAAAAGTTATGTGTGTGTTTTTAAATCCAGCCGGAGGAATGTTAATTAATACTTTTCCTTAAGTGCGAGAATATGAGCAAGTTCCCTGTCACTCCAGTATTTAATTAAATCAGATCTCTTTCATATCCTGGCCAATGCTTTGGATTCTTTGTGCCCTTTATGCTCCAAACTAGACAGAATTTAGATTGCATAGAAAATATTATTTTTTGCTAAAGGCTTCGGATGGAAAGAGAAGTTTTATTGACGATCCCAGCGTAAATATTAGAATTGTTTTCCCTTGTTAATGCCTCATATCTATAAGGAATGGTCATTTTATTGGAAAGTATGGCTTAGCGGATTCTGAGTCGTGTGGCTCAAGTATTTCAGTTTTTACCCTTGGAATATGTACTTCTGTAAACAGTGAAGACCTACCTTAAAAAATACACCGGGCAGTTGTTTTATTATGTTTGTTATGGTAACAGGTGCAATTCTACATGTCCCAATGGGAAGAAGGTAAAGGTATTTGATGCGGATGCGGGTTTTGCTAACTTAATTCAGAACAATGTTTACATCATTTGGATGCCGGGTGCATGTTGTGATGTTGAAACATGTGCACAGAAAAAGAATTGGTTCGGCAATGTTGGAAGAGGACAGTAGAGGCGGATATTCAATTGGCCAGGTTTATTGTCGGGTGATTAATGTATGTGGCTATGTTTAAGTAGAAATACTCTATCTGGGGACGTAGCGTTAATATCGAGTATTGTTTTTATTGTGCCACTCTCTAGAGCTAGTTGGTTCTTTAAGCAGTATTTACACTGCGTTCGGGGGTGCGGGCAGCATTTGTGTGGCCTTGTTGTGTATTTTCAGGGCCTGAGGAGGGTGACCCTCTTCTCTTCCCCCAGGCATCCCCCCCCCCCCCCCCCCCCCCCCCCCGGGGTGACACCCGCCCGAGGACGGGATCCCGGCGCGGCCCCTGATGCAGGCGGGTGTCAACATGTGTCGGCCGCAGCCGAGAGCTAGATTAGAGCCGCGCTCTGCCAAGGTTTCAGAAGCTGCTATTACAGCCCGTCCCAGGGGGAAAGGGCTCACATTAACCGCTAAATGAATATTTGACAAGGGGTATTATTACTACAAACGCGTCCCTACTGGACTTTCAGGGGGTCAAAGAGCAGCGGTTCAATTAATTATTTATTCTGCTAGTAGTGGCGCTTGTCCCGGCGGTTCCTTTTGTGAGGAGGGGCTGAGCCCGGCACCTGCGGTCCTTTCCCTGGTGGTGGGGCCGCGCCACAGTGTAACGTTAACAAACTGTGTGCCCGGCGGCCTGGGCAACGGATACACGTTTACACACACTGTGCTTCTGTGACTCCCGGCTACACGTGTCCTACTTGTAGTATTGTACGTGTATGAGTTGTGCATGGTGTGTAGAATTGGGATCCGTTCAGCTGCGGTACATGTGATTTTGGGACAAAAAGGGACGGGGCGGGAAAAACACTTTCTCAAAATATTGTATTTCGTGCTACAGATATATTTTCTCCTATTTGTGTCTAGCTGCTACGTAATTGTAGGTATAAGTACTTTTGTTGTGTGTTCAATCAGTATATGTGTAACACTTTCTGACAGATGGCTGTATGTAACATGATGCGTGTGTTCATGTATCCCTTGGTGTGTGCGTGTTCATGTATACATGGCTTGCCTTTTCCCACATGCACTTGTTTCTTCCAAACCACGTTGCCTCAGGATTCAAGAAAAGCGAGTGACTTTAGGCGACAGTCCTATGCCGAGGTGACACAGGTACAATGACATCCGGAATCATTCATTTTCTGGGCGCTGTAATGTGGGCGCTCTACGGGCTACGGGGACTGCGCATGACTGTTTCCTCTCTGGTCAATGCCCAGGGGCACACGGCGCGCCTCTTGAAGGTGCATGGAGCCGTGCTGCTTCTTTCAGGGCCACCCCCGGGGAGCAGTCACCTCGCCCGTTGTTGTGGCTCGGCTTGTTTATCAATGGCTGCCAGTTTCTTCCTAAGTGCCGGGAGGTGTGAATTTGAATGGGGGTCGATGGCCTATTTAGCATAATCTAAGACTCAGATTTAAATTACAAGGATCTGTTCTTCTCCCGAAGTTTGTAACTGAAAGACCCGTGCTTTTTTCCCTGCATTTTAAGGGGCGGCCGCTTTGCATAGCTACCCACTTTAAATCTAGTGCTTTCAGATGCAGGAGAGTTAAAAAGAATCGTAATTAAGGAGAAGGGTTTATTACCCTGTAGTTCAAGTTTGAATAAAACAACGAATGATTCGAGTGTGCGAGGCGGAGCCCTGCTCCGGGGCCCATATTTTAGTTTAAACCGGGCTAGTAATTAAGACTGGCAATAAAATCGACATTACCAGTTGCACGTGTCTGAAAAATGAATCCGTCTACAGGGATCTGACATGTAAAACACATTTTTACGGTTTCTTCAGTCCACCAGTCCTGCGGAAGACACAAACAACAGAACAAGCCCTTTCAGAAAGAACAGATTTCAGGTCGTTTTTTATAGCACTTTATTTAGCTTGGGCACAAAAACTCCAATACTGAACAATTAAGTTTACGCCCTATTAGCACGGATTTTAGTTGCAGTTCATCGATTAAAAGGCCCCTTTCGGATGCTTTTTAATGCAGTCGTTACAAAAAGCGTAGTAATACTAAGCTCCTGCGCCTTGGGATGGAATTGGCGCGGACCCGTGGCTGTGTGTTTGCATAAATCAAGTTTTATTTAAACCTAAACGCTGTTCACGTGCTGTATGCTCGGAGCATGACAGACGTCTGTAGTGTACTTCATACATGTTTCATCTTAATTTGGAATCTTTGCTTTGTTCTGCGCAGTTCAGCAATGTGGGCGTGTCTGTCGGGGGTATTTAAGGTGGCGGGTATTGGGGTGTTTTTGACTGTGACATCCATATAAGTGATATAGTTCATTCGTGATGCAAACGATAACGAACAAAGATTTAGTGTGTGTTGTGCGTGTGTGGGATTTATACAGACATGGATAGATGCTGGCCCCAGTTTTATTTTCCGCTGACGTCACATGCCCAGGGCCCGGCAGTTCCCACGACTCCAGGGCCAAGTAGTAGAGCTCGAATCCGCGAAGCCGCCACGTTTGTTATCTTTTTGGACATTAGACCAGAAAGAGATATTCCAATGTGTCATTTTGATAAAATAAAAAAAAACATTTAATAATCTGACTTTTTTGTTAGCGATGCTCTGGAAAGTGTGACATCATACCCAGAGTGGGCGTGGCGTTCGAGAGACCAGCCATTCATTCACATTTTAGAAATCTATAGGTTTCTTGTTTTACTGTCCCCCAAAACCAGAAGTATGCCAGGCTCTGTAGCACTGTATGATTTACTCCCTTATGCGACAGCCAATCACATGAACGCTTCTTAGATTTTCTGAGTTTGTTATTACTCGCTGTAGATTTGTAGCATGTTCACCCCCGAGGGAGGGCTCACAGGAGTGGGAAAGGACTCCCGACTCGTTTAAAGGTTAGTTTTAATTCTGACGGGTTAAATTTATAGTTCATTCGTGTCCAAAAAAGAGTCACGTGAAGCTGAGTAACAAAGAATCGCTCCCTACATAGTTCGTTTTGGCTTTTTAATGATAAATGCCTCAAGTGAGCAGTCTTTATTAGAGCCGGCTTCATACTCAGAAAAGGTTTTCTTTGGAGTATCTTGAAGTTTTTTAGGTTTCTGGTTCTGAACGCACTTCCCTCCGTATCTTTGTAAATGGACAAACATGGGTATGAAACTTTGTTTTCTGGACATATTGTTTCGGTTCAATACACGAAATGTAGATTTTCTAACCATTTGCTTGCCATCCTTTTACCCAAAATTGTGTCTTATAATTTTGAAGATGGATATTGGTCTTTCAGTTTAGGGGAGATGTGTTTCTGGTGGTCACAATCGCCCTTTATGCAGAATATCTGCCTGTGTAGGGAGAGGGTGGGGGTCCCTGTGCCTGGGTCTCTCCCTAGCACACGCCTATGTAGTGCAGTATGCACACCTACAGTGCACTGATTTCGCACAGAGTAATATTCTGATAATATGCACTATTTCCAAAAATTAACACAAAACCCTAATAAGAAAGCACACATTAGAAAGTAAATACCCCCCCAATAGTGTTTGTATAGTCTTTTTTTCTTTACTAAAAAAACAGTTTTCATAAGCTCTTGCAAATCGCAAAATTGCACAAGACAGATAAATAATTACTGTATTAAAAACAATCGCCCAATTCCTCGGGAGCACGTTATCGTCTTCAGCCAGACACTCAGCATCCTCTCTCGGTATGCTAATGTCCCCGGTGACGTCAGCGGGGCTGCGTCTCTTAAGAATCTGCCGGGGAATCACTTCTTTAAGCTTTTAAGCAATCCCATTTCATAGGAGAGCTGGAACCAGACCGCAGAAGTCTGTTGCGAAAAGAAAATGTGGATGAAACGCAATTTACCCAAAAGAATGTTTTAATTTAATTTATGTGTGCGCGTTTGTGGTCTGCAGAACGCGCGAATCTAAGAAGCTGAAATTAAAAATACATTTAAAATGCCTGTAAGACTATATGCTAGTGCTCATGGTATAAGGCCCTTCAACAGCTGACCGTATCAGCTAATTCAGAGTTGTTCTAGCGGCTTACAACAAACACAGTACAGGAGTAAAGGCGGGCCGCAGGGCAGCCTGGGTGTTTCATCATGCAGGACACCGCAGTATCCCCAGGCCCTTTCCTTCTCATGCGTGTCGTTTTTCACTCTAAATATTTGGAAAACCCCACAGCCTGCTGTCGGGTACAGGTGCCAGCCAGGAACCTTTCAGTTTGACGCCTTTATCGTCCTTTGGAGAATATGTGAATGTTTGTTTGTGCGCGCACTTTCTGTCCTTTGATTTATCTGTTGATTTTACGTGTGAAATAAAAAGTCCTGCGAAGGTATCCGAGAGCACAGATGCCCAGCCCCCGCAGAAGCAGATATTCGCCTCGGGGCAGGGCCAAAAAAGCCTTTATGTTTCCAATATCGACCTCCCCGTCCCTTGACCAAAAAAGGATTGCATTGAGTGACAAAGACTGGTTAAATCTTTACTTTTTATGTGTTTTTATTGCGCCAATAAAAGCTACGCTTTCTGTTTTGTTTTCTAACTTCGAACTTCTAGAACACGGACGTTTGGTAATTTTATATATTTTTTTCGGAATATGTCTAAAGGTACGCCAGTCACAGAACTGAAGCCTTCGCGGGGATTTAAAATGGCTTTCCGACGTGGGCAGTGACAAGTATTGAAAGGGTGGGAGATTTACTATATGGTGATTTGGGGTGCCTTAAGGCAGGAAAGGCGCCACTACTCGAGTGTTTTGGGGTGAATGGCGGCGTTCCTCTGAACCAGGTGCAAAATGGTGTTGTGCGTGTAAAGGGGGGCCCTGGAAGGGGCGTGAGCAAGATTTCCAAAGCCCCTACTGTGCCCAGGGAGCCCCACCCTTCAGGGGACCCCAATTGAGCCTAAGGCCTAAACATATCTGTGACTTATCGAGTCTCAAGGGGCCCCTCAAAAGATTCTTCATGGGGGGGGGGGGCATCATCTTACGTCACTCCACTGGTTCTGGCTGCTGCCAAAAACACACACTACACAACAGGCCACACAGTGCCGGCAGCCTGGCACCCACACACACGCTGACGTATTCCCACAGCCCGAGACCACAAATCTATAGGACAGCCGTGGTGGGCGGGTGCGCCTTTACAAAACACCTGTACAGCTAATTGTGAGTGCTCCCTGCCCTGGGGCAGGCCAGCACAGCACGAGCTAGAGCAGGTTAACCCGTACGTTGGGCAGGGCAGCCTTCATGAACCAGGTTAAAATCCGTGTTTTGTTGTGGTGTTTTTTTGGGGGGAGTTATCTATAGGGCAAACTCCACAGGAAGGTATCAGAGCGCTTTACATGAGCACCAGTTGCGTCACAGACTAACACGTAAAAATTTTTAGGCATGGGGAGATTAAAATGATGTGCCCAGAATCACAGGAGATTAAAATGATGTGCCCAGAATCACAGGCTGTTGAGCGTCCCTGCTGAGACTCGAACCTGGCTCCCTAGCTTCGAGGTCGGCCCTCTGGTGTGGCTACAGGCATTGGATTCTCGCCCCTGATGCCTGTGATGACTCCAAGACCTCAAAATGGAAAACCGCTCATCCTTCTGAGTCCGGTAAACTGGGCAGTAGCTTAACCTGTTAATTACAGGCTCAGAAATGGCAAAACGTCGCCACATAGCGCTATATACAAACATGTTATGATTATTACTCCTTCTTTTAATATTAGGATTTACAATTGTACTAGGGAATTCTAGCCAGGTGCTTTATTGTTCATTTATTGATGTTCTCTTAAGAGCATGCCCAACCTGTGCAATGCGACAGAGCGCCTTAACACAGGGTAAGGTGGGACGTAGCACTAACGGGTTCAGGAAGTTTCCATCGGAGAAGTGTGGCTCAATGGTTAGAGCGGCAGACCCTGATGCAGAGGTCTAGCCCAGGACCAGGGTTCAAATACCCGCCTCGGCGGGTCTTGAGCTAAAAAATTCCACGGACCTGATAATTCTCGCCTCTGTGCCTATTCCAATCATAGAGTCCCACTCTGCAACTCTGGGCAATAGCTTGCTTAATCTCCACAATGGCCCCCACAATGCTAGAGGTGCCTGGCCTCCACCTTGGGGGTGCTTAGGAGTGGACACCTCACAGGGAAAGCCAGGATGGGTTCCACAGCGGTATTCGTACAAGTGCCTTGAGACCCTTGCGGGTGAGTAGTGCGCTATACAAGTATCGATTTACATTTACATCGTCAGGGTGGTGAACAGCATCAAAGTGCAGGCGAGAGAGACATTCAGCATTGTATTGTATTGTATTGTATTGCAATTGCATTGATCTACCTCTTACTACCCCTGACAAGGTGTTGAAGCGCTTTTTCAGCGAGTAGCACGCGACTCCGGAACCTATATAGGATTAGTGGTGAATTAGTATAGTGAAATATGAAATTATTTGAGCGGTGGATATGTTAGTTAGTTATTTGGATTGAGAAGGATAGTGGAGGGATAGAAAAGGGAAAGGTTTGCATTTATGTAGTGCTTGCCTCCCTGATGAGGTGTTGAAGCACTTTTCTGTGAGAGGCATTGCAGCTGCTTCACTACTTTTTTTGAGCAAGGGGCATTTGGAGACACATGTTTCCCAGTTATTCACCAGTTGTTTCTGATGGTGAGAGCGCTGCACCCTTTTCTTAGCTGCTCTCTGCCCTACTTTGCAGGCGCCTCGGTATCTCCCCTCTGCTGCTGCTGCAAGAGACAGATTAAGCCCTTTTGGCTACAGCTGCTGATGCGTTGCACGGATGAAAATGGCTCCATGTTTGCTTATGAAAAGCCATGTAACCGGAAAACTTTTCACCCTGGCAATAAATGGCACCAGCCCCCGCTGCTCGCTGAGAGCCAGATGAATATCACACACTGTGGGAGAGGAGCCAGCCTGTATGCCGGAGCTACACGAGCAATCCAAGCTAAACCAATGCTGGCTGGCTGCTGAATTTCTGCTCAGGGTGTTAAAGGCAGATCTCAGTGGCAGTAAACATAGAAGAGAGATGTACAGGGCTGTGCTGCTGCGTGACAGGGAAATAGCAAGGCAATGAACACAGCAGGGAGATATGCAGGACCTTGATTCTGTTTGATAGGGACATAGTAAGGAAATGAACATAGAAGAGAGACCTACAAGGCGGTACGACATGTCCATGAACATAGAAGACAGATTTACAGGGCTGTGCTGCTGCATGCCAGGGAAACAGCAAGGCAATGAATGCAGCGGGGAGATATGCAGGACCTTGCTTCCGTTTAATAGGGAGCTAGCAAGGTGATGAACATAGAAGAGAGATCTACAAGGCGACATGTAGATAAACATAGAAGAGAGATTATTTATTATTATTTAGAAGTTTTCTATAGCGCTAACAAGACCCGAAGGTAGCAGAATGCTTTACAGTAAGAGGAATGAAAAGGTGAACAAAAAGACACGTAACAAATAAAGGCGATCATCGAAAGACAATTATGGAGGAGGAAAAGTTCGTAACAGTAGGACTTATTGGTAATAAGATACAGAGTTAACACATAGTTCTGGGGGTGGTCCTAGTTACCCAGGACCTAGATAGAGATGTACAAGGCTGTGCTGCTGTGTGAGAGAGAAATACCAAGACAATGAACAGAACAGAAAGAGATATGCAGGACCATGCTTCTGTTTAATAGGGACTTAGCAAGGCGATGAACATAGAAGAGAGACGTATATGGTGGCACTGTTGTTTGACAGGGACATAACAAGGCAATGAACATAGAAGATAGATGTACAGGGTTGTGCTGCTGCTTGCCAGGGAAATAGCAAGGCAATGAATGCAGCGGGAGATATGCAGGACCGTGCTTCTGGTTGATAGGGACATTGCAAGGCGATGAACATACAAGAGAGACGTACAGGGGGGTACATCGATGAACATAGAAGAGAGATGTACAGGAGTGTGCAGCTGCTTGGCAGGGAAATAGCAGGGCAATCAACACTGTAGAGAGATCTGCAGGACATTGCTTCTGTTTGATAGGGACATGCAAGGTGATGAACGTAGAAGAGAGATTACAAGGTTGTGCTGGTGTTTGACAAGGACAAACAAGGCAATGAACATAGAAGAGAGATGTACAGCTGTGTGATGCTGCTTGACAGGGGAATAGCAAGTCAATGGCACACCAGAGAGATATGTAGGACCTTGCTCATGTTTGATAGGGACATAGCAAGGCGATGAACAGAGAAGAGAGCCTACAAGGTTGTGCTGGTGTTTGAAAGGGACATACATGGCAATGAACATAGAATAGAGATGTAGAGGGCTGTGATGTTGCTTGACAGGGAAATGGCAAGGCAATGAACACACCAGAGAGATATGCAGGAACTTGCTTCTGGTTGATAGGGACATAGCAAGGCGATGAACATAAAAGAGAGCCTACAAGGTTGTGCTGGTGTTTGAAAAGGACACAACATATCCGGGTTATTTCCATTTTTGAACCCCAGGAGGAGAAAAAACACAACTTGGGAAGTTTAAGATTAGGACATTGGGCTTTGTTTTCTCAAGTTTCCAACTTACATTGGCGTTTATTGTTACCCTTGGTCTAATTAATGTCCCCATTGCAGGGACATATTCCTGCCCTGAATGGCTTCCTACCTGTTTCTATGAGATTGCACATTTAAAGTTTAACCTAGAGTTTGGTGCCTACAACATAACTGCGTAATGGATGGTGTCTGTGTTCTTTAAAAGGTCTTCCTTATTAAAATGTCAAATCAGATACAGAGAATGCTAGCACTTTTTCTTAAATGTACATTGCATGCATTTTAACAAGTACTACTCATAATTAGTTACAGTAATTTGATTTGGGACAGAGATGTATTTAGATAGGACTGCAGTTTAGACCACTTTTTTTCTGATTTCATTTTTCCCTTTGCCGCTCAGTTACTCTCAGGAGGGATGGCTGCAGTGTGTAAGTGACAAGGTCACAGCCATTTCCAGTATAGAGGTGTCTATTCATTCTGAATGGTCCTTTTTACAATGCAATTTTTCCAGTTCTGTCTCCTTTTGATTGTACATTGGGTGAAACATGCAGAACCATTGAAACATTTCATGTATCCAAGTTATAATGTCAAAATAAAAGACTCGGGCCCACATCTGTACGGCTCCTGCCCTGTCCCTTAGTGTTAAGGAAATCACCCAACATCTATTTACCAGTTTCTGTTTAATATGAGACTGCACAGTGATTTTTTGGGGATTCATTTGACAAGAAAAATACATTTTGTGGTTGAGGTACCTATATACCACGATTCAGGGGGGCGAGTC